>NC_088932.1:46740000-47037500 GCF_038396675.1 Hydra vulgaris
GAGTTTTGTTGTCTAACAAAAATTGTGGATTCTAAGTCCAGAATTTAAATCCATAAGCCACTGCAAGCCTCAGGCTGTTACAGAAGAGCGATCAAATTTAAAATCAGCTGCTTGTTCTAAGCAATTAAGTAGTGAAGATTTTTTGCCAAGACAAGAGTATAAAGTTGAGTTGTCAGTAAATAGAGCCACTTTAGATGTAATATTTTCATGAAGATTGTTATTGTAGGTAAGAAATAATACAGGAGCAAAAATAGAACCTTGTGGTACCCTTAAAGATATTTGAAATAAAGAGGATAGGCATTCAAGAATAACTTTACTACTGCAGTTAGAAAGAAAGAGTTTGACAACCTCAAAACCTTTATATAATGAAACTAATAACAGAGTGATGACTAATCATAGGATAGTTGGAGAGGTCAAAGTGTTTTCTAGAATTTTGAAGAATTGGAACCACTTATTTAGCACTTTTAAAAGTTTAGCAAAAATTGAAGAGAATATTTTTTTAAGACATTCTGAAGAACACTTTTTTAAGTCTATGAATGAAATTTTTGTCTGGAGAAGTGTTTAATTGAGAATTAATTTTAGTATTGGAAGCCAGAGTGGTTTCGATGTTTAACAATGGGTTAATCTGTTTAACTGTCAGGAAGAGTATGGCCATTATATTCAAGAATCAAATTAGAGTAACATTTCTTTGCAAATAACTCTGTTTTATTCCAGAGAGAAAAAGATCAAACCCATGAATTAAAGATTAAATGTTAGACTTCCTTAGTTAATGACACTGTTGAAGACTAACCAAAGGTCTCTAGAACCTAACATCTGAGATTAGATATAAGATTTAGTAAACTGAGAATAACAGAGCTTAACATCAAACATGACTTTTTTACATTGGCTTCTTGCAATAATAAAAGGACACTTGTTCTTAAGAGAAATGTCCTTGTAAAAAAGATGAAAAAAGTGATTAATGGTGAAAAATGTGTGGTAGAATAAGGCTTGACTTAAAATTGAAGAGAAGTAATAAAAGCTTCCAAACTTTTATTTCAGAAGGAAAAAAGCTTCCAAGATTGATATAAACATATTTGTTTGCTATTTATTTAGATGCTGGCTTACAATATCCCTTCATTGTTATATAAACTTTAGTATTTATATGATGTAGTATTTTGGTGTGACTCTAGCAAGACAAGAAAAGGAGGCATATTCTTATACAGATTTGAAAAAATGTTGTAACAAACAACGTTGTTAGAAAATATTAAAGTAATTTAAGTATCAGCATGTAGAGAGGTAGCAGTTTCTGTAGATAATGGCTGTGGTAGAAGTAAGAAAACTTGAAGAGAGTGCCTTACATATTGTATGAATGAGCTTTAGTTAGGAAAAAATAATGCTCTAGATTGTTTATATAAGAGAAGCAGCATAAAAGAGGAAGGCTAAAGCCTGATGATGATGATCATCATAATCACATAAATGAGTTTTTTTTGGGAATTCCGGAAATTCACTTGGAACGCCTTTAATTTTTTGTTGTTAATATGAAAAAAATTATATAAAATTTTAAATACGACAGTGTTTGCATTTAGACAAATATGTTTTCTATAATTGAAATTTTCACAAGATCAATTTTCGTAACAATTTTTTTTTTTTTTAAATTCATTCAAATTAACTTTTTTAAATATTAGAAATTTCTTTTTGAAAAAAGTTATATAATCTAAATTCTGTTTTAAAAGTTTACAAAAGTTTTAAAAATTTTAAAAATGGAATTCTATTGGAAAAACAGAAAAGTTGTAAATTTTTTTTATAATATAAATTCAGCGCTGAAAAAAAAGACTCACATGAACAGTGCAAAACAGTTTAACAATCTTTTAATGATCATTCAAAAAAGTGCAGAAAGAGAAAAGCTGACGAATGTTTTGCAGCAGAATGTTATAAGAGTAAAAAGTATTAATGTCTGAACCTGCGGTATTAATGTCTGAATATGCGGTAGTGGTGTAGTGGTAGAGCGCTCGCTTCGTAAGCGAGAGGTTCCAAGTTCGATTCCCACCACGTCCCTGGTAGTACCGCGCTCAACTTGTTTCTCCGCGCAGCAGCCTTGTTCGTCAAGGTTCGTGTTTCGAAGTTATAGAGTTGAGAGAGGGTGATAACCACAAGTAGCCTCCTCATCTGTAGTGGCCTTCTCGGCTTTGGGGAGGTGAATTATTTAAAAAAAAAAAAAAAAAAAAAAAAAACCATTGTCAGATGTCAGATTTTATATTTAAAAAGTAAATAAATTATTACACTTTGCAGATTGTTTACGGTAAAACTGAGATATTTTATTTGATTTTAGAGTAACATAATTATTCAGTAGTGTTTAGTTACTTTATTAATCCCTTTACCAATGTTCCAGAATTTAACCACATACCTTCATCAATTTGTTGATCATATAATTTTCTGGGATTTTCCGGATTTTTTAAGAAAATAATTTTCAGGGATTTTCATCAAGTCTAAAATTCATCTATCTCATGATGATGATGATGATGATGATGATGATCATGTTGATGATCATCATGGTCATCATCATTATCAGGCTTTACCTTCCTCTTTTATGCTGTTGATGATGATGATGGTGATAATGATGATGATGATTATCATGATGATGATGATGATGATGATCATAATGATGTTTATATATGCATATATATACAAAATATAAATGAATTTAAAAAATATACTTTAGGATGTATAAATGTTTAACGGCTCGGTCACAAACCCAGCCCTGGCCCTGGCTATGTTCTATCAAACCCGGCCCAGGTCAAATATCAATTCCGGTTTTTTACTATGTGGGTGATCTTTTTTGAAAATCGATCAGAATAGTCTATAATCTATACAATAGTTCAATGTTTAAGAAGTGTATTGTATCCCTATGCTTCAATTTAGTTTGTAACACTGAAACTAAATAAAAATCAAATGGCAGCTGTTTAGTAGTTTTTTTTTTTAATGATTAGAACTTGTTAATTGGAAATTTTGAAATCAATGAAAGTATTAGAAAGCATCCAGTATAACCATTATTTTATATTCATATACATAAATTTATGTTTATAAACTTCTTTGTAAACAGCGTTTTTTATTTTATATTGTTAATGGATAAATATAAACAATAAATTATAGTAGTATAATATTTAACTTAGTAAAAATAAATGTTAATATTTAATTTAACTTTGACTTAGGTCCACTTGAAACTCCTATAGGTAAAGGACATGTTTCTTTAAACTTAACATTAAGAAGGTAAGTTTGTTGAATATATATGTTTATATGTTTTTTTAATCATTGTTTGTGTCTGTGCCTTAATTGATAATAATATTTACAAAAGAATTAGCATTTTTATAGGATACTTCTAGAATGCTCACACACATACAGACACACACACACACATATAAATAGTGTTTTTCTAAAGGGGAGCTAAGGTTATCTTTTTCCAAAAATCATTTTTGAAAAAGGTCTGGAGTCTAATTATGTTAGTAATAATAAAAAAATTGTTCATTTTGTATTGATGATTACAAAACTATCAGTGTTCAAACTATGCCCGATATTTATTTACTTCGCCCGATAATTATTTATTTTTCTCAAAACAATATAAATGTGACTTAGCATCATTTTAGAAAAACTCTGTAATTAACATAATTTAAACAATATTAAAAATAAACCACTAGAAATAAATTAAAAACATGTTGAAAATACAGCTTTAGAAATTTCTGAAGCAATTATATTCTAAAAGCAGTTAAAAATAGTCAAGTTTGATGTCAAGTTATTACAGAAATGAAATTTTTTCTTTTTTCATCCTAAACTATTTTATAATTTATATAGTTTAGGATGCTTATTCATGCTTTATTTTTGCTACATAAAAAGAATTTGTATTTTAAATACATTGAAATAAAATTATTTATGCAAATCTGGGAGAATAAAAAAGATAAAATTATTAATGCAAATTTGGAAAGATTAAAAAGATGTCTGTGTGTGTGTGTAAGTTAAGTTAGTATATTCTACAAATAAAGTGCTCGGTGTTCTTAAAGGTCAAATTATAATTAATAATAATCATCAGGAAGCCTGATGTACCTACAGAGGTGAAACAGACTGTAAAACAAATTTAGATAAGTGTTTTTACTAATTTATATAATATATACACACACGGATAGATAGATTTAGATAAAAAGACATTTTTAGATGGATATATTTACATAATGTTGATATTTGCTCTATTCTTTAGAACATTTAATTTATATGCAAATGTTAGACCATGTCGCTCTATAGAAGGATTTAAAACAGCTTATAGTAATGTTGATATAATTACCATCAGAGAAAATACTGAAGGAGAATACAGTGGAATAGAACATGAGGTATATTTTAGGTTTAAGTATGTCTTTGACACTATTTTTATTTTCAAGATTTTAAAAATTTTTACATTTTTGCTGATATAGGTGGTTGATGGAGTTGTTCAAAGTATAAAGCTGATAACACGCACAGCATCTGAACGAATTGCAAATTTTGCCTTCGATTTTGCTCGTGCTAATAACCGCAAGACAGTGACAGCTGTGCATAAAGCCAATATAATGTATAAACAATAAACTATGTATGAAATAAAAGCTGAAAAATATTATAATTTTTTTGACTTTATTATGCTCAAAATTATTTTAGGAGACTTTCAGATGGTTTGTTTTTGCAGTGCTGTCGAGAAGCATCACAAGTAAATCCAGATATCAAATACCAAGAAGTTTTTCTCGATACAACCTGTTTAAATGTATGTAGAACTCATTCTTATTTACTAATAAAATAATATTTAATATTGTAATGGTAATTTAAATGTTCAGTCATCATCAGGAGAGAAATAATCTGTATGCTACTATTGCATGCTTTATATATATGTGCTAAAGGTGTGCAGAAAAGTTTGCTTGCAAACAGATCTGATAGCATTAGTTTCACTCTCTCTATTCCAGTTTTCTGTACATTTTTTTTTTTTTTTAAACATCTTCGCTTCCAACAAAGCTGCAAGCAGCCACTAATTAAAGTTAGAAGTTACTGAAAAAGAAAAGATGAAGATTGTAGAGCAAGATAACGATTGATGGACGACTTAAAAGATTGCAAATTATATGAATCAGGAAAGTAAGATGAAGGAAGCGAATTCCAAAGAGCTGATGTTCGAGGAACAAAACTAGACGAATAAGCGTTTTTGGAGCACTTAGGAACAGTCATAGAAAAAGGATGAGACTTAATTGAATGACGAGTAACATGAGAATGAACTTTAGTAGATGGCACAAGAGACACTAGCTCTTTAGAGCAGTGCCCATTAAAGTATTTGTAGAAAAGAGAAAGAGAAGCAACACTACGACGATGTGATAATGGATGGAGGTTGGCTGCAAGAGCAGGTCTAACTATGTTTACAATGCGTTTTTGCACCTTGTCTAAAAGAGAAAGGGCATCATCAGAAGAACCGCCCCGGATATGGCAACAGTATTCCATACAAGGCCGGATTTGAGATTTAAAGAGATGCAACCTTAGCAGATGCTAATTTTGCAACTGATTTGATATATGGTATCCAAGAAAGATTGGAAGTAAGAGTTAATCCTAGAAGATGAAGAGTAGATGACTCATCAAGTACATCACCGTTCATAAATATAGGAAGATCTAAATTATTGCGATAACGATTGGCTGAAAAAAATTGAGTTTTATCTGTATTGAAGTTCACCAGCCACTGTGAGCCCCATGCTGTAGCAGTAGTGAGATCCTTTTCAAGCTCAAATGCCCCCTCCAAGCAATCAGAGGGTGTTGGTTTTTTATCACGACAAGAATAAATGGTAGTATCATCTGCAAACAATGCCACCTTAGATGTGAGAATATCTGGAAGATCGTTAATGTAAATTAAAAAGAGTATAGGGCCAAGGATAGAACCTTGAGGAACCCCTGGCGTTACAGAATAAGAAGAAGAGTGCTGTCCATCGAGGACAACTTTTATACTACGATTGGAAAGGAAAGATTCAATAATCTTAAAGATGGTGCCGGATACACCATAAGAAGAAAGCTTATGGAGAAGACCAACATGCCAAACTTTATCAAAAGCTTTTGAAATGTCAAGAGCGATGGCCTTAACCTCTCCACCTTTATCTAATGCACGATAAAACCTATCAGTTATTACTGTTAGCAAATCAGCTGTAGAACGAGAAGATCGAAATCCATATTGATGGTCAGAAAGTAAGTTATTAGATTCAAGATGAGAAATTAAGTGTTTGTTAATTAAAGATTCAAAAACCTTGCTTATGATAGGAAGAAGACTAATGGGACGGTAGTTAGACGAATCAGCAGCCCCTGTTATCGAACCTCTTACAACTACAGTAAAGTAAATCGCAGTAGCACAGTGTGAGAAAAACCATGGAGGAGAGTGAGGCTTTAACTGGAATTGTCGAGAGGGAACAAAAGATTCCATGCCAGCCTGAATCCACGAAGTTATGTAAGAAGCACATTTGTCAACATCAAAACAAAAGATTTCTACCCAAGGGCCATCACGAAGAAAATCACGGAAAGAATCCCAGTCAGCTTTACTGTAGTTGTAAGAGGTTCGATAATAGGGGGATTCAGGTGATGAAGAAGAGTAAGATATTAGTTTTTGAGAGATCAAACTGTGATCAGAAGCACCTAAGGGTGAATGTGGAGAAACTGAGCACTGACTAGGATCAGAAACAAGACATAAGTCGAGTAGAGAAGGTAAATGATTCGGGTTGTCAGGAAAGCGAGTTGGAAAGTTGACTATTTGAGTTAGGGATTGAGAAAGGCAAAAGTTGTGGGCTTTAATGCCTGCAGAATCACTGACACTAGAGCCAAGCCATTCAGAGTGGTGAGCATTAAAGTCACCGACAACAACTATATTAGCTGATGGATAAAGAGAGAGGGCTTGGTCAATATGATCAGAAATAACGTCAAAAAGAGTGCAGTCTTGAGATGAAGGAGAACGATATAGCACAAAGGGAAAGGCAATAGAGTGAAGTGGTGCTAAATGAAAGCACATTAAAGATTAGTCTGTGGATTCAAACCTAGTCTCACGACAAATTGGTGAATTCTTACGAATGTAAATGCCCAGGCCAAACATGTGACTATTGGAGTCTTTACAAATTAAAGGAAGATAACCATCAACACTAAGATCACAAGATGAGACAGCCGAACTCAAATTAGTCTCACAAAGGGCAAGTAGGTCTGGTGAACTTTGCAAGAGATAAGACTCAACAGAAGAAAAGTTACTTCGAAGACCACGAATATTAGTGAATGATAGGTTTAGAGAACTTTGTGATGATGATGGTTTTTTGTGTTTTATAGTTTTTGGTACTTTATTCATTTTTAAATTAGATTGAAGAACTTCAGTCAAAGCATAGATAATACTCAGAACACTGTTTAATATCCCAAGCAATTGCCTCGTTACTACTAATAAACCCTAAGCCGTAACAAAGGGCTCCAAATGTGGCCTCTGCAATGCACACCAAAAGTACAAACAGGGACACCATCCATGCGCAACATGGCACTGTTAATACTTTGATATTTTTCAGCTGTTGATGGAATCAGCCTCTCTGAGAGCTACCACAGAGTTCGGGAAACCTGACCACTAGCCGGCCTCAGAACCATAAAACTAAGTTTTATAGTTGTAACCTCATTAGGAGATAATAGAATGAGTTGCCTAGTCATAAAAACAGAGACTCAAGCAAAACCCATGCATTGAGTCAAGAAGATCCAGCATTCAACATCCTAAACTGGAAACAATGTATTAAAAATACATCTGCGCCAGCCTAATAGATGAAGTAGGGGTGCGAGGCTCGTCAACAGATATAATCTGTTTACCCCTTTGCCTAGTCTTTGCCTAGGAGGCCTTCTACAAGGCAGTAGCCGGGTGCATTTAACATCTGCCCAAGATGAGTAGATTGCCCAAGATTTTTATCATGACACCATCTCTAGCCTTTACTCAACCAAGAGCCCCAAGGCAGAGGGTGTTTTAAGTTGGAGTTGGCATCTCCTAGCCTTTGCCTAAAAAGGCGTATCCTACAAGGCAGCAGGACATGAAACAGATTGTACTGGGTTACATGTTGCCAGTAGCAGGATAACCTGATCTGACGTAAACCTGAAATGGCGTAGCAGGATAACCTGATCTGACGATATTTTTTCAGGTGTTTTGCATTATGCTTCCTTTGTTTAGAGTTGATAGAAAGTTTCTTTTTTTGGTAATTTAAAAATGCACTTTTTGATAATTTAAAAGTTGTTTCACACAAGGTTTTATATATACATATTATTATTTAAAAATTTTTTTGTTGAAGTATAGAGTATGAGGCATGAATAAAATACATTTTGGCATTCAATAAAAGGATAATCTTTTTATAAAGTAATATTTTCTGAAATAATATTTGTGTTTATTTTTAAAATACCTTTAACAATAAAAATATTTAAACAAAAAAACAAAAAAAATTTCTTTAACAATAGCAATATATTCTTTTTTATTGTTCTTTGTGAGAAAAAAAAAGTTTAAAATCAAACAAATAATATTTCAAAATTGCACTTGAAAAACACTAGAGAAAGTTATTTTACATATATAGTTATGTTTGTAATGAATAACTTTGAAGCTCAAAGTTAAATTTAAAGAACATAAATAAGAAAAAATATAGAAATAATAAATATACAAATAAATAAGTATCCAGTAATTGTTTGTTTTTTCTACAAAAGAAAAGATGTTCTTTGATATTGATTTATGAATTTTCATTTTTTTGCCGAAAATTGTAAATAAATCTTTTCATTGTAAACTGGAAAATCCGAACCCGTAAAATGGGTCATGATGGGTTATGATAGTCATTCACACCTCCCATTTATTTTTTACTCGTTTTCAATAGGTTACAGAAAATGTTAGAAAGTAATGATCTTACCTTCATTAGATGTCTAATTTAATGTTTCCTTTTTTGCTCCTCAGGCATTTTATGCATATGGCTTAAAGTTGATATATATAAAAGTTGACCTAAACCTTTAAAATGGTAAGCAAATATATCTACCTATCTTAGATCTGTTGATGTATGTCAATCATATATTTATATCAGCATTCATCCAAGTCATATTTTATTATAGCAAAAAGTATCCAGAATATATTTTGCCTTTTGTTAATGTTAATTTTTTTTTAAATAAAATTTGTCAATTTTAATGTTAATTTTTTTTTAAATAAAATTTGTCAATTTTATTTAAAAAAAAATTAACATTAAAGGCAACGCAACTTTTGTAATGAACTTACTTTTCAAAATCAGTTATAACAGTCGCCAACTACAGGACTGAGGCCTAGCACAGCCTATTATAAAGAAAATCATATTATAATAATTAAAAATATTTATTATCGATATGGACAATAATTTAACATGTATTAAAAAAATAACGTAACTCCATAGTAGTCATTTTAAAAAAAAAAAAATGAAAACATCTCAAATAAAATTGTTTTAAAAAAACTACTTTATTATAAAAACATTTTGGCAACAGGATCAATTTTTAAATTAATTTCGTTAATGAAAAACCAACTATAGTATCACATTCAAAGAGCAAAGTTATTAATAACACTATTAAATAAAAAACGAATTTGAGATTTAAGCAATTGGATTATAGTAATGTTAAATGTTGTCTTGGCTTTTAATAAATGATTAAAATTAGTTAGGTAGATTAATAAAACAGCAATAGCAAATAGCATAGCATACTTGTATAATCACATTACATTACACTAAATATCATCATATATATTTATTTTCTATATAATTATGAAAGGCTAGACAACAAAACCTAGTTATACAACAATAATATCTCTATCCAGCAATCTACCTGATATCACATTTCTGCTAAGTACACCACTTGGCTGGCAAGGGTGGCAATTTTGCTATATACTAATTTACTTTTTTTTTTAAATAGAACTTTAGTTATAGAAAATAGCCGGCTAGTATAACGGCTTAGCTCTACACACACTGAAAGTCATTTGCTTGGTTTGTTTAATGGCCTAGCTCTACATGTGCTGCAAGTTACAACACTTACTTGGCTAGTTTTATGACCTAGCTCTACACAATTGGCTTAAAACACAAATCATTTTAAAAAAATTGTTTTAAAATCAAATATATTTGTAAATAAAACATTTTGTCATTTATTAAATCATTCAAAGGTTATGTTATTTTTTTAATCCAACTTTTGGAATTTTATATGGAATTTTTGGAACAATATTAGTTCTTATAAAAAATTCACATTTTTCTTATAAATATGCTTATATAGTAGGGTATTGCGATATCACTACCAAACTATTGAAGTATCAAAAAATACCGAACTATCTGTAGTAATGATATTGAAAGTGTGATATCAAAAAACTCAATTTCGATATCGAGTGTTTGAAAGTGTTTTATGTTTCAGAAGAAAAGGTAAATTAGAATCTGATGGAACCAACTGAATTTGAGAAACAAAGACCCTTTTACCACCAGAAACACCTGTCAAAACCTCTGTATCAATATAATTATTTTGAAGAGCACAAACTTTCATTCGAGCGCCATTGCATAATCCAGTTTTTAAATCTAAGTTTCTAAGTAACATAATTACACAACCAATTTTCAATTTTAAACAATGAGGAAGCATACCTGAAGAAATTAAGCTGTTTAAAAACTCATCGAAAGTTATTTCTTTCATTAATGTCATCAGTCTCAATTCGTTCAGCACTTAAATATATTTTGACCTCACCCAGTAGACATTCAAGCACTTCTTCAATGATTTATAATGAATCCACATTAGTGGGTGTTAAAATCACACATTTAGAAAAATTATTTTTAGCATCTCCAAATATCTTATCAACAATCAAGTCATTTTCTCTAATAATGCACTGATGTGGTATTTCAATGCATCCTTTAAAAGGATCCTCCTCTTGACAGGTATTGTTCCTCTACCAAGTTTTAATAACCATTCAAAAAAATTCTCCTTACCCATCATGTACTCTCATATTTTCAGTTAACGTAAATTTCTGCACCCATTGCCATTGTAAAGAACATTTTATACACGCTTCTACAATTTCAGCTAGTTGCCCTCTTTTTACAACAGGCAGTATTTGCCTAAGTCATCACTAAAAAGAATGACTTTTCTTCCAAACGGAAAATTGTTGTTGGAAACATCTTTTAACAACCTATCAATTGTATTTAAGGCATGTTTAGGTAGCATGGATGTTTCATCAAGCAAAAACAAAGTAACTTCCCTTAAAAAATATCCATGTATAGAGTAAGGAGTTACATTACAGGTGCTGCTATCCAATATTGAGACAGGAAGTTTGAATAAGCCATGCAATGTAGATCCATTTGTAAGTAGAGTTGCTGCTATGCCAGTCCATGCAGCTGTTGCAGATATAAAACCCCTACTTATAGGTTCAGCAATCAAATAATTATATGTAAAAGTTTTTCCTCTGCCAACTGGTCCATCCATAAAAATAATCTAGAATGTTGGTTTTCTACACTTGATTGTTTATTCAGTGATTAAATTTAAAAAAAAATTAAATTTAAAAAAAATCAAAATTAAAAACTAAATTGTTCTAGTGATTGAATGCATGTCATACTAAATTTAGATTTGCAAGTGAGATTGTACATCATTTCTGACCAACTTACATCCAAAGCTATGAAATAATAATGTATCCTTTTATATAGAGTAGATTAGGGTATTATGAGTACCTTAAACAAAAATTGGAATATTTTCAAGAATATTTATGCTGGATCCAATAATTTTACAAATAAATAGTTTTTGCAAATAAACAATGAGTAGTGATCTCTACTCATGATGCAGTTAGACATTTGGGCACTCAAAATTTTTTTTTTAAAATACAGGTTTTAAAAAAGTAGCAAACGTGCTTCAGACCACTTGATAATATGAGCCCACTGAACTATGAACCAAACCCAGACCACTTGATAATATGAGCATTTTAAAATAGCTAAAAAAAACCAACATTCAATTCTCATTGTTGATAAAGTTGTTTTGTAATGTACAATTTTGTGTAAGCTCTTTTGTTTATTTAGTAAAATATGTGATATATTTTTGATTTTATATATACTATATATGAGTTTAATTCATTTGTTGTCATTGGTTGGTTCTGCTCTTTGTCAGGGGTTGGTTCTATTTGACTTATTTTAATATATATTATAGTAATAATTTTTATATTTGGTAATTAAATTTTAGATGCGTTAAATTTATCTGATAAGTATTAATGTTTTAATTCATTTATTACTATTATGCTCAAATTTAATAAATATATTTTTATTATAATTAATATTTTATACTGGTAGTCTTTATTATTTTATATTAAAAAACACTTATTATATTTTATATTTTGCTCAAAGATGGTCAACAATCCTACTCAATTTGATCTTTTAGTCATGCCTAACCTATACGGAGACATATTAAGGTATTTAGTGTTTAAGTTTGTGGCCTAACTGTTTTGTAAACAGTTTAAATAATTTTTGAACAATTATTTTATAAATAATTTAGTGACTTATGTGCTGGATTAATTGGTGGGCTTGGATTAACTCCTAGTGCAAATATTGGAATGAATGGTGTTGCTGTTTTTGAAGCTGTATGTATGTATTCTGTGTATTTTTGATAGGTTTGTTGTGGTTTTATATATCTAAATTTTAATGTCTATATATTTTATTTACTTTTATTCAGAAAAGAAATTAATCCAGATTTTATGTATATATATGTGTTTGTGTGTGTGTGTTTATATATATGTATGTGTGTGTGGCCGCTGTGCAGAGAAACAAGTTGAGCGCGGTACTACCAGGGTGGGGATCGAACTTGAAACTTCTCGCTTATGAGGCGAGGGCGCTACCACTGCACCACTACCACATTTTAACATTATATCGCATTTATATATATATATGTGTGTGTGTGTGTGTGTGTGTGTGTGTGTGTGTGTGTGTGTGTGTGTGTGTGTGTGTGTGTGTGTGTGTGTGTATGGATATTAGGAAGTCCCACTTTTGACCTGACCAAAAATCCAACGCACTGAGTCTTAATCATCTTAAAAATTTGAAATTTATCATTGTTTTAGTGGCATTAATGCTCGATTCATATAATTCCTTTTATGTAAAATATTATCTGGCTTTTTAATTTTATACTTTTGGGTCATTCCATGTCAAATCAACCAAAAAATAATTTTTGGCACCATGCCATTTTGGATTTTGATGATTTTTGGAATACAAGCTTAAATTAATGAAAGAAAACTTCACTCAAAATTTTAGTATCTGAATCCATACGGTTTCAGAGATATCAATACTGTGTCCCAATCTCTTTTTTGACTGTTTTTTTCAGCGCCATTTATTTTTTTAACTAATTGCACAACACAATTAGCTTTAACTTCTGAAATACTTGTTCAAAATTGGTAAAAATGTTTATATAACTATTTGTTAAACCCCCCAAAAATCAAGCTTCTATATGAAAATCTAATTTCAAAATGGTGTAACACTTATTGTATGTTTTTTGATGCCCCGTAAAAATTTGTCTTAAGATGCCTAAATGATATGATTCTGAAATTTTTTTTTAAGGTTCTATATGTAACAAACTCCATAATATAAAAAAACTGCAAGGGTTTTATTTTTTAAATTAAATTAGATTTGCATTTAAAGTCTTATAATAGTAAACCAAAAAATATCGAAATAAATTGAACAATAACAAATAAACAAATTGAAATAAGTAAACTGTAATAAGAAAAGTTAAAATTAGAAGGCAATAAGAATTAACAATATTTAACAGTTTTATAAAAAATTAGTTCTCTGGTTTAAAGTTTGATGATCAATTTCACTGATTTTGTATTGTCTTCCTGTGGCAGTTGTTGGGATATTAATCATTAACAATAGATTTGTTGATGGAACCCAGCACACATCATCTCTAGAAGGCCAATAATATGACTTTGAAGGGTAACATGGATGCATGAATCTAACTTGAAAGTCTTTATTTTCAACATCAATCTCCTCAAGTAGTCCGATCCATGGATTCTTATCGTATATCAAACATACACACACTCCAATGCTTATATCAAACAAGCATTCGTTAATAATCCCATCAGTTTGAAAATTAAAAACAAATGAATACTCCAATTGTTCAGAAACAACTTTAGTTCCAATTTTTGTGTTACTTATTGGAATGAAATTGTGATAGCTGCGAGTGCCTGGTAACATTTTTGCAGTTGCAAGTCTTTGCTCCATTTCAATTCGGATTATCATGTTTGACTCCTTAGATATGTACTAAAAATTAATTCCTATGATTTCGTTTTGACAAAAATAAAACATTGCAGATGCTGTAAGTATATGATTTGTTGTTGTTCGATGAAGGCTAGCAATTGAAGTTAGTCGTTTAACAGTCCCACCAATACCATCACAGGGTGATTTACCGTGATTTGTAGCAAAGAAAAACCATGTACATTTTATAGAAAAATCTTTTTCATGGGGGCATATATTTATGAAGTGTTTGCAGTTTTTGTACTGGCCCGCACACCCATCTGAAAAGTAATAAACAGTTTCTATTTGATGAGAAATATTGCTTTTAGTATGTTCAACTGTTAACTTCATCACATGGTATACCATATCCACACCATGCAGTAAATCATCAGAGATAAAACATATTACAAACTACAAACTCATAGCATTCTGAGAAATCACAAAGGACAATGATCTTAGTACTACTTAACTTATTTTTTAATTTTCTTAAAGAAGCAGCTTGACTTTTCACAATATAAGAATGAACAGTAAGCTTTTGTAACTTGTTGGCAGAGTATTAATGAAGCTACTTGTGGTTTCTATTAGACTTACTAGCTCAGATTGGTCTGTTGTCTTCCATTGTTTGTAATCTATACAACAATCATCGTCTCCATCAATATCTTCTTGAGAACTCAACTCATTTTCAAGATAATTTCTTAATTTAGAATCTTCTGGACACAAAGGGCAATGATGCATCGTGCAATTCTTGCTAGCCCTACTACAAACAAGCATATCAATAAGTTCATGATAATCCTTTGATAATTCAACTGCACTAATCATTAACTTAACATTTTGATGGTAGGTGCACACACATACTGTATGCATACCAGATGCTCCTACTGTAATGCCCCATTTTGGATGATGTGAGCAAAAATTAGAAAAACAAGTCTTTATATCTGGATTACTGGTTTTAAACTTAGCATATAGCTCTTTTAGATTTGAGAGAAACACTTTTGCGTGTTTTTCAAGTATAGATCTTCGAGCTATACTCACAAAATCTTTTTTACCAGCCATTTGTCTGCTATTTTCATTGTTACAATAAAATTCAATAATTTTATCAGTCTCTTGAGATATTTCTTTTCCTTTTTTTTTTTCAGGGAACGATAAAATACCATTTTTCTATAGCAATTTGCCTGATATCTGCACCATATAATTAGTAACACTAAATTCTCTTTCTATATCTTTGTTGGACCAAGAAATTGGAACCTGTGTTAGTAGTTGAATTTTCTGATTGCAATTTGAAATTAACAGTTTTTCTTTGATTTTTCCAATAAGTATATCCCTGTCATTTGCTTTATTTTTAACTTTCTTAGATTTATTAAAGGAATCTTCTTGGCTTAACTGATTAAGATCTATATTTAAAGTCCTTGCGTTACCTAACTTTACTGTTTTTTGAACATGTAATAATTTCTTTTTACCAAGAGCAAATCTTGAGTGTCTGATCACCGCATACATTTTAAGAGGACTTATGTTCATAACCATCAAAGAAGAATTAAGATTTTCTTTTAACAATTTGTTTATAGTTAGTTCATTATCTTTATGTTCATAAATCTGGCTGCAAGTCGGTTTTCCTGGTCCATTATCCTTAAATGAATTCATCAATTTAATCTTACATGAGGGACATATCTTTTCTCCAGGAATAACATTAATGCCAATGTTTTTGAATTTTCCAGCAAGTTGGATAATAATTTCTTTGCATCCTGCTAAAAACATTATAATTACTGCTTCAGTAAGAGTTTTGCAACAAAAAAAGTCTTATATATAATTACAATAAGGCGTTAAAAGAGTTTTATGGCTAAGTAGTAATATCTTTTCTTCTTTTTCCATTGTGTAAATGAAATGGATCACAGCAAGTTATGTGGATTGTTGAGTAACGTTTTAAGTAAACATATTCATGGTGTAAGCAAACTGTTGTATTTTCATTAATTTCAATACCAGAACGACTAATTATCAAGTCTTTATCAAAATCATTAAGACTTGAAACTTTTTTGATATCATTGGATTTTACATATGTTTGTTTGTGACAAACTTTTTTCCTTATTAATCCAATTAAACATCTCTTTTTATCATTCATATTGTTATACTATTTTTTAATTCTGTAAGAAATAATTTTTAAATAATTATTATTTTAAGATTCTTAAACAGAAAATCCTTCAGCTATAAAACATAAAGGTTGCATAAAATAAAAATCTTTTTTGTGAAATGCAAACAAGTTTATATGTTAGAACTCTACCTGAGATACTGAGATTCTACCAATTTTTTAAAAAAGCAAAAAATAAATGCATTTAATTTAAAAATTTTTCATTATTAAATTAACTATTTTTTTTATTTTTTTTATTATAAAACTTTAAATGCAAATAAATCTGATTTAAAAAAGAAAACCTACGCAGTTTTTCTGTATTATAGAGTTTGTTAAATATAGAACATTAGGAAAAAATTTCAGAATCATATTTTTTAGGCATCCCAGATAAACGTTTTTTTGTAAAGGGTATCAAAAAACTTAAAAAAAGTGTTACACCATTTTGAAATTAGATTTTCATATAGAAGCTTGATTTTTTGGAGGTTTTAACCATCAGTTTTGAGTTTCTCACCCTAAAAAATAATTAGGTACAAATTTTCACAACTATTGAACAAGTATTTCATAAGTTAAAGCTAATTGTGTTGTGCAATTGGCTTTAAAAATAAATGGCGCTGAAAAAAACAGTAAAAAAAGAGAATGGGACTGAGTAGCAATATCTCTGAAACCGTAAGGTGTCAGACACTAAAATTTTGAGGGAAGTTTTCTTTCATTAATTTAAGCTTGTATTCCAAAAATCATCAAAATCTGAGATGGTATGGTGCCAAGCATAAATTGAATTGAGCTGGAATGACCCTTTTCAGATATACCAAATTAATTAAAATATATAATGACTGGCGACGATGATGGGTTTCCTGGTAAATCTCGAAGGACTAAAAATAGGCCTGACAGCTGTAAGAGAGAAAAATGAGGAGGTAACTTTATGTTGCTGAGGTAACTTGGTAACTTTATGTTGCTGAAGTCCTCCTCCAATGAGAAATATCTTTCCTAATATATTCAGGGGTTTTCAACCAGGAACCACAGGTACATCTTGCAACAGAAGTTCTGCTTCACAGAGAACTAATAGGCGTAAAAAAACACTTTACTTGATTCAGCATCCACGACATGTGCTTGAACCAACCAGGTATTATTTCAAAGATTTAATTAAAGTAATTAATTGGAAAAGCTTTTTATAGGTAAAAAATATAATATTAATAGCAGCTGTGTTTTGAAACAAATATGTAAAAACCTTTTCTTTTCATTTTAAAATTAGTTTAGACAAACTATACTGAGAGAAGTTTGTCGTGAAATATATTGATTCAGGCCAAGTAAGAACAATCAAAATGCAAACTTTCCTGTGCACAAAAGACAAGGTCATGGTCTATGTTTTGTATTGAAGGGGAGTGTAAGAAAAGAAACAGAAGAATTTACTAGAGTGTGCATTCTGAGAGAACTGTTAAGTCTTTGGGACAAAGGTGGGTTTGATTCAGGATTTTGGGTTGCAGAGCAAGTAGTGAAGGAGAAGCGTGAGAAATTTTATGAGCGCTACAAAAAAGTTTATTTTTATAAGTGTAGTCTTAAAACACTTATGAAAATAAACAAGATCAAAGAAAAACAATTTAAAACAAAAATAGCGAGTTTTATCAAGGGAGAAAAAACTGTTTTTTCTCGTTTATAAAACAATCATCTTAAAACTGATGATGAAAATAGAGACAAGCAAGACATAGACAGAAAATATTGAGATATTGAGACAAGCAAGCAAAGACAGAAGATATTGAGTTCCTGAAGAAACCATTAAAAGATGAAATCCTAAAGTTTGACACTGGGAAAGACAAATCTTATCATGAAAGAATCATAGAAGGGGGAAATGAATGTTAGATATGATAGAAAGTATGCATAGAGAAGAATAAAATGGAAAACAAAAACAAGAAGTTTCAAAAAAAAAAGTTATAGAGGACATAAAAATGATAAAAGAGTTTGAGATTTAAGAACTATCTTCAAGCGGTACAAGTGCAACTGATACTGATAATGATTTTGAGCCTTGCCGAAAAAATGTAGGTTAGTAAAGAGTTTGCTAGAAGCTTTCAGTGAATGATGTTCTTAACAAGTGGGTTGCTTTCTTGACTACGTATAGAGTCAGTGCTCAAGCTGAAACTTCACTTCTACTCTCACTTTTTAAAATCTAAATACAGTTCCTGTATCAAAAAATAGTCTACATAAAAACAAAAAGATTGTGGTTAAAAATAAAAAACTGGAAAAGTCAGAGAAGAAAATATCGACCAAGTTCGAGGTTTAATGGTTGTTACTTATTTTGAAACAAAATTGGTCAAACACTATAGAGCTGACTAAAAAATGTCAGAAACTGTAGAAAGGCTGGCCCCCAGTTTATCATCCCCCCCCCTAGGTCAATGAACCAGGTCAAACAACCAGGTGCCCACCATAAAGCAAAGTTCATAACTGATTGCATACACTTGCTTACAATGCAACTGACATCAAAGACTAATTCAAAGTTAAATAAAAGTGAGAAAGATATTCTTTAACTGTCAACTGACTTTATTGTCACATTTTGACACAACTCATATTTTGACAATGACCAATGTGTATAAGAATTTATTCTTAAATGTAAGATTTTTTTCTCAGACCAAAAATGAATAAAAATGGACAGTTCTCTACTATTCAATCCATTAATCATGGGCACCAAGAGGAAGGTTGGTGGGGGGGGGGGGTAAAATATACTATGCAACAGTGCATTTGAATTTTTTTTGGTCAGGTCAAAAGTATATATATATATGTTGTTTATTGAATCAAGTTTTATACCAAGCCTTTTGTTTGTTTAAGACTGATCAATATAATGTAAATTATCAACAAAAAAGGTTAATATTAATATATAGCGTTAGATTTTAGAAAAAAATATTTTATAAAAGTTTTGTGCCTATCAGCAATTATCAGCCATACCTATTCTTTAAGTTAAGAAAAAAGCGTTAAAAAATACAAAATATATCCAGAAAAATACAAAAACAAAGCAATAAAATGAATTCTGATGTTAAAACAAAACAATGGTGTTTTACTTATACTAATGTAGAATTTATTGACAGAAGTGTGAGTAGGATCATTGGAACTTATATTAGCTTGGTATACAATGTTTTTTGTTAAGCATTGGTTTGATATAGGGCAGGTATTCGTATTATGTCAGTTGCAATTGGTTTTAGGTGAAATTTTGTTGTTTATAATGTAGTGATTGTGTGAAAAGTGGTATGAAAGTTTGAAATAAAAGCCGAACTCTAAGAGTGTGTCATTGTACATAGGAGGCGGCCTTTCAAAAAAAAATTTTTTCAACAAATTTGCAGATTAACTCAATTGAATATGGAAGGGGTTTTAAAATATTAAAGGGTAGGGGGGAAGGGGGTGGTTTGAATCAGCATTAATATTTAATTTTATAGAATTTCCAAGCCAAAACAAGTTTATACAATTCTGGTCGGTTGAAAAGTATTATTACAAAAGGTAATTTTACACAATTTTACACACTTCAGCTCCGTCAAATACTCCCATTTAATCCTCAAATAACTTGCTTGATTCTTTAATCCAAACATAGTCATCATTAAATAATAATGACTTCCTTGCATGATAGATCAATGATTTATGGTTAAGGTCAATAGTTAGATGTTGCTCAACAAAATTAATGGCGCTGTTAAGAAGTTTTTCAGTTATTGGAGGATAGAAATCAACAATATCAAAAACAAGGAGTTTATAAAGAGATCTTTATCACTAATGAAACTGAACCAATTTGTAATATCGTATTTTTTTCCACTGATTGATATAAAGAATGTTAGTTTACATTTAAGTTTAGAGTTTATACTGGAAATTATAACTTTACTAATTCTGACAATTTCAATTTTGGCAGGATTTAATAACGGACAGTTATATTGTTTGCAAAGTTTTCTTTGCAAACAATATAACTGTCCGTGTTTGTCTATTATATTTAAAATGTTATTCTGTAAGATGTCTTTACCTTCTGTATTTGATTTTTATAATTGATTTTTTGTATTTTGAGGTGATAGCATTTGTCAGTAAATGAGTGTAATTTTCTTTAGATATATTTATATAAGTTAGATGTTTTATAGGAAAAAGTATAAGTATAGTTACTATTGCATATAGTAGGTCATCTTTTAATTTGTTTTGGAAACTATTAAATACTTTACGTAGTTTAATGTTTTTTATTAAATATTTCCAAATGCAGGCATCGAAAATTTGTTTAAGATAATTTGGTATTTTTATGCCATAATTATTATAAAAAATATAATTCTTACTTTTTTGATCTTTATTAATAAAGAAGAAAGCTTTCCATCTCATTCTCTTAATTAATGCTTTGGTTTTATCAAGCAATTGTATTTTGTAATCTTTTATTGATGAGATTTGGAATGTTCTTGACTGAATAATTCAATTTTTTCATTGTGTTTCATTGTGACTTGAGAAGGGTGGTCATCATATGGAGCTCATTATTTATTCATTCATCATTAATTATTTATTACTAATGAAACTTTAAGTTCTGTCACAGTGTTGTATTTTTTCATATAATCATATATATATATATATATATATATATATATATATATATATATATATATATATATATATATATATATATATATATATATAAATAAAATCATATATACATTTTTTTCTTAAAATATAGGTTCATGGTACAGCTCCTGATATAGCAGGCCAGGATAAAGCAAATCCAACTGCTCTTCTGTTAAGTGCTGTAATGATGTTACGTCATATGGATTTAAAAAACTATGCTGACGCTATTGAAGCTGCTTGTTTTAAAACAATAGCAGAAGGAAAGGTAAAAATAATATATTATACATTTAAATCAATAATACATGTAATTATGTGTGTATATATGTGAGTATATTTGCATATGTATATATATATATATATATATATGTGTGTATATATATATATATATATATATATATATATATATATATATATATATATATATATATATATATATATATATATATATATAAATATATATATATATATATATGTATGTATATGTATGTATATATATATATATATATATATATATATATATTATATATATATATATATATATATATATATATATATATATATATATCAGGGTTGAAAAAAATCACGATTTTTTAAAAAGAAATTTAAAAAATCAGATTTTTTTTAATTTAAATCAGATTTTTTTTATTTGAATAAAATATTTTTTGATGAACTTTTAATATAATTTAAAGTAATATGAAATTGGTTGACTGTGTTTTTTGTACATAATGCAGTGGTCAAACAGGTCAGAAGTATAATCAGGGTTCTAAAATCATTTCTTTTAACCTTATACCTCGACAAAACTATCCCCACTATGCAATTGTATAAGGATTTTCTGGATTATTATTATATAAAGTTTAGATTGTATTAAGTTGTTTTTTTTTTAAATATTATTATGTTATTATTTAATATTGACTGTTCGTCAAAACTAAAGATATTACTCTGAAATGGTTTAAAAATCTAGCTGTATTTTTGCAGAAACAAAAATATTTATAACATACTGAACAAAAAAAAAAATGTCTGGAAGAAGATCTAATCCAGTGTAGTGTAAATTTGAAAAGCTTGAAACAGTAGCAAGGGATGTAAAGCAAGATGTAGGATATGCAAAAAAGGGTCTGGTGGCAAGAATGAAAGTACATCTAAATAAATGTTGTCACAAAAACAATGCAGAAGGTGATATAATGTACACTTTATAATAATTTTTTTTGTAATTAGTATTATTTAATTCAAATTATTTTTTTAAAAATTGAATTTCAAACTAATTCTTCCAACATTCAATTTGATGTTACAAAGCAACCCTCAGAATCATCTGTTTTAGCAGAAAAATGTTATTTAAATCAGCAAAAAATCACGGACAGAAAATATAAATAATAATATTCCAATAAATAAAAATACAAGATCTGGATTATTGTCACGTTGTTAGAACAAGTCTGAGTCAAAAAGCCGTATTCGATGAGCAGATTGCAAGAATGATTTTTGCAACAAATTTATCATTTCAATTAGTTGAACATCCAGAATTCCAAAAACTTATGTTGAGGCCAGGCTATAGTGGCCCAACAAGAAAGGACGTAGCTGACAAACTCCTAACAATAATGTTTGATAAAGAAAAGGGTAACATTAAAGACGCTCTAAATGGAGAGATTGTAAATATAGCTCTGGATGGTCGGTCAAATGTTCACAAGAAGCCTATAATTTGTGTTACAGTCACAACTGAAACAAGTAATGTCTATTTAGCTGACACAATTGACACCTCTGGAAGCTCGCACACTTCTGAATATCTTGAAGAACTAGCAGTTTCATCAATTAAAAATATAGAGTTTGAATTTGGGTGTCATTGAGGAAGCATTGTTACTGACAATGCAGCTAATGTATCAAAAATGAGACATAATATTGAATCTCGATCAGATATTGATGTAGTTACATATGGTTGCTCTTCACATTTAATGAATTTGTTAGCACATTACCTAGAAATTGACAATGTTAAAGATCATATTGTAAATATTGTTGAATATTTTAGGAACCACCATTTTGCTTTGGCAGAATATAGAAAAGCTGGCAGACAAAAACTTGTATTGCCTCAAGATACTCGCTAGAATCCCATGTGTGACTGTCTAAAAGTGTATATTGCAAATTGGTCAACTCTGCTAAAAATCTGTGTGTCTAACCGGGCAATAATTGACACTACAGTGCAACAAAATGTCTCTAACTTAGTTATTAATAGATCTGCAGAATATCTTATGCTTAGAACCTATTGCTTTTGCACTTAATGAAGCACAAAGTGACAAATGCAAAATAGCAGATGTAGTAGAAGTATGGAAAAATCTAGAATTCAAACTTTTGTGTAAAAGTGAGAAAGTTATCCAAAAGAAATTCAAAAAAAAATACGAAAAGGCAGTGAACCATCTTATCTTTTGGCTAATCTTCTTCACCCTCATTACTAAGGTAAAATGTTGAATGAAATTGAAAAAAATACTGCGTTGGAATATGCCAATCTACAATATCCACATATTATTTCTACTGTTATGTTAAATTTAGAGGAAAGTTGTACCCATTCCTGGAATTTGAATTTAGCTTGGAGGTTTTGACAGCATTATTGTCTGTTCAGTGGTGGAGATCACACCGTGATAACATTGAAAGTAAAACATTAAATACAATTTTGTAATTGATGACTGCAGTAGCTTCATCTGCAGGAGTTGAACGTATGTTCTCCTTTTACGGCTTGGTACATTCAAAACTGAGAAATAGATTGGGTACGGAAAAAGCTGCTAAGTATGTGTTTCTCTTCAAGGCAATTAATCAGCAGAAAATTATTCACTTTGATATTGATGATTAATTTTAATGCTGCACACAGGAGAAAAATTTTTTAGTTTTAATTGATAATTAAGTTTATTGATTTGTTTTGTGCACTGTAGCATTACCTGTTCTATTTATTTTTATTGTATATTTTGAGTCATTAATTCTATAAATACATAGTTCTGCTATATTTAATTAGTTTTGTTTTTAAATATGACAAAAATAGTTTTTAAATAAATTTTTATTATTCAAAAAATCAAACATAAAAGAAAAACTTGATTTAAATCATGTCATCCAAAAAAATCTTTTGATTTGAATCTTGATTTAAATCGGCCAACCCTGATATATATATATATATATATATATATATATATATATATATATATATATATATATATATATATATATATATATATATATATATATATACACATACATTATACCCATTAGCTATAATTTCAAAATAGTTTATTATCTGGAGCTAATATTAAATCGTTATGACAATTCTCTTCAACCTTACTGCAGGCCGAGTAATTCAATCAGTTATATACATGCTGACTCTAACCACCCTTATAATCACCCTTCTAAACCACCCTTCTAGCATATTAAAAAATTTATCTGAACTATCACACTAAAAATGTCAACCAGTTCTTTAAATAAAAGTATTTTCAAACAATTTATTCCGCCTTATGGGGAGGCATTAATTAAATCAGATTTTATTTGCAAATTTTCTTACCATTCAAATAAAAAACCAGACCCATTAAAAAATCACTAACGCAACATAATCTGGTACAATCCACATTTAATTTTATAGAGTTTTAAGCCAAAAGTTATAATCACAGTATGTTATATTACCAAGGTACAATTGAGGGATTAACTTGCAGAACATCATCTATCAAGCCACCACCTTGTTAAATTAACTGGATTACAAAGAAAAAGTATACTTTAGCTTATGTGAAACCCCATTTAAATCTAGGTAACCTAATCACCTAAAATTTTCAACATTATTAAATTCAAAAATGATACTAAACTGTCTAAAGACATTTGAGACAACTTTCTATACTTGAAAAAAAAAATTCTCACCCTCAATAAGGTAGAAAAATTGTGAAACCTTGCGATCCATGCAACCCTTATTCAAATTTTTGCAATCTTTGCTTGACATAAAAGATTAATTTTTACTAAATAAAAAAAGCAAGTTAATTTCAAAACCCAGGGATAAATATAAATCTCTTTTTTTGACACAGGTGGTTAATCTTTTTCTTTTTTATTTGGTTGCTACCGTGTTTGTCTTTTAAGCAATGATACACCGTATTTTATAATTTGTATTTTTTTGTTTTGTTTTGTTTTTGACTTTGTATTTCATAACAGATGATATAATCAACTGATGTATATAATTGTCTTTTAAGGTAACAACTCGTGATTTAGGAGGTAAGTCTTCGTGTTCTGAGTACACCAATGAAATTATCCGAAACATGAAGTCTGCTTGAATGCTTTAAATTATTGTTAACCTATAATATAGTTGTAGATATTTGACGTCGAGATATTAACGAAATATATAAATTGTAAAATTAACATTTTTTAGATATTCTTGTCTTACGTATTAACTGTTAGTTAAATAAGTGATTGGCTAACAATTGACATTTTTATGCAGTGGTCAGTTATTATTTTTCAAGTTATTATATCAAGTCAAGTTATTATTTTTACGTTTTTATCTTTGAAGTTTCGAGGGATAGTGAGGATTTTGGTTTAAAAAAACCATGGTAAATAAGAATTTTAGTAAATATTTTTAGCTTTTATGCCACATTTAAACCGATTATTTTTTTAGCTATAATTTACGATGAATACAATTATAATTTTAAAATAAATTACGAATATAATTTACAGCGAATCCATTAAATTAATATATTAGACATTCCTTTGTTTATTTTTTTATTGATTTTTATGTATTTATTTTATTTTGATTATTTTTTTACAAAACTGTTTATTTCTTAAAAACTTGATTTTTTTTAAATAAGCAATTTTATAAAAATCTGTATTGAAGTGAGTGCATTTTCAACAACAAGTCATTGACTTGTTAGTCTATAGATATTTCTTTATGCTTTCTTTTTGATCTTGTAAAATTGGGTTTGGCTGTGGTGGTGAATATTTTCTCTTTTTAAAAGTTTTAGTTGGTATGAAGGTTTAATAAAAAAAGTTTATATTTTAAAATAATTTTTGTTAATCTTTCTGGCAATAATTTCAATTGGCAAAACCCACTTTGTCATAACAAAAAATTAAAGAAGAGATTTTTAGTATCCCGCTAACTTTTCTTAAAATAAAATAATAGCTTTGTTGCTACTTTTTCTTATTTTATTTTGTTATTAAAGTGCTTTAAGAAGACCTTACGGTTTTATCACAGAGTACAGCGGAAGATCATTTAACTAGAAAGTTCGCGCCTCCTTCCTTACCAATGTCGCAAATATGAACACTGGAAGTAGTATCGAACCTCTGATTGTAACCACTTCGCCGCAGCTACAAGGATGTGTTAATGCACCGTCAATTCTAAAAGATGTATTTTCAATGACTTTATATTAAAAGCTAACTGATTCAAAATGCATATGTATTTTAAATCAATTAGCTTCAAAATGTAAGGTTTTTTTTCACGTTGCAAATAGGAATTATAGGTAAATTATTATATATTATGTATATTAGTCTATAAAAAATAACCCATAGAAACGGGCACTTAGCTGCTCTTGCTTCGGAAGCTACCTAAAAGAGTATTTTGAAGATTTAGTAAATAGGCTAATGAATTAAAGTCTACAAAATTGCCAATACACAGCCACAAGCAGCTTATGTTGAAGAATATCATAATACTAAGTTGAAGAATATTTACATACTTTTTACCCACAATTAAAGCTTTCAAAGAATTCGTAACACCAATTATCAAATCAATATTAGAAAAAGTAATACTTGTTTAGTTTTAAAATGAGTGTTCCATAACTAATATCGCAGGGATTTATTGACCCTAAATCATAACGAAGCAAGACTGTGGTTTTGTAATCTGATATCTGAAGCTAAGGAAAAACACTCTACTTCCAAGAAAATAGCAAGTTGACAATACTTGACCAATTAAATTTCAGAAAAGAAAACGGTGATTTTGGTAAAATGTTTTAGGTAAAATTCACAGAAACAAAAACAAACAGATCAATCTAATCAGTACGAGAGGGTTAAAATTATACACGCAAGTATATAATTTTAACACTCTCGTGCAACTTGCTAACTCCATTGGTATTTGATACTACTAATAATAGTAATATTTATTGCTGTAACGTTAACATTTTTTTATATTTAATAAAAACTTTTTTTGTTAATCTGTTTCTTATTGTTTGGGCTGTCTACAATATGATGCATGTGTTGTGTTCCATAAATCCGAAATTCCGCGATTTTTTTTTTTTTTTAAAGACGCTTTGAGATATGTGCCACTTGCTCACTCCATTTGTATTTAATACTAATAGCAAAAGTAATATTTATTGCTGTAACATTTACAATTTTTTTAAATATAAAAAAACATTAAAAAAATAAAATTGTGGAATTTTGGATTTGTGGAACAAGATGCATGCATCATCATATTGTAGACACCCCTAACAGTTAGAAACACAGATTAACAAAAAAAAGTTATCAACTTGCGCTTTGAAAACATTCAACAATCTTGCTTCTACCGTTTCATTCGGTAACAAATTCCAAATTTTACACCTTTAGTTGGTGAAGAAAATATATCTTTGTAAAAACTATGGTACGTTTTCTCTTTATGCTCAGTATTTATTGCCCCGTACCAAAGAAGCCGAACCTGAGTTAAAGATGATGCCGATTGTAGATTTTTGTACCAACTTGGTCAATAATCTGCAGTGATATATAAGATTTTCTCTTGCTTGTCTTTTCTCCATCTATTGTTAAACCCATTTCTTTTAGTCTATTTTTGTATGACATGTTTTTAAGTTGCGGAACTAACTTTCTTGCTCTCCTGAAAATGTGGTCTCACAACAGTCATATTAAGTAATTTTACTATTTCCACATCAAAATATGTAAATGTATGTTTCATTTGACCCAAAGTTCATTTTGCTTTCGCCGTTGCTGAACTCACTTGATCATGCCATCTAAAATTAGATAAAATTATAATGCCTAATTTTTTTCACTTACTGTTGTATCTAATGCATGCTCTTTGCCTTCATGGGTTATAATAAAACTCCTTTTTCGACTCTTTTTACTATGTCTTACTTTACATTCTTCAAAGTTCAAACTTGTCAACCAGATATCCGTCCATTTTACAATTTAATTAACGTTGTTCTGCAATGACTCGCGATCTCCAATATTTTTTTATAACTTGAATTAGTTTACTGTCATCTGCGTATAGTTAGGAATTTGAATTAAAAACTGACGGTATATCATTTACAAATATCAAAAATAACAATTGCTTCAAATACAAATGCTTCCATAACTTTGCATGGTATAGATGTTAGTGATACAAGTGTGTAGTTGAACCATTCTGTTGTATTTTCATTCTTAAATATTGGCGTAACATTTGCTACTCTTCATTTGATTGGAATTTTTCGTGTTTCAATTTTTATTAAATTTGCCCTTAAAAATAATTTACAATTTTTGTATTTGTAAAATATACAAATAGCCGGGGCAAGAAGACGACATAGTATTCTTCTCGCGAAGCCTTTAATAATCCGTAAATAATATATATTCACAAGTCATTAAACATCATAAAATATAGCATTAAACATACCGTAAAAACCCCTAATTCCGGATGTTTTAGGACTTAAATTGTCATAACTAGCTCAATATAAAGAATTTTGAAATAATTTTTTTAAATAAATAAACTTCATAACAAGACATATCATATATGATAAAAAAAATATTATTTTTGCAATATAAATCTATCTTTTATTTTATTTTTAAAAAATATTGTTTTTGTCCGGAATTAGGTGCTTATGTCCCTAATTCCGGATGCGTATAAAATACAGAAAAATACATACACAAATAATACTAACATTAAAATAATTATTTTAATCCATTAAAAAAATGATATCGTTTAAGGTGGCACACAACTGAAAAAAAGCAAGTTTTTTGAAAAAAATCAATTTTTAGATTTTTGGGTATTTTGATTCTATAACCATTCCTTGAACATATAAAAAAAAAATTAGTCTCAAAAATGATATAAAAGTTGATTTAATATCATTTTAGTAGATGACACTTGAAAATAAATTCCCTAACAACGCCTTAGCAACCATCAGTCATAGGAGTTTTTCTGAATTCAAAACAGTAAAACACCATCACAAACTTGGTTTTAATTTGTTATACGCAGACTCTTGTTAGTTTTCAGTTTTAAAAGTCATAATTCAAAATTTTATTTACGAACAAGAGTGTTTTTAATCTGTTAATGTTAGTCTTTTATACTGTATCTTTTCTCTCAATTTAGTTGGAATAAAGTTGTTTTTAAATGAATAAACAAGGAAATAAAACTAAACAAAATTTATCAAGAAGGATAAAACGAAAATGGAATGGTGTTGTTGGAAATAAAAAATCATCTTCTTCTTACATCTTATCATCGACGATGACATCGTCCACAACTCAAGCAGCAAGTAGCTGTTCTAGTGAAAGGAAAATCAAACCCAACTACTCGAATACATTTGATTCTGGAAAAGATAACTATTTTGTTTTTATTAATTTTTCAATTCTTAAAGAACTTATAGCTAAAACTGCATGCAACAACTGCTTTCAGCCATTACTTTTAACAGATGTTGATTCCAGTAGAAAAGGATTTGCACATTTGTTTCAATTAAAATGTGAACACTGTGATTATGTTAAAAGATTTAATTCATCAAACAAATCAATAAATGCTAAATTTGATGCAGTAACAGCTAACTCACCATATGATGTTAATATTCGTGCAATAATAGCTTTTCGAGAAGTAGGCTGTGGTTATGGAGCTATAAAAACATTTTCATCTTGCATGAACTTAAAATGTATATCTGAAAATGGATTTCAAAAATTAAACAAAACTATTATGGTAGCTTATAAAAGTGCTTCAGAGAAAAGTATGTTATTAGCGACTAAGGACTCTAAAAAAGTTGACATTGCTCAGGATATACCATGTGTAAGAGTTTCAATTGATGGTACATGGCAGAAACGCGGTCACAATTCATTGCACGGTGTAGTTACTGCAATTTCTGGGGATAAATGCATTGATATTGAAGTTTTGTCTAAGTACTGCATGGGCTGTAAAATGTGGAACAGTAAAAAAGGAACTCCAGAATATCAGTGTTGGATAATTGATCATCAATGTGAAATAAATCACAAATCTTCGTCTGGAAGTATGGAGTCTGCAGGAGCAGTAACAATTTTTAATCGCTCGGTTAAAAAAAATAATCTAATTTATAAAGAGTTTCTAGGTGATGGAGACACTTCTTCATTCAAAGATGTCAAAAACTCAAACCCTTACCAGGATTTTGACATCACTCCAATAAAACTTGAATGTGTAGGTCATGTGCAAAAAAGATTGGGTACACGACTTAGAAATTTAGTCAAAGCACACAAAGGCACTAAAACACCTTTATCAGGTAGAGGTAACCTAACAGAAAAATGTATAAATTCTATGCAAAACTATTATGGCATGGCCATTCGTCAAAATGTCAACAACTTGTATGCTATGAAAAAGGCAGTTTATGCTATTTTATTTCATTTTACCAACTTTGAAAACCAGCAAATGCAACATCAGTTTTGCCCAAGAGGATTGGCAAGTTGGTGCAAATATTGGGCTCTAAATAATACAAATTACAAATCAAAATCATGTATACCTATCTGGATTAAGAATCTTATTTTACCAATCATCAAGGATCTTCAGGCTGATGATTTTCTAATTAAATGTTTGCATGGAACGACGCAAAATGCCAATGAAGCATTAAATTCTATTATATGGTCTCGCGTACCAAAGCACACATTTGTTAGTAAGTCTACAATTGAAATGGGAACATACTCAGCAGTGCTGCATTATAATGATGGTGCTAATGGTGTATTAGAAGTTTTAAAATACTTTGGCTTGAGTGGAATTGTTACATTAGCTTCGTCAAGTAAAGTTGACAAAACCAGAATTCGACATATGAAGTCAAAGTCAACGGATAAAAGTAAAATGCAGAGAAAAAAAATAAGAGCAGTTAAAAAAGGTTTCATAGACGATCAGCAAATAAAAGAAACAACTGATAGTTACATCTCTGGTGGATTTTGATAATTTTTATGTTGTTATATATTTTTTTCTTATTTTTGCTTTTTTCTCAATATGTATTTTTTTAAACTTTGAAACACATTTTCTCATTAACAAAACAGAATTACATAATACAATTTTCAGGATTTGTTTATCATAATATAATACTTCATTTAACCCTCAGAATTTTCATAAAAAGTTATAGAAAGTGAAATATTGATGTTTATAGTGCTGAATTTATTGATATTTCATATATATATTAGGTGATTTTGTTAGAAATGCAATATTTCATGAAATAATTTAAATTATAAAAATTCCCACGGTCAAACAGGGTGAAATATGATTAGGAAGCTATGTTCAAAATTTTAGTTTCAGTAGTTGAGGCAAAATTAAGTTATTAGGTTTTGAAGATTTACTAAAAACACATGTTTTACAACCCATTTTTGGCCATTATGGATAATAAAATTAATTTAAAAAAAAAATTATCTGTTTTTTATTTTATTTTAATATAAAATAATTGTCATTAAAAAAAAAAAAATCAAAATTTTGATTATTTACAAAAAAACTTGTTTTCAGTTGTGTGCCACCTTAATAAATAAAAAATATATATTATTTTATACACATTCGTTACAAATAAATTCCATAGTTGGACGATAATCAAAGACACATTCAATGCATGACCAATTTGAACACTGCTTACACGCAAACCATTGGTTATCTAAGTTATTTGTCCAATTAATTTCGCAAGAATAACATAGAAGATCATCAGATACTAAAATGTTATTTGAAACTTGAGGAAAACGAGGGTCTTCTAATTGATTCTTTGTCTTTATACCTTATTACCTGGTATTTTAGACGACTGACTTTGTCTCAACTTTTTTTTTCTTCTCTTTTCTGTACATTTTTCGCTTTTTGAGTAGCAGTGGAAATCTTTTTTTGTTCTCTAGTAAATTTCTCTGCAGCTTGTTCATCTAATTTTTGCCTTTTTGATGCTTGTTCAGCTTCATCGTAAGCTATGGCATCCGTCGAAGTCATATTATAATTAGCTGGTCGCTTTATTCTCTCACTTTTTTGAACTCTTTTATTTAGAGTTGGTGTCTATTGATCTTGAAGCATATTTAACACTGATTTGTTTATATCTTTGCCCACTTGTTGAACGGCATTATTCAAAGTAGCAAAGCTTTTAAGTAAAAATTCACGATTTGACATTCTTGACGGTGTGTTAGGTGTATTGGTAGCATTTCCCATAACTAATGTAGTAGATACTGTTGAAGAATCAAATAAATTTTCAATATTGTTGTTTTCGACAGCTTGAAACACAGCACCAATGGAAGTTTTTTTAGAAGAAATTTGCGAACGATCGAGTGGAAATATACCAGTATTTTTAAAACCACTCCGTGCATTTTCAGGTTTAAACCCACCATTTTGGATGAGATCCTTAAACATGGCCGGAAAATGTCGATTAGTCAGGCTTTGAAAGTGATTTTTAGTCAAATAACTTTTGACAATTCTCTTCCATGCGCCTTTTACTGTTTTTAAAACGCCAACATCTAGTGGCTGTAAAAAATGGCTGGTATGAGCCGGCAAACGCCAAAGTAAAATAGAATTTTCTAAAGCTTTTTTTTTTCAACTCTAAGCTCATATGTGAAGCATGGCCATCAAGTATTAGAACTTTAAATCCTGAAAGTTTGTTTGCGTGAGACAAATAAACTGTTTTAAACCACAACAAAAAATGTTCGGATTCCATCCAGCCTGAACTACTACTGTTATAATAAACATTCTGGGCACCGCCTTTACACCAGTCTTTCATAACATGTTTACCTTTATAAATTATTTGATGAGGTAAATAATTACTGAATGCGTCACAACTAGTCAAGATTGTCGTCATTTGCTTTTCATTCGATGATGCTAGCTTTTTAGGGTTTTTTGTTCCTTTTCTACAAATAATTTTGACTTTGCCTTGATCAAATTGCAAACCAGACTCATCACAGTTAAATATTTGAAACGGCTTATCGCCTAAATTATGTTCATTATATGCTACTGCTAATTGCTCAAACCAATTATCAATTTTAGCTGGTTGTGTGGCCACAGCTCTAATAGTTTGCATACCGCTTACTTTTCTTGGGCAAATTTCTTTACGATATTTATTCATGAAACCGGAGTACCATTTTCTAGTCAGTTTGCCGTCTTTGAATAGACTATGTTGGTTTGATTCTTTTAAATAGTTTTCAACAACAATAAACACGTCTTTTCTATTCAAGCCGAAGCCTATATTACTCATAAATTTTAATAAATCAACAATAATAGCTTCAGTGATGTTGCTCATCTTTCTTGGCGCTCCTCGGTTATTAGATCATCCTTTTGTTCTGTCAAAAAGTGTAGATTTTGCCACATTATAACACTTAGCAGCTTGTACGTATGACATTTTTTTTTCAGTAATAGCTTGAATAGCTAGCTGGATTCGACTCTCTCGCTCTTCTTTTTGTTTAAAATTATCCATATTCTTTAATACAGTAATACAATTAACACAAATGCGTTAACTTTATGGATGCTAAAAAAAATAGCTGTATCTGGATTAGTGTCAATTATTTTTCCCTGGTGGCTATTTTATTTTTTATTACTTTCATGAACATAATATATAGCCAATTGTAATTAACTGTATCCGGGACTCAAAAGTGTATTTGTTTATTGCTGCTGGCTAATTTGTTTATTAATTTTTTAGGTACATAAAATAATAGTTACCTCTATCCGGAATTAGGTGGCTTTTATTTTTGGCTGGTAGCAAATTTGTTTTTCATTTTTTTCAATTATTTCAAAAGGTAATTTAATTTTTTTTTGGCTAAAATAATCAGCATAAAATTCTGCACAAAATAGTTTTTTTACTTTTTTAATTTTTTTGTTGCAAGTCAAAGTTATTTTTTTCCTTTTTTTTGTTTTTTTAGTTATGAAAGATTTCAAATTGAAATCTTTCATGATTGCATTAGCTTATTTAATTTTTTTTTTTATATTTTTCGATTTTTCTGGTAATGACGTTTATTAATTAAAAAAAATTATTGATAAATTCATTATATTAAGGGAGTTTTGAAACTTTTTACTAAAACCATCCGGAATTAGGTTACATCCGGAATTAGGGGTTTTTACGGTAATACAAGTTGGAAAAATAAAAATAATAAACTTCAAAATTGATTTCTAATAATAACTGCACGCAAGAAAAAACAGAAAAACAACAAAATAGTTCAAAATTATATAAAAACGGTTTTCAATTATTACAAATATGAATATAGAATTAAGAAATAAAATATAAAGAATTTTAAAATTAAGTAAGTATAAAAAGCTAGAGTTTTTTTAATCTTTGCATATCAAAAGAAAATATTGAAATCTAGAGGTCTGTCTGTGGACATTTTCGTTTTCCGATTTAAACTCGAAAACGATATTGCATAGAAAAAAAGTAAAAAATGAACAATTGCATAAACCTATGACATCATCTAGAAAAGGGTGCTTAGCGGTTTGATTTTTAAACTGCGAATTTACCATACCAAAGGAGGGGTCGTCCATAAACTACGTAACGCAGTTATTGACATTTTTTGACTCCCTTTACCCCCGTCCCCCTCCCCTTCCTCGTAACGCATCCGTAACACTTCACTGACTCCCCCCCCCCCCCAATATTACGCAACAGTTTTGTACCCCTCCTTCCCTCCTATAAAAAATTTTGAATTATTTTAGGGAGGAGGGGGAAGGGTTGCAAAATTTTACAAAATACAAAACGATTTAAATATAATAATGTCTATAATTCTCTGAGCTTCTTTGAATTAATTAATTAGTACTTTTCAGTCTATTTAATGTTTTTTTTTCACTCCAACAGTTCCGTGTAAAATTGTATAAATTTACATCGCTATCCTAAACATGATACCAATTTTAAAAACCTATTCTTCCGAAATGATACATGCAAAATATTATATGTATATAATATAAAATAAATAATGATATATTGCACATGCAAAAATATTATTTTATAAATACAGTTTTCATTCAACTTGGAACGTAAGACTGGTCGAGCGGATTCTGTTTCCGGCTTTTAAACCGAGGGTTCCGGTTTTGCCGCTCGGTATTTTTTTTTTTTTTTTTTAGTTAGTGCACAAAGATTGTTTTTTTGTTGCTGCACACTTTTGTGCACCAACTAAATAAAGTTCTGCACTTGAACCATGTAAGTTCAAAGCGCAAAACGTGCACTGCACATACAGCCGCAACAGCCCGTTAACAGGCTGTAACTACTCAGTTAACGGAGTGTACACATAGACTAAGTAAGATTTAGGCGTAGTTGATTTTACCATCAACATGTAGATACACCAAGTCTTCTCTAAAAAAAATAAAATGTTGCGTCACAAAATCAAGACCCTCCCCACCCCCCTCGTAACAAACCGCACAAAATTGCCTACCCTTCCCCTCCCCCACCCTCATTCCTGAGCGTGACGTAATTTATGGACAACCCTAAAGGTTGTTTTATTGCTCAATATGCGAATAAATAAGTTTAACTTGTTTTGCTGTACGATTGTTGATACATCTTGGATGTAAAACAAAGAATGAATATAATTTTTGCTGTGTTTGGAAACATTGAAGAGTGACTTAAGTACATTCCTTCTTACTATATCAAGTTTTTGCATTAATGCGTCTTTATAATGTTTTATATAGCTGGACAATAGAGTTTGGATGAGCAAAGCGAATTTCTGACTGAATAAGAGTTTGGATTACTGCCCTGAATTTTGATATTCTATTATCAATACTTGAACAATTAAATGAGGCAAAGGAAGAGCTTTTGGTATCCCAATATAAAAACTAGATGGTTAAGTTTGTCATCCAGTTTTATTTGTTGATGGTCGACTGTTATCGTGCAGCTTGCATTTTATTTTTTTCCAGTGAACAAAAGCGCGGTCTTATTAGCATTTTACTTTATACAATTTGCGTTAGTGTATATATTGCAAGCTACTATAAGCTTTTTAATTCCATACAGTGTAGAACTAAAGAGTATGATATCATCAGCGTATGCTACAACACCTGTGTACTTTCCATAAATTGATGTCCCTACAATACTTTTATTTTGTATGGTTTCAAGTAAGCTTTGAGTATATATATTACAGGTGAGGAGACAGAATTGATCCTTGTCTTACTCCTTGTGTTAGATAAAATGAATATGAGTTGTATCCTAAATAAGTGACAGAAGCACTGCTTTTATGGTGCAATTACGATATAGTATTATCAATATAAAGCGGTAATTGGTATAGTCGTACAGTTTCTCAAATGGAATGTCCTAGCTACAGCTGTCAAATGCTTTTTCAGCATCTAGGAAACAGAGATAGACAGGTGAGTTGTTGTTGTTGTAATGCTTTATTATTTCACTTATAAAAAATAATAAAAACACAGTTGTTTAAAAGTATAGTTTTTAAACAAAGATTGTAGTTGTCCAATACACTGTAAAAATATAACGCTAAAATAGCGGTTACATAACGGTTGGTGAAAAGTTTAGCGTTATGTTTACCGTTATGTTAGTAAAAAATATGTCTTGAGCGTTATTCCAGCGAGCAACAGAACATCTCAGCGAGCACAGAACGTCTGCTAGACGTCTTGAGGATGTCCTACAAACTTGTGACGTCCATAGGACGTTGTAAAGACGTCCCGCGGGTGTCTGTGCCCGCTTGGATGTTTCCCAAAATTGTTTACATTTTCTTTTGTCAATCAAAGGCGTTAATGTTTTTCGCAGACAAATTGCGTATTGCATTGATGCAACTATTTCCAACGACGTTACAATGCAATAGCAAAACATAACGCGTTATGTTTTACCGTTATTTTTACCCTTTTATGTTAGTTTAAATACGTATTTAATTAATTACGTATGACATCATAGAAACATTTGTAAATAAAATATAGCAAAATCATTTGCTAAAAAATATAATTTTTTTTGAACTAAAAAGCAGAGAATAAACTTTTTAATTTATTTAATAGTTCAGTAAACTAAAGATTGACAGGTCAACACAAGATTTATTTAGAAACATACCTGTCAATCTTTAGTTTACTGAACTATTAAATTTAAATTAAAAAGTTTATTTTCTGCTTTTTAGTACAAAAAAGATTATATTTTTTAGCAAATGTTTTCGCTGTATTTTATTTTATACTTTTTAGTCTTTACAATGAGTTACGATACTTAGCAATGCGTTTGTTAAGACATTTGTAATTAAATCGAGCTTTTTAGCCTTATTAAAGCAAATGGAGTATTTCTTGATTAAATGAACGGAATGTATTTTTTTTTTAAAGGAAATTTTTTATATAAAATATAAAGTAAAATAATATAAAGTTCAAACATTTTATTTGCATTGCTACCCTCGTCCTACCATTTTTGTTGTATATTTTTGTATTATTATTAAACAAAATTATGTTGTAAGACTCGTCTTTGCGGGCCTTGGTAATGTGGCATCTATATGGCAATAAGCCGGAGGATAAACCACAATGCCAGTTCATATCAAGTGAAAAAAGAGATTATAAAAAGCGGGATTTTTCGCAAATCGTATTATCAGTTTCACTCGATCCTAAGTAAAATTTGTACAATTTAACGCAATTATGAAAAAAAAATTTTTTTTTTTGAAAACTCGTTATGATCACATAACTCGAGGATATCGAAAACTATTGTGCAAAGGTGTTGCGAATACATGGTTGATGAGATCGGAAAGCACAGATAAATTTTATTTCGATAAGATCGACATTTTTTACTTAGCATCGAGTGCACTCATACCTAAGTATACATATAGTGTGTATATACATACATACATATATACATACATACATACATACATACATACATACATACATACATACATACATACATACATACATACATACATACATACATACATACATACATACATATATACATACATACATACATACATACATACATACATACATACATACATACATATATACATACATATATATATATATATATATATATATATATATATATATATATATATATATATATATATATATATATATATATATATATATATATATATATATATATATATATATATATATATATATATATATATATATATATATATATATATATATATATATATATATATATATATATATATATATATATATATATATATATATATATATATATATATATATAGGGAAGATAAGGGTAATATGACCACCCTAATAATATGAGCATACTTAAAGATTTCATAGATGTAAGCAGTGAAGTTAAAGTTGCTTTGTATTTTTTGAATCAACTTTATGTGGTGATAACAGGAATCAATCCAATTACCGTAAATTTATATGCAGTAATTAGCGGCTATCATCTAATTTAAACGCTATTAAAGTTTTTGCGTAGTTAAAATAATATCATCACGCACGAATAATAAAATGTGGCGCGAAATTTTGGTGCTAAAAGAATAAAATTAATTTTTTCATGAAGAAAAATATGTTAGCTAAAAATTCAATCCATTTTGGTTTGAAAAACAATGCTTACAAACATTTAGTTTTGACTTTAATTAAAAATGCCTTTTTTTGTGTAAAATGAGCATGCTCAAATTACCCAGTGCTTTTCATTGAAATTACCTAGTTTAAAGTCCTAAAATGTGGTTTTAATTGCTTTTTGAATAAAAAAAAACAGTAAAAAAATTTAATTTTTTAACAATACTAATTATTTTTCTGTAATTTAATTTCAAAAAATTTTAAAACCTTTGTGTTTTTAAGAAAAAAATTCGGATACATTTTTTCATCCACAAAAATCTAAGTGGATTATGAGTAGGGATCCCTAAAAATTGTTTGTTCGCAAAAATTTTGAATTCAGCATTACTGTTTTTAAAAATGTTCCAGTTTTAGCTTAAGGTGCACATATTACCCTAGCCTACCCTATATATATATATATATATATATATATATATATATATATATATATATATATATATATATATATATATATATATATATATATATATATATATATATATATATATATATATATATATATATATATATATATATATATATATATATATATATATATATATATATATATATATATATATAAGGAAAAGGAGCCCCAAACCATCATTTAACCTATTTAAGAGTAAAAAATAAGTTGGAAGTATATATAATATTGAAATGTTTATAACAAAGCTTAATGTTGCCACCCCCATGCTTGACAGTTGGTCTCATACATTTATGGTTTAGGCGTTCGCCATTTCTTCTCCATTTGCATATGATACCATCAGAACCAAACAAACATATTTTTGTTTCATCGGACCATAAAACTCTTTGCCATTGATCAATAGTCCAATTCAAATGTTTCTTAGCCCAAGTCAATCTTTTCTTTAGATTCTTTTTACTCAAAAAAGGCTTTTTTGGAGCAACTCTACCTACAAAACCTTGATTTTTCAAGCGATTACAAACAGCTTGAGGATTTGCAGTTATACCATGATCTGTTTGTAAACCTTTTGCTAGCTTTGGTGTAAATAATCCTCGATCTTATTCAACTTATCGAATAATTTCTCTATCAAGGTGTAAGGTAGTCATAGCTGGGCATCCGTTTCTTTGCAAAATTTTTACGGTACCCATATTTTATATTTTCTAATGATATTTCGTACACTATTAGGCTTAACATTCACAATTTTAGAAATAGTTTTATATTCTTTTCCACTTTCATAGTGTCCCAGGATTTTTTTACTGATTCATGAATTTCATATCTTTTCACCATGATTAATTTATTAAGAACCTAATAAGAAAACAAACTTTGCTAAAAAATGAGTTAGAATAACTTCTACTAATCAAATTTGTTTTTAGCTTTTATTCTGCAATTTTACTTACTTATACAACAATTTTACTTACTTATACAACAATTTTACTTACTTATACAACAATTTTACTTACTTATACAACAATTTTACTTACTTATACAACAATTTTACTTACTTATACAACAATTTTACTTACTTATACAACAATTTTACTTACTTATACAACAATTTTACTTACTTATACAACAATTTTACTTACTTATACAACAATTTTACTTACTTATACAACAGAAAAGTTAAAAAATGATTAGAGGGTGATTTTTAAATAATGTCACTTTTTTGACTTACACCTTTTGTAATTAGTTTTTGATAGTTTTTGTTTTAAGTATAAAAATATTAATTACTTGTTACAAAAATGTTTTTTGATATAAATTCGATATTAAAAAAAAAAATTGGGGTCAAAAATCTAAATTTAAGCATATAAAAATTTGTTTTTATTGAAAAATCATCAGGGGGTTATATATATATATATATATATATATATATATATATATATATATATATATATATATATATATATATATATATATATATATATATATATATATATATATATATATATATTTAACTTTTTTTCAAAATTATTAAAGTTAGTAAACATTTTTTTTAGTAAATCCTGCTGTTTTATTTATTAGATTTTGAAAAATAAATGAAACATAATGGGTAATTACCCGTTACATCAGGTTTTTAAACATAACACTAACATAACGCCAGATTTCGTGTTTTCTAAAGGGTAACTACCGTTATAATTCGTATGAAAAAAACATAACAGCAAATATCTTTGTGTTTTTTTCACACATATTATATGTTAAACATAACGGGAATTACCCGTTATGCTCGATGTATAATTTCAATATTCATTAGTTTTAATGTATATCAGTATATTACATACACCACATATATGAACTCTATATAACTAATGCAGTATAAATCACTAAAGTTAAATATAAGGGTCCAAACAAATCTATACACTTGGCTTTGTAACGTCACTGGGAAACTTCTCATGAATCTGCAAACTCCAAAACTGAAAAAATTTGATTAGAACAAGCTTGAAATAGGTAGCAAGCTTTACATCTTGACGCTAGCAGCTTAAGATTGTGTGAAGTATTCATTGGAAAATTAAATTTTTTCCAAGAAATGACTAAAATCACCTTGTAAAATATTTGGCTTTTTATATAGGTGTCGATTCTTGTAAGCTTAAGGAATTTAAAATTCATTAACCTGGAGCTTGTCATAAAGCAAGATTTATGGCTAATGCTTTGTATATTCTTTACTAAAAATGACATTCACTATTATAATCTTTTTACCTGATGAAAATAAAAAAGAAATAGACGCATGTGCCTTTATTGTTGCTGTTTGTTATGCTCCGTGGTACCTTAAGTCTTGAAGCGCTCAACACGCTGTAAACTTAATAAATCATCCAAAACCTAATCCCGTTTTAATCTTACCGAACAGTAAGCTTTCAGAGCTTATTACTGCTGATAGCTAGTGATGAAACCAGGGGGGGAAGGGATAGGGGTATGCATTCCTCTTCCCCTACCAGAACCTGAAAGTCCTAAAATATCTTAGAAATGGAGAACCTTTTTTTTTAAAAGACGTAATTGTGATACAAAATACAATAATTTTTCAACATCCCCCTTAACACCAGCAATTCCTGGATCTATCACTGCTGATAGCTGGGTTATATTTATACGCTTATGAGTTCAAGTCAAAGATTGTTCATTCTTATCCCAAGAATGAACAATCTTTGAAAGAAAGTCAAAGATGGGTTCATTTCCCAACTTCTTGAAAACGGAATTATATAGTGCTTTTGAAAATTTTGTTAAAGGACTTAGTGTAACCAACGACTGCGCTAAAAGAAATATTGGTTTAATAAGCAACTTTTTAAATAATCTCAAAAGGAAGAGCAGCGTCAAAATATACTGTTGGTAGCAAGAGAGGAGAGAAAAAAAGTAACAATGAAAGTAACTCAAAAAAACTTATGAAAATATAAAGCTTTCTTTATGATAATATTGAAATATATTACCGAGTAAAAGAGTTATTTTATTTTGACCTTTTCTAGTTGAAAAAGGCATGATTTAGGAATTTTACAGTAAGCACCAAAAATTATTCCTATTTTTAAAGAAGGGGACAAATCTGAAATCAGTAATTATCAACTTATCTCTGTTCTCTCCACATTTTCAAAAATTCTAGAAAAAATTATTTTTAACAGAATATACAAATATTTTCATGATAATAATCTACTTTACATCAGCCAATTTGGTTTCAAGAAAGATAACTCAACTGAACATGCAGTTATCCAATTTGTACGCGAAATCTCAAAATCATTCAAAAAATCACAATATACACTAGGAATTTTTATTGACCGATCAAAAGCTTTTGTTACGGTCGATCACCATATTTTGAATTATAAACTTAAATAATACGGAATAAAAAATAAAATTTTAAAATGGTTTAAAAGTTATCTATCTAACCGAAAACAATTTGTACCATTTAACAATAATTATCAACCCTCCTTTCTTAATATAACCCGTGGAATCCCACAAGGTTTAATTCTTGGACCTCTCCTTTTTTTTTAAATTTATATAAATGATTTAAAGCTTTTAAACTAACAAGCATTATGTATGCAGATGATACAAACTTATTCTTTTCAAACTATGACATCGCTGAACTTTTTAAAACAGTAAACGAAGAACTCAGACATATGTCTAATTGGCTCAAGTGTAATAAGTTAACCTTGAATACTAATAAGATAAAATGGGTTTTATTTCATTCGGTTACAAAAAAGTTACAAAAAAGCGATTTCTCCCATCAAATTTACCGTAAATCTTTATCGATCAAATTGAAATAAAAAGAGATTTTGTTACAAAATTCTTAGGTGTTTATCTTGATGAAAACATTACTTGGAATCACCATATTGATTATATAAGCATAAATATTTCTAAAAACATGGGGATCTCTATGATCTATCTCAATAAGAAAGTTTTAATCCAATATTATTACTCATTTATTAGTTATTTAAATTATGCCAATATTATTTGGGGAAGTACAAAAAAAAGTAAGTTGCAATGTCTTTATCTCCGTCAGGAGCGCGCAATCTGTAAATCTGTATAATCGCTTCTCTCATTCGAAGCATTATTTTATTGAAATGAGAGTTCTGAATATATACGAGTTAAATGTATTTAATATTTTATGTTTTGTATATATGTGGATAAATAACTTATCCCTAGTTGTCTTTAAAGATCTTTTCTCTTTTAAACCAATCAGTAAATATATTGTGAGAAATAATAACTTTTTAAATGAACCTTTTTGTCAAACAAACTTAAATCAATTTTGTATTACCTATTGAGCGCCACACCTATGGAATAAAATTGTTTTGCCGAATTTTAATTTTGAAGTATCTATTACCTTTAGCCTTTTTTTAAAAAAACATCATTCTTTCATTAGACAATATATTGAGTTATTATTGTTAGTAAAAGTTAAAAATATATTTTGGTCTACTTTTTTTTTTGTTTATATACATGTTTACGTTTATAGAATTTTATTCCTACTTATTTATTGTTCTTATACTTTTTAATTTTTAATTTATATGTTGGTTTACTCTTGTATAAATTTCTGATGAGAAGATCCTCTTGTTCTTTCTTCAGACACAGATTATTTATCTTGCATTTTTGTAAAAGCTTATTTTCTTTTGAATTTTATCTTTGTTAAATGCTTATTTAAGGTTTTGACGACAAGATCTTTGCGATCTTCGTTCAGATACCTTATTTATATTTTCTATCGTTGTAAGTTTATATTATTAATTTTATTATTGCTTATTTAAAGCTGTACAACGATTAACAAATGTAAACAAAAAAAAAAAAAAAAAAAGCACTTAAAATGATCTGAGAGCAATTTTTATTATGTATTTATCTTCTACCTTACTAAAGACAAGGAAATTCGGGTGTACAAGAGAAGTATATATAAAAAAGGTTTTTTTCCATATTTTTGGGACACCCTAATGTTTATGTAGTGGTTTGTATATTTTCGAGTTTGACGACACTGTTTTGTATACTAATTTTTTAATTAGTGGTATTTTCAAATTATTATTACTATTTAATTCATTACGCTCCATTCTTTACTTTATTTAGTTTAAATATATTTTAGCCTCAGTCAAATCCGGACTTTAGTTTGAGAACGTAAATTTGATACGTTTGACAAAATTTAGATGCGTTTGGTTTTGCTCAGATGAAATAGTGAACATTACCTGATTTTATGATTGATTGGAACACTGTAATTTCCATGTAAACATTTTTCAGGGAAGTTATCAGAAGAAATGTCTACAAATACTGGTTTGATAGTGTACACACAGCATCTAGAACAAAGAAATTCAATTATACGTCTTTTTTCCAGCCTGGACTTTGTACAATGGTTTGGTGCGCATACAAAACTGATGGCAATCTTTTACCCATTTCACGAAATGCTACAACGTTAGGGTTTATGTCAAGTGGCTTATGCCAAATTAAAATCAAAGTTAAAATCTTAATCTATATTTTACAATTTCTCCTGTACTTCCTGTATTTCTTTATTTGACAACTTAATGAAGGGGAAGGAACCTAGAATATTTTTAATTGAACTTCAGTCTGAAAGTACTGCAGTGGTTTTAAAACTTTAATTTTGTGGTATAATTTCATCATGAAAGTGTATAGCGACAGAATAATCAAAGTGTTTTTTTGGATAAAAGTTGATACTGAATTATTTTTAATAAACATCAGATGTAGATACCAAAGTTTTTTTCCAAGAAAAAATTAGGAATCTACTATAATTTTGATATAAAAATAAAAAAATTTAAAAACATGATTTTTTCAACTTGAATTACTTTACTACCACCTTAAACCAATTTTCACAAATTTCAAAACTTCTATTTCAATATTTCTGTAAAAATTTTTGTTCCTTCCGAATAGTATTTAAACAAAACGTCCTCTCCTTTTCAGTATATATATATTTCCTAGCTTATATATAGCACAAAAAAAAATCTAAACATGATAATCGCATTAAAAAAAAAGTAACACAACATATTAATCCACCGAAATTAAAATTCTAACAAACTTTTATAAAATGACAATTTAAAAAAATAAATCATTTTTACGTCACTGTTTAGTAAGAAGCCTCAAAAGTAAATAAAATAAAATCAATACAAAATATTTATAAAAAAAATTTATAACCGTATAAGAATTAAAAAAATATATAAATAATAACATAATTACATAAATATATAAGAACATAATAAATAACATCTAACTACATCAAAATTAAATCAAATCGTCATCTAAACTAAATTAGCAGCCAGGCTGATAATTTAGTTTAGTTAACCGATTCATTTCAATTTTATTGATTTATAATATTCAAAATATTTTATATCTTAAAAACTAATATATAAATATTTCAAATACTATTTTTAATTTATAATTTTATTTATTAACTCAAAAAATAATTTAAAATTTTGCAACAATGCAACTATTAAGACAATAGCTATGTGTTGAAAAGTAACCATTGGTGACCGTTTACTATAAGTGAACAGCATGTTTAAAGTATAGTTCATTGATAGACGCTTTAATATTTAGTATATTAAAAGTTGTAGCAAGAACTCCTCCAATCAAAGCGATGAAACAAACAAACCCCATTAGCAACTTTGGGCCTAATGTCGTTTCCGGATATAATTTCAAATAAAATGAAATAGGGAAAAAAAAACACAAAAACACATTTAATGATCCACCAATCAAATCAACAATTGGACCAAATAGTGGAAAGATCTCACACGTAGCAAGTATAGATAGCACAGCTAACGTTCGAAAATATATTCTTTGTCTTGAGAACTCTAAAATGACAAAATAATTTAAATATATATATATATATATATATATATATATATATATATATATATATATATATATATATATATATATATATATATATATATATATTTGAAATTCGCTGACATAATATGATTATTATTTCTTGTAAAAATAAAATTGTTTAATAAAAATGTTGCTCGATATTCATTAAAATATACACAATAAACAAAATATACTTACCATAGGGTACATTGAAAAAACTCTCCATTTGTTGAACCAAAGGATTTATCATTAATACGAATCCACACAAAAAATGTGATGCAAATAATAGTTTTGCTGCTGCAACTATGCCATGATTTAATTTATGTATATGATCATAATCAGTAAGTGTCTTTAAGATACTATCTTGGAGACCTTTGCCAATGGTAACAAATCCTCCAATAGCAGTAGGAATGTAAAGTAATCCTATTCCAGCATAACCAATTGATGCAGCCTGAACAAACCTAGTTGGATTTTTCATATCTGACTGTATAGTAGGAAACAAACTTGCACCAGTATATCCAAACACAATTGCTCCAAATGCAGATGAGAAAGAACTAATTGTTACTGGAGCTTTTTCAACTGAATTTATATCATATGGTCGAATTAAGATGTACTTTGTTATAATGAGAATAACAGCTAAAGTAGTTGAAAGAGCAGCTCCAACAGCAACAAACCAGAAATCTTTAGGAGTACCCAACCAAGTAAATGGAATAATTACAAATGATACTATCAGCAGCCAAATACGAAGACTTGAAATCCCAGGCGTAAGACCAACATGGAACATAAGGAAACTTTGTAAAATTTCTGCACACAGTATTAAGTAAATAACGCAAGTAAAAAAAAGTTGAACATTTAAGCATACTGAAACAGCATTACGACCTTTTTTTCCAAATGCAATTTCACCAATGAAAGGATAAGGATCCCTGATAGGTTCAGTCTCTACACGCTGCTGTTTTGCACGTTTCCAAGCATATCCAAGCAAAAGACCACAGTAAGCGCATATGAATAACAAAACAACCATTAATGGTAAACCTGTAAAAATTTAAACTAAATATTTGTTAAAATTACATTAAAAAATTTAAAAAGAAAAATATTAAAAAAATGAAAATAAATTAAAAACACAAACAAAATTAAAAGATAAATAACTCTTTTTAAAATGGTTAATTAAATCATTTAAATATATTTTGTTAAATTCAGCAAACGTATTTAAAAACTTTAAACGCCCATTTTTTTGAGGTGTACAGTAGTTTTGTTGTTCCCAAGATATGTTTAGTATTACTTAGTCTGTAATTTAACTCTATCTTAAAACAAAATTTCACCTAGCCATCCTGTTTTGGACATTGCTCCAGGAAAAGCAATAACACCAGCACCACTAACCTCGCCAACAATAAATATTCCAGCAGTATACACACCAATACCATAAGCATTCATTTTATTGTTGTTCTCATCGGAAGGTGGTAAATTATTTTTGTTAAGCTCTTCAAGTTCATAAGCATCTGTTATTTTCTTACAAACACCTGTATCATCTGTGTCATTTTTTGAATAATCTAAGAATAAATTGAAAAATTTAAATATCTAACTGGTTTTGCATTTGCTGTTTTTTAAAAAAAAATGTAGGCCCTTTTCATTAAAAAGGGTGGAGAAACAAGCTGAGTGCATTCCTTCAAAATAAGAGTTCCGCAACTACACATTTTTACTAAATAAACAGAATAATTCAATTTAAAACTTCTTTTTATTATCTTAAAAACACTTTAAAAAAAAACAAACAACCTATCTAATCTCAGACCCTGAGGTGATACTAAACTAAATCAAAAATAAAATTAGTAAACAAAGTTTATAACTTTTCATTTGATTTATTTTAAACTTTTTTCTATGGATTTTTACCTCCAAAAACTCAGCTAGTCAGTTTTTAAAAACTCAGCTAGTCAGCTTTTAAACACTCAACTAGTTAGAATCTAGAAAAACAGCCAGTTGCCTTTAAAATAAGTCCAACAGGAAATAATCTAGAAAACAGGAAAACTGTTCTGTAGAAACTCTGTACATAACCACTACATTTCTATCACAATACATTTCTACTACAATACATTTATATAACAATACATTTCCAGGAGTGGGTAGGAGTGTGGTAGGAATGGGTAGGCTGAAAAAAAAGTATGGTTTTAACTTTATGGCTTTAAGCTTTATAATTGTGTGTCATCTAACATCATAACAGAACTTAAAGGACAGCAGGATTGAAGAGACAGTATTCACAACCATAAATTAACTTAAAATATACAATTTTTTAATAAGCTGTCAGTTCCTTGATACCATATAGATAGAATGAATTATTTCAACCATTCCAGATATCTACAATTCCATTCCAGATATCTACAATTATTCATTCCAGATATCTACAATTAATCATTCCAGATATCTACAATTAATTATAAAATAAATTCTTTAAATGGCTCTGGCTCCCTTTGAAAACTAATGTCTCTGGCTCCCATGGCTCTAGCTGGAAAATTCTACCAAAACACCACTACAATATTTTTAAATCTTTATATAAACACGTTTCTTCAAACTAATTGACTAAGTATGAGAGTATAGCTCTTCTAAAATGATCATGACAAGTCATGCTTCTGGTTTTTCGCAAGCTATCTGTTTATTCATAAAAAAAACTGCTGATTAAATACAAAATTAGATTTTATAGTCGTTACAAGCATGTTTGTAACATTAATGTTTCAAGCATATATACATAATGAGCACTGTTTATCGCGCCATATTAACTTATGAAATATTAATATATTGCGCCATATTGACTTATGAAATATTAATATATCGCGCCATACTTACTTATGAAATATAAAACCTAATATATCGCGTCATATTAACTTATGAAATATTCCATTTTTGAAAAAATTCTGAAATACAAATGTTTTTTTGGTTTTCACTCAAGCTATCAATTTATTTGTTAACAATTTTATTTGATAGAAACTTTGACAAACAAAGGGCTATCAAAATTTTTACTGCTTGTAAAAAATATATCATATTTTCTTACAGTAATAGAATGCAGAAAGTTTAAGAATTATTACAACAGTTAAAGATTCCACAATAAAAGTGTTTATATAATTACAACTTTTTTTGTTGAACATTGAATTGTGACAAGCAAAACATTTAGTTGAGACAAATTTATGAAATTCATAATTAATTAATATATAAAATATATAATTCATTACATAATATAAAAAGTATAACAAACAAAAGAAACAAAAAAATTAGTATTAAAATTCAAAAAGAATATTTTACTTTTTAAAAATGTTTAATAATTTTAAATAATAGCTTTATTATGAAGACATAGCATTAACTATGAAAAAGATTTATGAATGAATATTATCAATTTATTTCTTTATTATGACATTTTTAAAGAAAATGATTTTTTATTTTAGAAACCAATCAGTTAGTCAAATTTAATTTTTGCCTTTTAAAAATTTTAATTTTAAATGTTATGCAATTATTGGTTTAATACTTGCATTTTTGATCTTAGTTACAACAATAATTTTCGTTTATAAAAAACTTTGCAAACTTGACCATATTGCCATAACTGTTATAGTGATAATACACTGCATTTCACACAAGGGTTTTAAGGGTTTTAATACACTGTATTTCACACAAGGGTTTTAAGAGAAAAAAATCTCTCTGCACTGCGTACCTGTGTTCGAAAAGAAAAAAAATCTTTTTTTTTTACTAATTTAATTAAAACTCTGTATTATAATTATGTAGTATTTATATTTGCATTTATAATACTGAAATTCTTCTTCACTAAAAACAAAAAAATTATTGCATTATAAAATATTATATTATATAATTGACATTTGTTAGCCAATTGTATATTTGAAATATCATCTAAAGCACTTCAAAAAAAAAAAAAATTGCATTTTGTAAGCAAAAAAAGTCAATCTGAAACTTTGTCTTTTTTATTCAATATAGCTTGTACAAGAATTTTTAACTTTTCTAATCAATATCCAAATATTGAGTAAAAATGAAAATGATTTATATTTATGAAAAAATAGAATTTTTAAGAGAGCAAAAAGTTGCTCATGTAAAGCACTTTATGGGAGAGTGGGTAAAATCATGAGCTAACTCTTGCTTACAGCCGAGACCTATATTATATATATATATATATATATATATATATATATATATATATATATATATATATATATATATAATATATATATATATATATATACATATATTAGAGTTATGACATTTTAACTTTTTGTTAAAAGAACTTTTGTGCCAAATGTGTTGAAAATTAGTTTTACTCATTTTTTGAAAATAAATTTTTAAAAAAGGTCACCTACAACACAAAATTTTTAAACGGATATTAAGCAGTATTTGCAGGTAGTAGCATTATGACTTTCTGAGGCCTAGAATTTTCTTGAACCTAATGGAACTTTCTAGAAATTTCTGGACTGTTCTTCAGAAATCAATGAAACTTTCATAGTCTGGTGTATTCAAATTAACAATTAAAAACGCTGTTAAACTTCAGGAAGTAAAAAAAAAAAAAACTACATTTAGAAAGCTGGTCACTGTACTTTGATGGTAAATGTATTAGTAACCAAGAATATCAAGTGTTAGTATTGAAGAATAAACAGAGAGAAGTTAAGTTACAAGCATTACATCTACCAGATAGAAAAGAAGTATTACAATATAGTTTTTTAACCTTACTGGTATATTTCTTGTTTCTCACAGGTTGTTCAGTTTTTGTAGGGTTTCGGTTGTTGTTGGTGGATCGATTGTCGCAGGATTGTCACTTCATTGGCGGAATGACAAGTGGTTTGGTGGTATTATTGGTTCAACAGGAAATTTCATTGGTATATTGTTTTGTGAATTTTGGAGTCGAGTTGCTGATGACGCTATAGGAGGATATTCAGAACTATGACTTTGAATAATGGGGTTTCTTGTCCATGGGAGTATTTCTTGCGAAAATCTTTAATTTCGCAGTGTGTCTATGGTTCCCATTTACTTTTACTCGATTTGTTGATGCAGCAAGGTTTCAAAAATTTGTCCCGTGTTTTGCCATTTTGTAGCCATGTTGCCATGCTGATTTTTGCTACGCTCAAACCCTATGGTTAGCGGACCGTGATATTGGAGTTTTTTAAACTTTAATGAATTATAATATTGCTTTATTATAGCTCTTTCACACCTATCGGCTAATTCAGATCAATCGCTTCTAAATTGTATTGGATTTGGTAAGTTGTCATTTATAATTCTCCAAACAATAGTTTGGCTGGAAATGCTCCAATATCTTGAGCTGGTGTATTTCTGTGTAACAATAGTGCTCTTCCTACATCATTAGTATTTAATAATCTACTTGAGCTAATATTTGTAGTCAATAAATGTTTCATTGAATTTATACTCAGCCTGTTTGGTATAAAGACTTTACCATCTAAAAACACGAGACTATAGTGTATAAGTCAGCATTCAAACCAAAATTCTGGAAGACATATCTATACACTTTGCATATTTTCTGGGATTCCCTTTTGTATGAGTTGAAATAAAGCATGTACACGAAATGAATGTGAAAGAATAAGCACGTCATTTTTTTTTAATGGTTGTATTAAAATCTTTTTAATTGTTTTGTATTTTGTTTACAACGTGTCGTGGTTTCAACAAAATATGTTACTTTTTGGATTTAACTTGAAATTAGTTTTAAAAATGACGAAAAAAGAAGACGTAAGAGAAAAAATTATGCACAAATATTTACAAAATCCTAATAGTAGCTACAATTCGATAGCAAAATCGTTGCAAATACATTAATACACTGTTAGTCATATTATTCAACATTTTTCTCAAACAAAATCAATCAAACGCAAATCTGGTGGTGGAAGAAAGGAAGGTTTTAAAGATATAAAACTAGCTAGAAAACTGGTTAACAGTTTTAAGAATAACCCAAGCCTTTCACTCAGGGAACGCGCAAAAATGTATGGATTTTCTCATAGTTTTGTTGCAAAAGTTAGAAACAAACATGGTTTTCATTCTTTCAAAGCACAAAAAGTGTTTAACCGTTCTGAAACTCAACAAAAAAGTGAAAGAACCCGCGGCAGAAAGTTGTATGACAATTTTATTTCTAAAAATTTCTGTATTATTGAAGATGATGAAACTTATATCAAGTACGATCATCAACAAATTCCTGGTGTCGTTTATTATATTGCCAAATAAAGAGGAAAAGCAGATAAGAAATTTAAATACACAAAACATGACAAGTTCGCTAAAACAGATTTGATTTGGCAAGCTATTTGCAGCTGTGGCAAAAAATCAGCACCTTTATTTCTCAGTCCACACTTTCTGGTCAAATATATGTTAAAGACTTTCTGGTCAAATATATGTTTACAAAAACGCCTTTTACCTCTCATTAAATCACACAATAACAGACCTGTGTTCTGGCTTGATTTAGCTTCAATTCATTATTGTAAACTAGCTATGGAATGGTATAAACAGAATAATGTGAAATTTGTGCCTAAAACAGAAAATCCTCCAAACTGCCCAGAATTGAGAGTTATTAAAAAGTACTGGGCTATTACTAAAAGAAAAGAAAAAAACAAAAAAGCTTTGCAGAAATATTAAAGATATTAAAATATCATTTAAAAAAGCATCAAATGGTTTGATTTTTATTTTGTGCGCAAGCTTATGGGTACCACTAAAACAAAAGCTCAAAATTTTATTAGATTACCACAGGAATAATTAATTTTTTTTTAATGTTTGATCTTCTTATATTATTGTATTAAAATTATTACTTGGTTCGAATTAAAAATTGAGGAGTACTTTTTTTTAGTTGTTTTTCTACTTTCACATTTATTTTGTGTACACGCTTTAGATCTTGATATGTAGGGTCGATTAATAATTCTGTAATAATTCTATCCATTTTAATAGGACCATTGAAACTATTCAACAAAGAATAAATGGTTCCTAACAAGCCACTTTCAATGTCACATACATTGTTTATTGTTATTGTTCGTTGAATAATTTTACAAATGGTTTGTGATCTCATGATGAACAGGTTAGGGCATCCCATGATGAACATTTTGCAACTTTCTAAACCATATAGTAATGCTAATGACTCACCTTCAATGGGAACACATCAACACTTAGCATCTTTTGTAAACCAGGAGCCAGCATAAACAATTTTCCAATGAGATGAGCTGCATAGGTTAACAATGTCAGGGCATTCACAATGCTTTTGTGTTTGTATAAAACCGTTGCTTAATTTTCTCTTATCAGTAGATAAACAAGTTCGACAATTAATATTGAATGCTTGAACACCTTCTTTTAATAACTAGTTTATTTTAAGCTTAGATGCTTGAAAAAGATTTTCAAGCATTAGGCCCCAATAATAATTGGGTTATTACATATGAAATTGCCTAGTTTTTCAAAAGTGTTCAAATTTGAGGTGGTACCCTACCACCTCAAATTTGCTTTAAATTTTGACCACCCACAGCTTTTATGAAAAAAAACACAGTCCTGAAAATTTCAGCTCGATTGACCAAACCGTTCTAAAGTCATAATTGAATCAATATTGACCAAAATCTGAAAAATTTGAGTATCTGGAGCTTACAGTAGATTTTTTTGATTTTTAACAAATCATAACTTTTTAAATAAGATAGATGTTCACCTGAAGTTTTTTTGATAATAGTTTTTCACCCAAATTATCTATTTTTGCAAGTGTTTTTGACCGATCTTAAACAATTCTTGAGTTCTTGTATCTCAAAGTTGCTAAATAACGCAATATTAAAAAAAAAAGGAAACTTGTGCTACAATTCAATACCAACAGACAAGCTGCGCCAATTTTTTGTTACTTTTGTGTAGTTAGAGTAACCACTCGTGAAAAAAATTAAAATTATGTGTTAAAAGTTATTTTAGCACTTGCAGCAGCCTGTTAAATACCACCTTTTTTTTTTTAAAAAAAACGATAAATTACATGCACTTTGTAGTCATAGAAAGTAGGCGCAGTGTAGGCGCAGACAGTTAAAATAAATTATGAAACTTTTTACTGGCAAGGTTCAATATATAGACAATTACCAAAAAAAATTTTAAGACCTATACTCTATCATATGACATGAGTGTAGCCCTATGAATTAGGTGTAAATTATTAATTTTCCCCTGAATAAATATAATCAGTTTTCCCTAAAAAAACATCAGTGTCTTAATTAAATTTATTTGATAAGATTTTATGATATGTATTTGTTTAATTTTATGCATATAATATAATTATAATGATATAATTTTCAGATGGTTATAATTTGAGTGTAAAATACTTCAACTGCTTCAAGAGTTTGTATTAAAATCTAAATCTGCACAGTATTTTCTGGATTTTATCATTTTTGTTTTCAATATTGCAAGAACCAAAAACTAAAAGGTTTTGTGTATGCAGAAATAGTTATATGTAGAAATAGTTTATTGGTTGCATTTTAGATGCAAGGTTAGAGGTTGCAGTTTCAATCACATTTGTGCTTGAGATTTCATTTTTGCTGATTTTATTACCGGAAAATATAAAAATTTTTTTTGCATGTTAAACCCTTGATTTTAATATTTTAAGATTAGTAAAAAATATCAAAGAATTATTGCGTAGGAAGAATTTTACCTGCTTTACCTAAAGGCCATTTAATATATTACAAAGATTTGTTGAAAGTATGTGTTTGTAATATAGATAGTCGAAGCTGCATGTTTCATCTATGTTCCAACTGCCCCGGTAAAGTAAATTTAAAGACTTACTAGGAAAGTGTGTTTGAAAATAATTATTTTGATTTTGTCGATCAGATCACATACAAACAACGGGTGTCAACTGACTGAACTGCACTTGTCACAGTCCAAACAAGCATTATTGAGTTTATTGAAACTCTAAGTGAGACTTTGTATGATCTTTGTCACCACCACTTTATAAAAGAAGCACAACCCTCCTACTTATAAGAGGTAAAAAGATCAACACACTTATTTTACTCTTATGGATTTTGCAGAGAACTATAGTTTTCTTGTGCAAGATGCTGTACACTGGTTTTACTGGCAAGCCAATCAAGCTACCCTACATCCATTTGCTATTTATTATAAAGATGAAAAAAATCAACTCAAATGTGAATACTATTGTACAATTTCTGACCAGCTTCGCCATGACCAAACAATAGTTCATTGTTTTCTCACAAAGTTACTCCAAATGATCAAAATCGAGCTACCTACAATCAATAAAGTAAAATACTTCAGTGATTATTAAAATTACAAATGTCTGTTAAACTTAATGTACCATCTTGAAGATCACAATATATATGCTGAGCATCACTTCTTTGCTACATCCCATGGCAAAAGTCAAGGTGATGGAATAGGAGCAACTATAAAAAGAGAAGCAAACCAGACTCTCACACTAGTAAACGACCATGGTTGATATTTGACCAGGACCGGGTTTGATAAAAAATAGCTGGGGCTGGGTTTGTGAACAAATTTTTTATTTGATTTTGTATATATGTTTTGTATATATTGATTTTGTATATATGCATTTATAAACATCATTATGATCAACATGATCATCATCACCATCATCATCATCATCATCATGATTATCATCACAACTGTCATCATCATCATCATCATCATCATCATCATCATCATCATCATCATCATCATCATCATCATCATCATCATCATCAGCAGCAGCAGCAGCAGGCTTTAGCCTTCCTCTTTTATGCTGTTTCTCTAATCATGGTCAATGCTCAAACAAGCTATCATTTCTGTTACAATAAACCAAAACTCATTCTTGCTTGGCTTCTTATTCAACAAGTTGCATCCTTTTACTGTGTCTGTCACTATTTATCAAATACTGGCATAAATACATACCAGAATTTGATAAATAGTAAATGTAAGTATAAAATTATAATATATAAAGAATAATAAACTTATTTCTAGCCCTGGCTATCAACCCTGCTAAATCTTATAATTTTGCAGGGGAAGGGCCAGATTTGCAAAAAGTCTTATTTTTAGCCGGGGTCGGAGCCAGGGCCCTGGTCACTTACTACCTCACACCAAATGAACTGTTTACGTGGGCTAAAAAAAACATTAAAGGTGTTAACATATTTTACATTTCAAGTGATGATATCAATAACCATGAAATTTAAAAAAAAGATCCTTCAAACTTTCAACCTGGTAAATACATTGCATGCTTTTACGATGATAAATGGTACATAGGGCTTGTGCTTGAGATTTGTAATGAAAACCAAGATGTTAATGTAAAATTCATGCATAGAAACAAATTAAATTTAAAATGGACTAATGATGCATGATCAAGTCAGTGTTGGGTTCCATTTGACAAAGTAGTATGTCAAATAAGTGCTCCATCCATTAAGGGTAGAAGAGCTTGTGACTAGAAACTTGCTAATAATGATTATGACAGTATTATGAGTTATGTAAATCAGAGATAAAGAAAAAGTGTACTTGTGTTTCATGTATATATACACTTCTTCTTTCAGCATTTTTATTTATTTTTTGAAATATAACTAGTGCTATTAGGTATCCTTTTAAACTAAAAAAGCATTGCAATCAAAATGCTAAAATTATGTCATAAAATAGAGTATAGGTCTTTAAATCTCTTTTGGTGATTGTATATATATAGAACCTCGCCAGTAAAAAGCTTCATAATTTATTTCAATCGTTTACACTATTTTCTATGCCTGCAAAGTGTATGTAATTTATTATATTTTTCAAAAAAAGTGATATTTTATTAGGCTGCTGCAAGTGTTAAACTAACTTTTAACACATAATTCTAATTTTTTCCACAAGTGGTTGCTCAAAAGTACACAAAAGTAAAAAAAAATTGGTACTGCCTATCTATAGGTATTGAACTGTAACACATAAAAGTTTCCAAAAATTTTCCTATTATTACGTTTTATAGCAACTTTAGGGTACAATAACTCATCAATTCCTCAAAGCCAATCAAAAAAACCTACAAAATTGGATTATTTGGGTTAGAAACTATTAACATACAAAATTTCAGGTGATCACCTTTTTTATTTACAAAGTTATGCTCTGTTAAAAATCAAAAATATAAAAGTATATAAAAATATATACTTCAATTTTTCTGATTTTTGTCAATATTAAATCAATCATAACTTTTGAACGGTTTGGTTAATCAAGCTGAAATTTTTAGGTTTATATTTTTTTCATTTTCAAATTTGAGGTGGTACCCTGGGGACCATTAGGTGATTTGATACGGAATGACCCAATTGCCTTTTTTATTTAACAAGGTGTGAAATGGAGCCATTATTGGCGCCTGAGAAAAAGCATGATACTAGTTATATTTTTTGGTGATGGCAAATTTTGTTGAGCATCAAATAACTCTTTGGATGGTCTGTATCCTGTCATGGTTAGCTCAAATCTAGCGAACTCAACGTTGTCCAAGGTGAACATAATTGGGGATTAAATACTATTCTGTTGTCTGAGCATAGTTTAATGTAACATAGTTGCATTTGGGGATTAAATACTATTCTGTTATCTGAGCATAGTTTAATGTAAGACATAGCATGCCAAAATGAAGATTCAATATCATTATCTTAAAGTGCAGAATCATCAATGCATCTGACAACTTGTAGGAAATTCTAGGTCATATTGTAAAAAAATATGGTATCCTTGTGGTGCTCTTAAATTTCAGTAACGCCCCCATTCTGTAATAAAGTATGAAACCTTTTTGGCAGTTTGCGAGAGAGATACACTGTGATATCCATTCCAAGCGCCAACAATAGTTTTCTTTTTACTTTTTGGAATTTGGTTAACAATATTAATTGGCAAATTAGTGTGATGTGTTTCTCTCAGTGTCATATTGTTTAAACATTGTAAGTCAACAGTTCTCCGAGGTGAGCTGTCTTCTTTTGGTACAATCACCATTCTGTTGAGGTTCCTTGTGGTACTGGTTCAAAAATACCCAGTACTACATCATCATTGAGTTACTTTTGTGGTATTGGTATTGGTATTGGCTTGTGTACTGCACTTGGGATAACCCCATCTTTAAATGTTATGTTTAATAGCTTTCCCATAATTGATTGTAGTTGCTGATGTGTGCATGTATTAAATGCGCTGCTGGCATAAAAGTTTTTAATCCTATTTTCAATTGCTGAGCGATTTTCTATTGTAATGGTGAATGGCATTGCTTTGGTTAATTATAGGCTAGCAGTTCTCAAAGGACAACCAAATTTTGCTGAGGTGTAGTTGTTTGTAATGGTTTCTTTTTGACTGCATAAGTTGCTGATTTTTGTATTTGTAAAAGAATTAGGAAAATTGGTTGCAATGATGGATAGGTGTTTTAAAGTGGTTTGTGATAAGTTTATTTCACTTACGTTGTTGCATATGTATAGTAGTTGTGTAGTTAACGCAGATTTATTTGATATTTTTATGATGTAAACACCTTTAACAATGAGGCTGTCATTGGTGACACCCCAAATCCTATGTCTTGATTTAATTAGAAATTGCTCTGGTAATGACCATTTCTTTAGTATCTCTGAGCCAGCAGTGCATGTCTGGGCACTTGTATTGGCTATAGCTGACATTGTAATATATGATAATTTCATTTGTTTTATGTATTTAGCAGATGAAGGTTTTAGTTTTTAATGAGCGATTAGGTCTATTTTGATTTTTACTGATAAAATTGGCAATGGTTCAGGGTTATTTACAGTAAAATCCTTTTAATTTGTAGATATCTCTTGGGTTGGTTAGCTTTTTAGTTTCTTTATATCTTGTCCATGCATCGAGGAAAATTATCCATTTATTGTTTGAGAAATCGCCTTCTATGGATGGTCAATTTATTTTTAGTGTCTTAACATTGTTTGTTGAACTTACTAATGATATATTATTTTAATTTAGTGATGACATCAATGCTTACATCATTTCAGTCACTTGTGTTTGCATTTGCATATGCATTTCTTGTTGTTGCATGTTTAGCATCACCTGTAGAGCTTTTTCATCGGGACATTTTTATTTAACTGTTGTTTTTGATTTAGGATTTGCCATGTTTTTGAATAACTTAAACATTTTATTTATTTACACTTTTTTTTTTCGTTTGTACAATAAATTTCTTACTTCCTTCGTTGTGATAATTTCTTTTTTCTTTTGTTTGTAAAAATAAATTTCTTCCTTCTTTTGTATCAAGTGTTAGTAGTTGAAGAGTATAAAGATAATTGACATTAAGAATGTAAACGCTGAAAAAAGAGATGTATTTGTTAGTCAGTTACAAAGACACTTCACTGAAAAAAAACTGGAGTGACCACAATTTATTGGTTGTCAAAACAATGTTCTTGAACTATTCCTTCACATAGTAATGGAAGAACTTGCAGGAAGCAACATGTCGCATGGTATTGAATATCTGTTTATTCCCGGAACTTATAAAGAACTACAAACAGCTCAGGAAGAATTTCAAGAATGTTAAATAAGTGATTACTTAAACAGCAACGTGGCAAATGATATAATATTTCAATTTATTTAACTCGAGTATTCAGCTTTTTTTGAAGAATCTGAAGTATTTCTTGAAGTGAAGCTTTAGAAAATACCAAAATTAAATAATGCAAGATGGAATTCCCAAGCAATACTAGCTCTTTTAGCATTTATCTCTCACTACTCAACTACTTGACATTTGTAGATTAATTGCTTACAGATAGGGAAACCATTGGTTTACTGACCAAATGTACAATGTAGATGATTATCAGAAGTTATATAGCAGCTTGCACTGTCATGAAAAAGTGTTAAACTCAGTGAGAAAGTTTTGGAATCAGGAATCATCAAGAATGGAAATCCCAGAACAAATCAGTGTGCAGAATAAGCAAATCAAAAAAAAAAAATCTTTTTGGCAACTGTTAAAAGAGAACCTCCAGCTTAGATTTATTTCTCTAACAAAACATAAGAATTGTATACTACGCTTTAATTAAGCTGAATACTATACAGAATTTTTTAAATTTATACAGTAACTTATCGAACTTCTAGAATAGATATTTAGGTTGACTTATTATGTGTCAACTTTTTCAATAAAAAGAGAGAGAGTTAATCTTCAATGAGTGCTAATTAGTAATTAATATCTAGATTTTTTATAGATGTTAGAAAAAATGTATTTAAACTTATTTTAAATAATTTGAACATGACAGTTTAGGTTTACTTTATAATTCTAGGTTTACTTTATAATTCTAGGTTTAAAGAAGAATTATATTCCACAACTTATTCATTTTTTATTATCATTTCATTTTTTATTTCCGAGATTCCATTATTGTTGGAAAAATATCAGCCATTTAAGTAAACAGATTTTGAAATTTTCGATGAAAAGTAAATTATAAAATGAGAAAACTTGAGAAAACTCTATAAAAATAATATATTGCAAAGTTAATTGACAAAATATCATATATATATATATATATATATATATATATATATATATATATATATATATATATATATATATATATATATATATATGTATATATATATATATATATATATATATATATATATATATATATATATATACATATATATATATATGTATATATATATATATATATATATATATATATATATATATATATATATATATATATATATATATATATATATATATATATATATATATATATATATATATATATATATAGAACCCTTAGATGTTGTCCGAAAGTTTTTTCCATATTTTGTTGACAAAAAGTAAAAATTAAAATGCAAGACCGGAATTTTTTTTTTTTAATAATGATAGACTGCCTGCCCAAACCAAACCCTCAGTCGATGTAGCAGCACTCCCTTGCGGGTCAGGCTATTTGTCAGTCGATGTAGCAGCACTCCCTTGCGAGTCAGGCTATTTGTCAGTCGATGTAGCAGCACTCCCTTGCGAGTCAGGCTGTTTGTCAGTCGATGTAGCAGCACTCCCTTGCGAGTCAGGCTATAAGATAGTCGATGTAGCAACACTCCGCGCATGATTTACAGTAAAAAAAATAAAAATAAAAACATTTTATTAAAAAAAATAAAAATAAAAACATTTTATTAAAAAAAATAAAAATAAAAACATTGTTTATATTTTTAAAAACATTCAGAATGTTTTAAAAACATTCAGAATGTTTTAAAAACATTCAGAATGTTTTTAAAAACATTCTGGTCAATTAAATTTGCGTTTTTGTGGTTTTTTTATATAACAATTAATTTGTAATTAAATTAATGGTTTTGACTTTCGTCCAACACGGAAATGTTGGACGAAAGTCAAAAGTAATTAAAAGTGACGTATGTGTTGGCGTAAGAATCACTTTTTTCCTTCCGCTCTTCCTAAAGCCAACAAACTATAGATCTATATATATATGTGTATATATATATATATATATATATATATATATATATATATATATATATATATATATATATATATATATATATAGATAGATATATATATATATATATATATTTATATATATATATATATATATATATATATATAGAACCCTTAGATGTTGTCCGAAAGTTTTTTCGATATTTTGTTGACAAAAAGTAAAAATTAAAATGCAAGACCGGAATTTTTTTTTTTAATAATGATAGACTGCCTGCCCCAACCAAACCCTCAGTCGATGTAGCAGCACTCCCTTGCGGGTCAGGCTATTTATCAGTCGATGTAGCAGCACTCCCTTGCGAGTCAGGCTATTTGTCAGTCGATGTAGCAGCACTCCCTTGCGAGTCAGGCTATTTGTCAGTCGATGTAGCAGCACTCCCTTGCGAGTCAGGCTATAAGATAGTCGATGTAGCAACACTCCGCGCATGATTTACAGTAAAAAAAATAAAAATAAAAACATTTTATTAAAAAAAATAAAAATAAAAACATTTTATTAAAAAAAATAAAAATAAAAACATTGTTTATATTGTTAAAAACATTCAAAATGTTATAAAAACATTCAGAATGTTTTTAAAAACATTCTGGTCAATTAAATTTGCGTTTTTGTGGTTTTTTTAAAAAACGATTAATTTGTAATTAAATTAATGGTTTTTACTTTCGTCCAACACGGAAATGTTGGACGAAAGTCAAAAGTAATTAAAAGTGACGTATGTGTTGGCGTAAGAATCACTTTTTTCCTTCCGCTCTTCCTAAAGCCAACAAACTATAGAACTATATATATATATATATATATATATATATATATATATATATATATATATATATATATATATATATATATATATACAACATATATATATATATTAGGGTGTGTCATTTAAGAAAAAATTGATTTCAAAAAAGTTATATTAAAAAAATATTAGGATTTTATATATAAATAAGAAACATAACCTTAAGTTTTGTTGAATTTTAGTGCTACATTTTTTTTAATTTTTAATTTTACTCTTTATGGCTATTCTGCAAACTACTTGGTGTGCACCCCCAGAAAAATGGTTAGCTGTTTTGAATAATTTTTTTCTGCCTAGAGTTAAACAGTTTTATTTGTAATTATTTTAAATATTCTATTTAATGTGATGTAAAGAAAAAATTTGAAAAATTCTGCTTATATGTGTAAAATATGTAACAATATCCTTATAAAAATCCTTATATTTTGTTATAAAAAACATTTTAGGGCTTCTTACATTTGGCACCCTACTGTTAGATAACCCTATAATTTTTGTAATCCTTATAAAACGAACTTTGACATAAAATAAATTCATTTTAGGCACATAACTATGACTACAAAAATAAAATTTGTTATGCTATGGCAACTAATAGTATTAAAAAAAGCACTATTTTACAAAATTACTATTTTATTGTAATAATAAGTAATTTATTGAATATTAAGTGCTTATTAAATATAATAATATAAATCATATAGGCTGAATATTAAAACAACAACAGAATGTTATACTTTTTGAGCTCAACGAAAAATAATAATTAAAAAATCACTTTATTATTTAAGTATAGTTAAGAAGTTCCATCATGTCTTTCTTGCTCCTATTAGCAAACATCAACTCTCTGCTAATAAATAGGACTCTTATGGAAGCTTCTCTTCTTTCTGATGTGTGGACATGTCCTGCGTCTTCTGTGACTAAGCTGCACACGCCTCTCAACTGATTGTGTATTATTATTGTGTATAAAGGTGTTTCTGCTATATTATTGCTCCAGTCTATCAAACTAAAAAGACTTTTAGCATCAATATTAATATCAGGTATTTTTCGATATCTACGGCTATAAACACTAGTATTAGTTTGCTTGTGATATTTTTCACGAAGCTTAAGAATAATTTCCACAGCTTGAACTTTTTCTACTTTACTCTCACTGTATATCGTAGCTTGTAAAATAGCTTCTGAATGCGCATACCAAGCTGATCTTTTAATTGTGGGCATTATAATATCAAGAAGTTTCCTCTGGCTCCTGAGGAGTTTTAATTGGTATAAAACGTGTCTTGGTCCCTCAACCCAACAAGATTTGACTTTTAAGTTAAACCAGTTTGGAATATAAACACTAACAATAAAATTGACAACCCATATTTTCAGTCATGGGTTTCTTAACATGGCCTATATGGTATCAACCTTCATACTATATAGGCCATTCCTTGATACCATATAGGCCATTCCTTGATACCATATAGGCCATGCTGAGAAACCCATATCTGCAAATCTTAATGCTGTTGAGCATTGCTCACTGCTGAGGTAAACCACCAGACCTTTTGTTATTCTGTAAGCTTAGCTCTGATCAGTACTTAAACCTTTTATTACTTCAGGGCTAAGAACAAATAATGCAAGCCTAACATCAATTTTTGTAAATCTGGGATTATTTTTAAGACTTGCTGCTGTTTTTAACATCTTTCCCAGTAGTCTTGACCACTTATTTCCACATTTTATTGGACTGTCTAAGCTTATAATTAAATGCCTTAACCCTAACTTGTTTGTGCGAAGATCACACACAATCCACACTAATCTCTTTCTTAATTTTCTTTTCCTCCATTGCATCACAACACCTTCCCAATCAGTGTTTACAGTGTACTGTCTCATCCTATAGCTTTTAGTTGTGTTCCTAAATTTCTTTCCACCAACCAGTTAACCATGTGGTCTGCAAGTACCTCAGCATGTTTTTTGTGATCAGTCTTATCAGGAACAAAACAAAATAGATACCTATCACCTGGTTCAGTAACTACAGAATAATGTTCCTCCTTAAGAAGACCAGGGAAATACCTACCATCAAATTCCATTAATACTTTTGTATTATCTTTCCTGCCATCGAAAAAAAAAATACAGGAAACTACATTATTTTCAAGGTCTTTATTAAACTTATTATCTAATTCGATTGCTAACTTCTCTTGCGACTTTTTAACCTTGCTGTGATCAATAATCATCAATCTTTGTTATAATTTTTCCATCTATAAGTTCTGCTGTCGTTATTCCTGCGGTTTCTCGTAAACTAGTGTGATACCTCATACTAGTAAGTGCAATGTTTGTTATGTCCATTCTGTTATAAACTTTTACAATATTATTAGAAGTTTCTGGTTCTCTAAAAATTTTGGTTCTGAGTCAACTTTATTTGTTTTTGTTAATATGAAGACTTTGTTTTACTTTTATTTTTGACTCCTTTTATTAAATTCTATTTACAACTTTTATACAGAAACAAAAGTTCTCGAGGGCGTAATTATATACAAAAATAGCTTATGACTTGACTAATAAATTATATCAATTAACATCAATTAATAATATTATGACAAGAATTTTATAAACATAACAATAAAGTTTCATAACGATCAGCTATTATCACAGTTTTTTCATTCTAAAAAAATAAATACAAGAATTAAACTTTTTGTTATTATCATTTAAGTTAATGGTTTCTAAAAAAAATAAAAGCAAAAAAAAGATCTTGAGATATTTTTATAAATCACTATATTAACATTTAATTTTTCCAAAAATAGTTATATTAGAACTATTTACTAATAAACTTATTTTGTTATTACTTGATTAATCTGTGCAAAGCAATTATAATCTTTTGGTATCATTTGGTTGAATTTTTCTTCTTTTTTAAATTTTTAACTCTCTTTTCTAATTGCTGCTGATACTCCTCTTTTCTTTTTACAACTTGTTTTATTTTTATTGATTCTGTTGTATCAACTCCACCAATATAGTAATGTGCAAAACTTCAAACTTTCTCTCTCTGTGACTTAATTAAGCCAGGAGCTATTCTAGACAGTTTTCACAGCCCTGATCACTAGTAAACAACCGGGGCCCTGGCCCCAGCTAAAAATGAGACTTTTTTTAAACCTGGCCCTGGCTAAACTATAAAATTTAGCAGGGGTTGATAGCCAGGGCTAGAAAAATATTTATAACACTTTATATATTATAATTTTATGCTTATATTTACTATTTAATAGTATTTAATATTTACTATTTAATACATTATGCGGTAGTGGTGTAGTGGTAAAGCGCTCGCTTCATAAACGAGAGGTTCCAAGTTTGATCCCCACCACGTCCCTGGCAGTACCGCGCTCAACTTGTTTCTCTGCGTAGTGGCCTTGTTCGTCAAGGTTCATGTTTCGGAGTTATAGAGTTAAGAGAGGGTTATAAACCACTATTAAGTAGGCTCCTCATTTGTAGTGGCCTTCTCGGCCTTGAGGAGGTGAATAACAAAAACAAAAACAAAACAAAAACATTAAATACTGGTATATATTTATACACTTTCAAACTCTAATTTACTTCCAACAAGTTTGCAAGCAACCACTATTAAGTTATGAGTTACTCTAAAATAGAGAATAAGTAAAAATACTAGGAAATGGTTAACTGAAGACTTGAAAAGTTGTAGGTTGTGTATAAAAGAAAAACATGAAGATGGCTAATAATTATAAGATTTTTTGATGTGCAAGGAAAAAAACTGGATTAATAAAAGTTTTTATAGCATGAATGGACATATACAGTAAAAGGATGCAACTTGTTGAATAAGAAGCAAGAATGAGTTTTAGTTTATCGTAATAGAAACAATAGCTTGTTTGAGCATTGACCATGATTGTATTTGTAGAAAAAAGAAAGAAATGCAACCTTACAACAATGGGAGAGTGGCTCAAGCTTTTCAGATAAAGCAAGTCTAATTTATGTTTTTATATGGTAATTCATTTCCCCAAGGTTGAAAACGCCACTACAGACAGAGGAGGTTACTTAATTGTGGTTATAACCCTCTCTCAACTATATAACTCTGAAACAGGAACCTTGACAACCAAGGCCACTACGCTGAGAAACACATTGAGTGCAGTACTACCAGGGGACTTGGTGGAGATCCAACTCGATATCTCTCGCTTATGACACAAGCGCTCTACCACTACACCACGACCCCATTACATTTATAATGTGCTTTTAGACTTTGTTTGAGAGTAAGAGGGTTGTTATTCATCAATATAGGTATGCCAACATTATTGCAATATTTTTTTGCAGTAAATAAATGAGTTTTGTTGGCTAACAAAAATTGCAGATTTCAAGTCCAGAATTTAAATCCATAAGCCACAGCAAGCTTTAGGCTGGTACAGAAGAGAGATCAGATTAAAAATCAGCTGCTTGTTCTAAGCAATCAAAAAGTAAAGATTTTTTGTCAAGACAAGAGTATAAAGTTGAGTCCTCAACAAATAGAACTACTTCAGATGTTAAATTTTCATGAAGATTAATATTGTAGATAAGAAACAATACAGGAGCAAAGATACCTTGTGGTACCCTTTAAGTTATTTGAAGTAAAGAAGAGTGTAGCCCTTTAAGAATAACTTTGTTACTGCAGTTAGTAAAAAATAATTTAATAATCTCAAAACCTTTATACAAAGAAACTAATAACAGAGTGAAGACTAATCATAGGATAGTTGAGAGATCAAAGTGTTTTCTAGAGTTTTGAGAAATTGGAACCACTTATTTAGCACTTTTTAAAAACTAAATATTAAATATTATATAATTAATAAAATTAAATGTTAGACTTACTTTAGTTAATGACATTGTTGAAGACTGACCAAAAATCTCTAGAACCTAACATCTGATATAAGATACAAGATTTAGTAAACTGAAGATAACAGAACTTAACATCAGATGGGACCTTTTTACATTGGCTTCTTGGAATAATAAAAGGACATTTGTTCTCAAGAGAGATGTTCTTGTAAAAAAGATGAAATAAATGATTAATAAAGCAACTGCTTAAGATAGTGAAAAATATGGAGTAGAATGAGATTTGACTTGAAGTCAAATCTCATTCTACTCCATTTTTTTGAAGGAAAATAAAAGCTTCTGAGATGCACTTTATGCATACATATTATGGATATAAACAATTATATTTGTTATAAACATATATTTGCTATATTTATATAAATTTTAGTGTTTATATGGTGTAGTATTTGCCAAAAGAGATGATGGTCACAAACCCAGCCCTGTTCAAATATCAACCCTGGTTGTTTACTATTGATCACAACCATACTCTGAACAAAACATTATTAAACATTAACAGGATAAAATATCAATGAGTTTGTCGATTTTTGGAATGAAACTATCCTTTTTTGATTTTTTTGCATTTCCAATGCTAACTTTAACAGCAGTTTCCCACAGATACTACAGTTTAGCTTTTATACTACAATCTTTTATTACTACAAGATGTAAAAACTTACAATTAACTTTTTTCGATTGGCAGATAAAGCTAGAGTCATATCATTTACTAGTTTATCAACAGTATAGTTTCTTTTATTAAGGTCATTGGTTTCTCATAAAAATATTCCATATCGTAAAATGTCCCTTGCAGTAGATAGCTCAGATGGTAAAAGGGCTTTTCCTTTTCCAACATATCTACTTAAGTGAGTAGCTGTTAATATTCTTTTGATTTTTGGTGCCATTATTTATATTAAAATACAATTTTTCAATAATCCAAGGAATTTTATTTTTAATTTATTTTCATCAAGCTAAACGCATTTAAGTTTTAAAAAATATCTGCTAATAGGTCCGAAATAAATTTTTTCCACTTAAAGTTTAACTTTTTCAGCAGAAAAACAAAATACATAGTTGTTTTAATGATTTTCAAAATATTAGCATATTGATTTACATAAAAACCAAAAAAAATGTAGCTACCGCCTAATTTAATTTATTTTTAAAAGTATTACTCCATTTCATTTATAAAATCCTTACATTATTTCACTATAAAATTTCTTTTTTAAAATTAAATAAAATTTCTTTTTTAAAATATTGAGTTTTACTCGTCTAATTGACACACCCTAATATATATATATATATATATATATATATATATATATATATATATATATATATATATATATATATATATATATATATATATATATATATATATATATTATACACTTAAAAGGTTTACAGGAGCAATTAATAACTCTCACAAAAATATAATTATTTCTCTCAAAAGTATAATTATCATTGTAACAAAAATAAAAAACGCAGTCATTTTAATAATTATTTTAATTTTTAAAATGCCTGCATTATATTGCAATAAGAAAATAATTTTTTTTTTTTATAAGCTGTAAAAACAACGTTCATCTAAAGAATTTTTTCATGTTGCAATAAATGACACTTGTTATGTATATATTCTTGTAATATTAATGTAACAAACATGTTTGACATGGCGCAACAATTCTACAAAGGTGCAAACTTTTGTTTAGAAAAAGGCACAAAAATTAACGTCAAATTTTTGTCTAATGAATGTCAAATTTCTATATTTTTGTTTATGCAAACAATGGTGTTTGCTTAAAAACACGTGCATTACTTCAGCAATTTTTTTTTCAAACAATTATGCCATTGATAGTTTTTTATTTATTATAAAAAACACATATTTATAATAAAAAACACTTAGTTACTAAAAACTTAAAACACGTTTCAAAGACTTTAACAGAATCTTGCCAAAACATGATTATTTCTTTCAATAGTGTTACTATTGTAAAATAACTAAACACGCAATCAAAAAAAGTAATTATGTTTTAGCATGATTTTTGCATGCGTTAACAAAAGCATGCAAAATTTCACTTAAAATGAATGCATTTGCTTATACTTTTTTTATAGCATGCTATTTTTTTAAATTTTCTTATTATACACTTTAAAAAGAATTTTTAAACTTTGCTGAAATATATACAACCTAATAGAATATATATAACTAATATGTTTATTAAGGTTTGTTTTTTTTATTGTGTGTTTAACAACGCCAATAATATAATATTTTTTATTAACTTATTATTAAATACTTAATATGATATTATTATTAAAAGTTTAAAAAAAAATGTCAAAACAACTTTTATTTTATTTTTAGTTCCTTTTATTTTAATTTCTTCAAGTTTATCTTTCTTTTAATTTGTAAATAAATTTAGCAAGCCAAATTGAGAAAAATTAATTATTTAGTATCAGTGGATAACAATTTACAATTGTTAAATCATTGCTTATTAATTATCATTAATTTGCGCACTTTGCAAATGCGTAAAAAATTGTTTTGAAGAAATAAAAAGTAATTAAATTCAATAAACATCATTGATATATCTAATAACTTATTAACTAAAATAAAAATTATTTGAAAATAAAACTTCCTTATAAACCATCTCTTAAATTAGATGTTCGTCGTTGAATAAAGATACAAACATCAACATTCATTTAAAAAAAACAATTTGTTGCACCCTGGGCTTGTAACAAGTATAAAACCAAAATTTTGTATTTAATAAACAATTTTTTTAATGAATAAACAGATAGCTTGCGCATAAACCAAAAGATTTCCTAAAAAGCTGTTTAGAGGAACAGTTCACACGGCTCGCCATGTTTATTTTTAGGAAAGCATTCTGTCGTTCTCACACTCATTTACTTCCGCCGAGGCCTGTATATATATATATATATATATATATATATATATATATATATATATATATATATATATATATATATATATATATATATAAATACATATATATATATATATATATATATATATATATATATATACATATATATATATATATATATATATATATATATATATATATATATATATATATATATATATATATATATATATATATATATATATATATATATATATATATATGTTTATATATATATATAAAAAATTAGATATATATACCTAAACCGTTTATATGTATATAGATATATATATAAACGGTTTAGAATAGCCCTTTAGATATATATATATATATATATATCTAAAGGGCTATTCTAAACCGTTTATATATATAGTTTATATATGACAGCGCCAATCATATTTGGGCACCAATTTAGGCGCTGCCTAAATTCATAATCTTTTGTTGTTTTTATTCTTTTATTTTATACAACAAATATCCTTTTTTTCGTGCAAAAAATGCTTACTTATAGCATATTTCCTTATGGAAAGTTTTTCCTAGAACAGCCCCTATATATGTGTATATTTATATATAGATATATATATATATATATAATTTATGTCGGTGTAAAAACACTTATCGAATTTTTAGTTTTCTTTAACAGTTTGTTTCTTCATCAGTAGGTTCATCAAGAAGCTTCTTGATGAACTTACTGATGGAGAAATAAGCTGTTGAAGAAAACTAAAAATTAGATAAGTGTCTTTACTAATTTACATATATATATATATATATATATATATATATATATATATATATATATATATATATATATATATATATATATATAAATATATATATATACATTTTTTCTAATAAATACCTCTGGTATTTGCTTAGGAAGAAGGGGGAAGGTTAAATCCCTGGTATTTGCTGATATATAAATAACTGTTATAAAACAAAATAGCAATAATTTTATATATAAAAATTATAAATTTTCATGGAAATTAATGCATTTTTTGATTGTAAAGATATGAAAAAACATTTGAAGCTCGCTGTTACATCTTTTGATACCAATTTATAGGTATTTAAATGAAAATTGACAAAATTATAACAATTTAAATGAAGAAAACTTAAATTTGACCTAATTTTTTCAACAAATCTTTATTTGTAAAACTTAGTTAAAACTTATTTAAAATCACATAATTTTTCATAGGTTTAATTAACTTTGGTTGTTTTTTTTCACCTTTAAAATACTGCATTAAAGATCTTTTTAGTTTCATGTAACATACTTATTATAAGCAAAACAACAATAAGACATGTAACATTAAACTTATTTTTCAAACATGGAGTTGATTTAAATTTAAAAAATGTTGAAATTATAAATAATAATAAAAACATACCATCTAATGGTTGATAGCCATATGTATATTCTTTTTTGTCCATGATCAATAAATATACTTCAAAACTGCACACAACTAATTTAAAAACTAGCTGGGGTCTAAATTACAAGTTAATATATATATATATATATATATATATATATATATATATATATATATATATATATATATATATATATTTATATATATTTATATATATTTATATATATTTATATATATATTTATATATATATATATATATATATATATATATATATATATATATATATATATATATATCAGTGTGTGTAAGAAATAGAGATTCATTGTAACAAATGCCTGTATTTAAAAATTGTAATTGAAACATAACATATTATAAATTATTTACTGCAGGTTGATAAGCTGACAAACTAATTTTTCAATGTTTTGTAATATTGATTTTGTAACAAATAAGACTATAAGCATTTTATTTTATATAATGTTGCTTGCCCCAAATTAGTTAATATTGTTTTAAGTTAAAATGACTTAATTAAAATGCTAAATTTGACAATTGAACATTTAATCAAATACTAAAAAACAACATGGACATATATCCCCTAACCACTAACACATTATATATATGTAGTTAATGTGCAACCATATGTAATTGTTTTGCAACCATCTTAATAACTAATCTTAACTATGAATTAAGATTAGTTTTCATAATGATAATAAAAAATATCAATGGTTGATGAGCCCGTTTTTATGACAAAAAAAAATTGACGTAAGAAATATTTTTATCAGTTTATTGTCATTTTATATCAAAAATTTAATGTAACTGTTTATCAAATGTGTTTACCATAAAATCGCCTTTCAAGCATATTTAAAATCTGCTCTTATAAAGAAGATGAGTAAAATAGCAAATAATTAGGTTCATTAGAAAATAACTACATCGATCAGTACATGTGTCATATTACAAATTATACACATATAAGATATAAACGCCTACTTAGTAATGATCGAAAACAAATTAAAAACAAACAAAAAATTATTATTAAATAACCATTTTCGATTTTGGTTTGACTAGTTTACGAATCTGCGCAAGTTTTATGTCGTCTATTTAATAGAAACAGCTGCACTCTTTAATCTTAACATTAAACTGAAAATTTTACTTATTTATATCTCAAACATTTTTTTATCAGGATGCGCTTTGAATAATAAAGTGTATAATTTAAAAAAAGTTTTTTATTATTATTTAACAACATATTAATTATGCATCTTGTTTCTTAAATATTTAAAAATAAGTTAAAATTTTTTGTTTTGTTTTGTTTTTTATTACAATATAGAAGATAAAGTTACAAATAAATAGAAAAAGAAAAATTACAAAAGAAGGTATTGTTAAAATATAAAGAATAAGAAATAATGTATAAAGAACGCGAATACTCCAAGAAGACCATCAGGTCTTGTCACAGAGAACCGGTGTTAGTGAATTTATCACTTTTTCAACAAAAGTTTATAAGTTTATTCATTTTTTTCTTAATATGTTGAGTGCTTGCATCCCAAAACTATTAAGTCTTCTTAATCGCTGAAATATGTGAACAAATTATCTGTATAGATTTCTAAATATCACTTTCAAAATGACAATGGTTTAAAAATAGAATGCGGATAAAAATGTCCGTGATTTTTTAAATAAATAGTCTTGCGCCCACTCAATCTTATTTGTCAAATACGAATAATTTTTTATTTTTATCGAGCATAATAAAAATATAATTGTTGTGGTGTACTTTCAAACACACATCCAAAAGGTTGTACACAAGAAACTAAAGAGCCAAGCGATGATGTTTTTGCATGTGAAGCCAGATAACTTAACGTGGGTACGTATATACTTCTGCCGGCAAAAACGCCAAACCACTGCCAAGGGTTCACCTCCAAAAGTAGCATACATACATATATTTGCATAAAAACAGACATATGCATTCATTCTTTTTTTTTATCTTTTTTTTATTTTTCTTTATTATTTTTTCCTTATACTTATTTTTTTTTATTATAATAATATCAATAGAGTTGATGAATTTTTAATTTTTTTTAGATTATTTTTATTTTTATTTAATTTATAGTATTTTATTAGAAGTTATTATTTGTTATTATAATATTTTTATTATTATCATAATAGTATATAATTATATCATCATAATAATTGTAAATAATTATTATAATAGTATAACTATATATTATTATAATAATAAACATAAACCTCTAATAAAAAATAATAATATTAAACTTCCTATTATTATTATTATTATTATTATTATTATTATTATTTTTATTATTGCTATTATTATTATTATTATTATTATTATTATTATTATTATTATTATTGTTATTGTTATTAAAATAAAAATAATAATAATGAAAAAAAAAATAATAATAATAAAAAAAGAATGAATGCACTTGCCTGGATAAGAATATTTAATATGTATATATATATATATATATATATATATATATATATATATATATATATATATATATATATATATATATATATATATATATATATATAAATGATATTAATAAAAGAAATAATTAAAATATTTTTATTATTATTGTTTTTTATCTATAAATTTTGTAATTATTCTTATTAGTTTTCGTCAATAACACTTTGCTTATAAACATTTTAATTAATAAAGACTAGCCATTAAAAAATAAAGAATAGCATAAAAAAACTTAAAGAAAAATATGTATAACCTTCCTTACGGGTAAAATGCTGAAATGCGGAAATTTTCAATGGGTAAAAGGCAGTAATAAAGAGCGAATATTGTTGTCCCAACCCAAAGCCTCAGTTGATGTAGCAGCACTTATTTGCATTCTTCTTTAATCAGTTGACTCAAGCTCCAAGGCCTTACGACCCTATTTCCGCCTTTTATTTTCACACTTTACCCGTTGAAAATTTACCACATCCACCAATGCCCTTTGTTATAGGTTTAACCAAGAATTAGTACAGATTATGCGCAATTTTACAGGGCATGAAGTCTAAATATAGTGTAAATAACAATTACATAAAAAAAAGGAATTTTTTCACGTAATTGCCGTTTTCATGTTAAACCCTTTTGGAATTGTGCATATGTTTTGAAACCTACTTTAACTTTGATCAGCTGCATTAAAAAAAGGCTTTGCTTTTCTTCGTTTAACGTTTTTTATATACTGAAAAATGAAGGTTTTATACAAAATTAGTAAAATTCGTACGTAAAATTCTTTTTAAAAGATAACTTTACAAGATTTTTTACAATGATAAACAAAATAAAGTCTCGTAACATACAAAAATCAGACGATATTAGCATGCAAAGCAATATTTTGTCTGGGGATACCGGTAAAGTAGTTAGATTTTTACTCCAACTAAAAGAATTGTGGCTGCTTATGGCGCCAAGTGCAATCTATGTTTAAGTCAAGTTTTCTTTAACAATTTGAATCAAGGCTATAGTGTCAAAATTTGTCAAATTTTTCATTTTTCTAAATTCACCAGACCTGCTTACTCTTTGTAAGACTAAATTAATTTTTTCTATTTCGTCTTTAAATCTGAATGATGATAAATATAATATCTTCTGATTTGCCAAGACTTCAGTAGCAACATACATTCAGGGATGGAAAGTATTGCAAGCAAAAAAGACAGATTCCCCCGCAATATTAGCTCGTTCACCAAATACAAACATCAAAAGTTTTTCACGTTTCAATCATATTAATGCAGGTACTTTTTAATAAACCTTTTTTGAACATGTTATAATTATTTAATTCATTGATTATTTGATGTGTTAAATAACTACCATTGAAAATCAGAGCCGACAAAACCGGGGACAATACTCCCTCCACTTTTTTTGTAAAGGATCTTTTTTTATATTATTAGATATAGAGGACTATTTTTAGAAATTGGTGATTGTGGCCCTCCACTTTTAAACCTGTGTCGTCGGCCATGAAAATTGGTTAGCTTTATTACGAAGGACCACGCAAGCACTAATACTTGAAACCTTTTCTTTTCTCAATCTCTTATCTAGATAGTTACATTTTTGACTTGTTTCCAAGACTACTTAAATCAATTGTTTTTGCTTCTTGATTTTTGATTTATTTTGATCTTTGCTTGTGCTTAGTTTTAGTGATTCAGATCATACTTTACTCTTAACAAAATTTGTAATTTTGCAATTCTAAATTTTCTTCATCATGTACTCCTACATTAGATTTTCTTCATCATGTACTTCTTACAACTATCTTACAAGGTTGACTAAAGTCTTTTCTTATAATTTTTAATAATGTTTTATAATCTCACTGCTGAAAATTTACACTTTTATATAATACCTTGGATTCAAACACATTTTTTTATCAGAACAACTATCCAGAGAACAGCTATCCTGAAAACAACTATCCTAAGAACAGCTATCCTGAGAACAGCTGTCCTGAGAACAGCTGTCCTGAGAACAGCTGTCCTGAGAACAGCTGTCCTGAGAACAGCTGTCCTGAGAACAGCTGTCCTGAGTACAGCTGTCCTGAGAACAGCTGTCCTGAGAACAGCTGTCCTGAGAACAGCTGTCCTGAGAACAGTTGTCCTGAGAACAGCTGTCCTGAGAACAGCTGTCCTGAGAACAGCTGTCCTGAGAACAGCTGTCCTGAGAACAGCTGTCCTGAGAACAGCTGTCCTGAGAACAGCTGTCCTGTGAACAGCTGTCCTGAGAACAGCTGTCCTGAGAACAGCTGTCCTGAGAACAGCTGTCCTGAGAACAGCTGTCCTGAGAACAGCTGTCCTGAGAACAGCTATCCTGAGAACAGCTGTCTTTTTATAATTGAAAAAATTTTATGTCAAAAGGTAGTCTAAAAATTAAAATGAAAAATAAAATAAAAGTATTTATTATTCTAAGATTATTAAATCTTGTATTTTTTTATTTTTGGTGTTATTGAGACTAATAAAAGAAAATCATCTTTAATAAAGACATGTCTAATATTTATCTTATTACTTCTCCATTCAAATATGAAACAACCCTCCTGACATCCCAGATACAAAAGATAATTTGTTGTTAGACCATTAAATCACCTAAGCGTTCTTCAACAAACTTATCGTCCATAGCATTTGTTCTCTCATCTGTTAAAAATCACCAATTGTTCCTATTTTTAAAAATTCTGGATATTGTTCTGACTCTTTCAACTATTGTCCGACCTGTCTATTTAACATTTAACCTGTCCATTTACAACTTAACCTGTCTGTTTACCATTAAAGAGTCTTTAAATCGCTCAATTGGCACAACTGTAGAGCTAACGCATGGTTTGTGTTGCATTTTTAAACCCCCCTAAAGTAAAAAGAATAACACCTGTCAACAATATGGTTTCGTTTCATTGAAATTAACTTTTACTAGTTACTGAAACACTAATTATGATATTAAGTTTTTATTAAAAGCTTTACTGTTACGGAAACATGGTATAATGCTATATGTTACGGAAACGTGGTATATTGTTATATGAAGTTATAAAATCGGCAATAAATCAAGCAATAAAAGCACAGGACATTTAAATTCAATTTTTAAACCTCAAAAAAAACCCCGTGAAATCAATGCGTTCTTGGTTTACGCTTGGGTTGTGACAAACTCGTATCCGTATGGAATTTAATTCCGAAAGTGAAATTAAATGTACCGACTCAGTAATTAACAATTAGTAAGCAGTAAAAAGTAAAGATTTTACCCTTCACTTCTTGAAAATCAGTTCGAATTTTGTTCTATTGTTAAACTACTTATTTTTTTTTTAAAGAAAGGTTCAATTGTTAGAGAATGATTTTTTTGATGAACTCAAAAAATGCTGATCTTTTTCATAAGCTTTAAGTACAGATTTCGGTCAAGTTGAGATAAGAATACAAAAGTGCTTTCTTTTTCCATAGTTTCTTGTGCACAATTACAACAGATGTACGATAAACAGTAAATAGTTTACTAACTGAGTTTACTAAATAGTAATTTCCTTATTAAGATAAACAAATAAGTTTAAAAAAAAACTTTTTTAGAGGAGAGGAGGGCGTTTAAAGTCAATGTTAAAGTTTAAAAATGCTCTTCTTTTATATTTTAGTTTCATTTTTACTTTTTGAAATCATTTAAAAAAGGTTTTGGTTTGTCCCATGGCGCTCTATAAGTAACAGGCCGTGACAAGCAAAATTCAGAAAATAATGTGGGGGCCGATTTTAACTTCTTGAATATATTATGAAAAGGACTCGGATGATATAAAAAAAAACTTGCTTGCTTCGTTTACTTCTTTACTTTGTCAGTTATAAAATGTTGAAAAATAGCTGTGTCTATAGATGCTCGACAAATTACTTATCACAGAAAAAAATTCAAACGATTCAAAAATAGGGTTGCCAGATGTCCCGGTTTTACGAAGGAGAACTAAGTAAAAAAAATATTTTTACATATTTGGCGCAGAATTCTCCTTCGTAAAACCGGGACATCTGGCAACCCTATTCAAAAATGTCAGTTTATAAATTTCCAAGAGACGAAGAAGAGAGAACACGTTGGATAAGATTTATTCCTAATGCAAACTTAAAAGTGTCAAGCAATACTGTAGTCTGTGAACTGCATTGGCCCATAAACTTTGAAAAAATTAAAGTAAAAGGAAGAGAACGACCAAAGAACCCACCATCAATTTGGCCTAATGTCCCTCTCAGTCAAATACCAACATCTATACCCTCTGTAAGATCAACTAAACGTGTATTATCATCAAGCCGAAATAATTTTGACGAAATTGATTTGTTTTTAACAAAAGATAAATTTGATTTTGACGTTTTTTATGATACATTGCTAAATATAAAAAACGCAATTTTTCTGTAGAAATTATAGCCTTTACTTTAGATAGCAAACTTTATGTACAATCTACACACTTTAATTATGCAACACCAAAATTTCTCATTATATTTGATAGTTCTTTAAGATTTGAAGCCTATTTCAATGGTGTGAAAAAAAAAGTCCATACTGTATCTAATTTTTTTAATACGTGGTCTAAATTTGAAGAAGTATTACAATATCTAAACCTTTTGACACCAAATAATAAAGATATAGTTATGAATGAGCAAGTTAATTCAATGAACACAAGTAAGTACAGTCTTAGTGTAATCATCAGAGCATTTGAGTATTTTGCCACCTCTTGTACACTTTATAAAAAACTATGTGATGATTTTAAACTACCTTCTATTCGAACATTAACGCACATTACCTCAAGAGTATCAAAGTCTGATGATAATTTATTTTTAAAACAAGTTTTTGATAATTTAAGTAATAGTCAAAGAACTTGTATTATTCTTCACGACGAGGTTTATGTTAAAAAAAATGCTATTATACCACGGAGGTGCTGCTTTTGTAAAAGCATTAGATGACCCAGATTCTCTTGCAAAAACTGTTTTAGGTGTCATGATAACTTGTATGTTTGGTGGACCTAAGTTTTTAGTAAAAATGTTACCTGTAAACAAATTAAATTCTCAATTTCTATATGATCATATTCATTCGACTGTAGAAGCAGTAAAACATTCAAATGGAGAAGCAAAAACTATTATATGTGACGGAAATTGAACTAATCAAGCGTTTTTTAAAAGGTTTGACACATTTCCTGAAAGAACTTGGTTAACCACCGATGGAACTTTTTTGTTGTTTAATTTTATCCACTTGATCAAAAACATCAGAAACAACTGGCTCACAGAAAAAACTGGAGAACTTGTTTTTTATGAAAATGGTGTTGAGAAAAAAGCTTGTTGGAAACATTTAATAAAACTTTATGAAGCTGAATCAAATTGTCTAATGAAACTTTCTGATTTGAATGAAGTTTCTATTCGACCAAGTCATATTGAAAAACAATCTGTTTCTACTTGTCTAAAGGTGTTCTCTGACAAAACATACAATGCTCTACTTAATGACCCCGAAACCACCAATATCTCAAACATAAGCCAAACTGCTGATTTTATTAAACTTGTAGTCACTTGGTGGAAAATTTTAGATGTAAAAAGTGTTGATGTGGATGGTAGATTTAATGATAATCGACAAGCTGTCATCAGAGATCCGAATGATGATAGATTAAAGTTTGTTTTTGATTTTAGAGAAATGGCATTACGCATGACAAGTAATTCGGGAAAACGCTTAAAACAGTTAACCCATGATACAGGACATTCCATAAATCATACGTGTAAAGGAATTGTTGAGCTGACAAAAACATTATTAGAAGAAACACACAAATATGTTCTGTTAGGAAAATTTACAACAGACCCACTTGAAAAAGAATTCAGCAAGTTAAGACAAGGATATGGTGGCACATATTTTTTAAGTGTTCAAGAAATAATTGAAAAGCTCAATATTTCTAAAGGTTCACTTTTGTTGACATAACATTAACGAGTCAGCTTTTTATGCAGGACATTCTTGTCAATTTTGTGGATTTTTTCTTGATGAGTCTTCAGCTGAGGTATTTGACAACTTACCAACACTTGAAAAAAGTATAACTGTTCAATCAAAGATGTCTCTTGTTTACATTGCTGGATATGTATCTCAAAATGATGATTTGCCTAATGAAGAGGAAATTTTGACTAAAACAATGTTTTATTTTGAAAAGTTTGTTCAATATCTTAAATCAATCAATAGAGGTGGGTTGAAAATTCCTTTTGATAATACTGTCCAATGGGTTTACTTCTCATTTGTACTCTTTATCTCTATTAAGGACAAAGTTTGTTGGACATCCCTGTGCAATATTTTCATGCTAATATCAGAGCATTACTCTTTTGATATGGAGCGACATCATGGTAATATACTGTCAAATATTTTTATTAAAAACTATTGCAAACTTTCAACACCAAAATCAAACAGAGAAACATCTCTTAAAATTTTAAAGTTGTCATGTTAGGTTAACAGTCATTGACATTTTTATTGTTATTTATTTGTTGTTATTTAATTGATTCTTTAAAGTTTCTGTTTTATAATTTTAAAAGTATTCCTTATTCACATAAGGCATTATAATCTATTCTTATTTAAAGATGTAGTTTCCCAGTATTTTTACTGTAGTATTTTACAAAATAAAAACCCTAGTATGCTATTTAGTTTTCTTTTTTACCTGATTTTAAATTTGTTTTTATTTCATTGTTTTGGCAATTTTATGAATTAAAGCAATATAATTTTTTATGAAAATTTTGAAAAAGATCTATAAATTGCCTGTTACTTAAAGAGCGCCATGGTTTGTTCCCATATGTATTTTTAGAAACTCTTACTTGATTTCTATTGGATGTTGCTATAACATTGTCTTTATTATCAATCATGTCAAGCACTAAAACGAATTGACACATACAAACTTAATAAACCAAAACCGTTTATTTTTTAATAACTAAACCTTTTAATTCACTATTTATCATTTTTGCAATCACGTCACATTCCTCGATCATTGGAAGTATACGGTCGTCATTTAGCTGTAATTTTAGATTTTTTTGTCCTGTAGATCTTAAATTGAATATTGCTAAGTGCTATTATTTTAGTTGAATAATGTAGTTTTATTAACCTTTAACATAGTGGTTTATTGTCCTCCAGCTAATTTCCATACAGAGACTACAAACCACTGTCTACAGAAGACAGGCTCAACTCACTAAAGAGCATCATAACCCGCCTCCACGTACCAAGAATAAGTGAGTTTAAAAAGAACAGAAACGAATAAAGCCAAAGTAGAAGTAATTGAGTTAGAAAAGTAGTACAAAAAACAAAACAACCAAGAAAATTCTACTCCTTATGTATTAAAAAATTGTATGTGTTTTTTTTCGGTTTTAATTATACAGGAGCTTAACAACAATGCGTTGCGTTATAAACAGTGCTAACAGATTGAATGTGAACTTTTTTGCGTCAATAAAAGCAAAATGTAGTTAAATTTCTTTGTATATTTATTGAAGTTCGGTTTTAGTGTTTTCTTCGGTGTAAACTTTCTACTATGACGTTAATTTATTATTTAAAAATATATAGCGGTTTCTTATCGGGTAAAATAAATGTACATAGAGGGGTACAGCCAGGGTGCTCCCTTACAATAATGTTGTACATAATTCAACAAGAAGGTTTTGCAGGTTATGTTAGAAAAAATCTTTAAATAAATGGGATATTCCATGATAACAAAAAATCTAAAATACAACAATACGCCATTGATATAAATTTTAATCTGCTAACTGACAATTTCATAAACAACAACAACAACAAAAACAACAACAACAACTCAACAACAACAACAACTCAACAACAACTCAACAGCAACAACAAAAACAATGATAAAAAGTGATATTCATGATAAAAAATTAAAATAAAGTTTTTAAAACTTGTTTAAATTTATTTTGTTTAAGCAAAGAAAAAAAAGTTCATTTAACAGCTTTCAAACTCATCCACAATGCATGCAAGTTTTATTCACAGGTGCACTCATATACAATAGAATGCTTCCCATTATCAAAGTTTTTCAGAATTTTTAAAGGGAGGTACATAAAGCTTTACATTGTTGATATTTTTAGTTAAATGTGCATGAACAAATCGAGTTTCAGTAAAAAAAACCTTATTATAAATGAAGGTAAATTTACATTAGTGAATCAAAAACAAAAAAGAAACATTAGCAAATCTAATTAGTCCTAACAATGTAGGAATTTTAAGTGTTTTGAAGTACTTGTATTATAGGATTAAAAACTGATTAAAATTGGCTGAAGTTGAGCAGATAACAATTTATTAATAATATTATATCCGATTTGTCCCCAACTTGACAACAGTAATTAAGATGAGATTAAAAAGTTGAAAAGCACAGCCGCTTAAGAGTAGATTCAACATAATTATGTATAATTAAATGCATACCATTAGCTCAATTTAGTTTAATACAGGAAGCATCTATATAAAAATTTCATGAAAGGTTCGAATTTAAAAAGACACTTAAATATTTAATAACGTTTGTTAGACTATATAGACGTCTAATATTAATCTTGATTTTAGTTATACAATTGTTAAATAAACACTTTAGCCGACGTCATTAGTATATATAAATTTGTATATATAAATATCTTGACTAGGTATTACTTTTCTAGGGTCTAGGTAAATTTTTAAGTCTCAGATAACAGATCAATTGTCAGTGGAATAAGAGCATCGCTAAAATTAAAAAAAACATAACAATTCTGGAAAAATTTAACTTATTGATAATAAAAAAGAAAAATGTTCCTTTTTCTTTTCTTTTGTTTGTAAAACCAAACTCATTTGTTCAGTCTGAGGTATCTATGGCTACACGCTTTCAACACCTTGTAATAAAAAAGTTAAACTGATAAAATAAAAAAAAATTTCCTTGGACCAATCAACCAGAAAACCTCCAAAACAAATATCTAAACAAAATGTCAATAATATAAAAGTCAAGGAAAAATTTTTTTTTGTCTGTTAAGATATGCTAAATTTTACAAATTTTACAAATAGAGGCATGGGAAAACTCAGTTTTTGATATATACTACCATAAAAGAAACACCAATAAAGGGAACTGTTTCCATTTCTTTTATCACACACTCAATAGAATTTTGAAAAATTCTCCTATTCCCTCTCTTTGCTATTATTAAACTAAAATAAAATGGAGACTTATTAAAAAAAGATCGTGACCACCCATATTTCATCATTAAAAAGTATTAAAGCAATGTATATTCTATAGCCCATGCCAAATTTGGAAATTTGAAATTTAGAATCAAATAACATGTTAAAATACATAGTTATATTTTAAAACAAAATTTGTATTGGCGTGAAAATTGGTACATAACCTATTTTCATTGTAGACAAAGTAAATTAACAACTTTGTAATATAAAGGTAAAATATAAAACCTTCGCAATTAATAGATCTGAATTGGTGTTATTTTCTGGATTCAGGGGCGGATTAAGACCATCTAGTAAGGAAGCGATAATTAAAGTCTTTTTGGTTTGCTGGATCCAGACCATCTAGTTAGGGTAAGGGGGTGATTTTAAGGGATGAAAATTCGCTTTTTTTTATTTTGATAATTTCAAAACACCCTACTTAGGTCGTTAGGAAAGTTCGTAGAACTCCCCTATTAAAAAAAAAAAAAAAGAGTTTTTTTAAATTTTATTTTATCAAATGTTCAAAATAATGTCCATCGTTATCTATACAAAGTTGCATCCTTTCAATTGTCTTTCATTGCTTACCAAATTGTTTGTGGAAATGGTGAAAATAAAAAAAATTGATCACGCAAGTCGAGATGTTAAAGCTGGAAAAGAAAAAATTGTCACATTTTGTAATGAACTTGAGAAACTTTGCGACATTTCAGCAGTAAATGCATATGAACAGTTATTAGTATCACGTAGACCAAAATGGAAAGAAGATTGGGCATTTTATGAAGATCAAAAGAGTAGCAGAAAGTATCATATGACAGGTAGCATCGATCTAGGTGTTTCAAAATTTTTAGAACGTCGAGAAGATAGACTAAGCATAGATTTTCGGAGAAGTTCAACCGAAGATCAAAAATCGAGTGCCTTTGATGTCAGTGAAATAGTTGAAAGTGCTGACGAAGAAGATCAAAAAGATACAGAGTTTACTCCTTTACCACTAAAGAAAAGAAAGGTGCCTTTAACAAATTCACTAGAGATATCATCAAAGAAGCTCTCAGAAGTAACGGCATCTGTGGCTGATCGATGTTGTTTATCAGTTCGCCAACAACTTCTATTTCAATCCACTATCATCTGCAAAAGCGGAGGCAAACTTAATGAAATTTCTATGTCAGTATCAACTGTGCATCGTCAAAGACAAAATGCGCGAAAGAATATTGTTCTGTCAATTAAAGCTGACTGGGAGATAAACAAACCTAAAAAGGCCATTTTGCACTGGGATTCGAAGCTTTTTCATTTAGACATAGCTCATAATGAAGAACGTGTAGCAGTTCTTATTAGCGGATCTCTTAACGGGTACTTATTTATTTATATAAATCCTATGCATATTTTTTATTTTTGTATTCAAAGAAACTAACTTAAGTTTTATTTGCAGGCCGAAACTTATTGGTGTACCTTTGATTAAAGATTCGACAGGTAAAACTCAATGTGACGAGGTCGTGAAACTTGCGCAAGATTGGAACATTTTGGAAAACATTGTTGGTATATGCTTTGATACAACAGCAAGCAACACAGGTAATAAAAAAGGAGCAGCAACTTTAATTGAAATTGAGTTAAAGAGACCTCTTCTATGGCTCGCATGTCGCCATCATCATAATGAGCTACACATTAAGCATGCATTTACCGCATTAAGAGGAGGTAGCAAAAGTCCAGATGAACCTATTTTTCAACGTTTCCGAGCCGAATTTTCTAGAATTGATATTGATTACTCAAACCTGAATTTTTTTAAATGGCCTACTGATATTAAATCAGAAATATTTAATCAAGCAAGTTTAGTTCTGAAATGGGCTTACCAATGCCTCGAAGAGAAAATATTTCCGCGAGAAGATTATCTTGAGTTAATTGAATTAACTATTATCTACCTTGGGGGGAAACTATCAATGGAAAGAATATTCAAAATTCACAAACCAGGTGCAATTCACAATGCCAGATTTATGTCACATTCCATATATATTTTAAAAATAGAACTCTTATCTAATAAATTTATTATGTCCAATAATGAGCAAATTATGATCCACCGCATGGCTAAGTTTATTAGTCTTTTTTATTCGATGCAATTTCTCCGCTCGAGGATTTCCGTATTTGCTCCAGTTGATGACTTCAAATTTTTTTTTGCAATGAACTGGTATCAAGAAGAAGATTCAGATATTGCAACCGCTGTGATTTCGTCGATTAACCGTCACCTTTGGTATTTAACAGAAGAGCTTGTTATTCTATCTTTATTTAATGAAAAATTGTCAGAATTTATCAGAACAATAATGGCAAAGAAACTTTTTTCTACCCCAAGACCAAAAACATTTTTAATTGGGAAACCAAAATTTCCGACATTAAGTTCTTCAACCGTTATTTATTTTTTAATTGGACCATGGTCGTGGCTTCTTTTTGATTTATTAGGACTAATAAACAAACAGGAATGGCTCCAGATGAATCCACAAGAGTGGAAATTCTTCCAAGATTATCGAACTGCAGACGATTTTGTTAAACAATTAGAGGTAACAAATGATTGGGCCGAAAGAGGAATAAAACTTATTGGTGATTTCCGCGAGTGTGCACAAAATGAAGAACAACGACAATTTATTTTGCAAGTTGTCGAACAACACAGAAAGCAAAATCCATCCGATTCGAAATCAAAACTAATTAATACTTTATAGTATTTTGTATGTTACTAATATCTTCTTTATTAATTATTATTCTTAGAAAAGCTGAAGCCTAAAAATAGCCCAGTTAAATTTTTTTTAAGATTTAAGAAAATAACAAGTTTTTTAGCTTTATATTTTAATACGGCGACCTCTAGACATTTACCAATTTTTCTGAAAATTTCACCAAATGTTCATATAATAACCTTTAATATATACACCCAGTAACGTAACATAAATTTAATTGTTTTTTAAGTTTTTCAAGTTTAAAGTTGAAAAAAGTGTAAAAAACGCTGTTTTTTCAAGATGGCGACCTCTAGATGACATTTTAAAATTTTGAAAATTTTTCAGACTTTTTTTTGGCACATTATTTACCCCGTTATGCATGTAACGTAATCATTTTCGAAAATTTGTCGGAAATGAAACACCCTAGTGGATTATAACCGACGACCTGCGTGAGTATTTCAGCAAAAGTGCAGATGGGTTTTTGATGATCTATATCCTGAAAAACATATGAAAAAATATTTACATGATAAAACAACAATACAATACCTTAAGAATTTGTCAGTGCACAGTAATAAACATTGAGTTAAAGAATGAATTTTTGTGTATTTGAAATATTATTTATTTTTATTTTTTTAATTTTTTTCATTTAAATACCAATATTATTAGTATTTTCTTCCTTTATTGGAGGTGAACACATTATCAATTTGATACACGTACTCCACTGTCTCAATAGTAAATATACCTACAGCTCAGCAGTTGCTTTCTTAAGTCATGATTTAAGACCTTTTGTCAGTTTACATATATATGGGTGTCTGGGCCAAAGGGGTGTAGCTGTACCTAACCAGTTGGTAAAAAATTATTAAAAAAATGCTCTAAAACATACCTAGATTGTGTCCTTTTATTAGCAAGACTGAAAAAAAAAATTCTGGGGGGCAGCTGCCCCCCTGACCTTCCTACTTGGGGGGTCTGGGTCCCCCGAAACCCCGGGGCTGGGGGCCTCCGGCCCACTGACCCCCGGGTTTAACCTCGCTAACGCTCGGCATTTTTACCTTACCGCCACATTAGGCCCTCCTATACTTACAGCCCCAGGCCTAAAAATGTCCTAATCCGGCCCTGAGCGTTATCATGGAGAAATTTGAAATTTTGAGTGCCTGTTTTAGATTTTTGCTTATTTATTTCGCATATGAGAGGTTTCAAACAATTTTTTATATAATATTTGCTAGTAATGGTGTCTCCCATTTCAACATAACCCAAATGAACAACACCTGTTGTTTTGAAGAAGATGTAGAACATATTTTTCAACTGAAACCTGTCGCATCTTACTATAGTTCTTGGACCTTCACCTTCACTGACCCAACTAGCATTAGCCGACTTGTGTCCAACTTGTCTCAAATAAAACTACGACTCATCCCCTGTAATAATATCACATAGTCTCCATGGGCCGTTTCTGAAAAGGGCTAATTTTTCCTTACATGCCTCAACTCTATTCATGTGATTTTGAGCGGTTAACTTGTGGGGTATCCAACGTGATGTTAGTTTTCTTTTTTTAAGTTCGTTGTGAATGATTTCGTTGTTTGTAAAACGATTAATCGATGTCTGGGCTTCAATTACATCATGTGTTGCATGCGGATTTTCTTCAATAATTGCTCGCACACGTTCAATATTCTCAGCTGTGTTTGTGGTTCGAGGGTGCCCTGAGCGAGGATCATCTTCGAGACTCTCTCTACCATCTTTAAATAAAGTAGCCCACTTGGCAACTGTACTATATTTCGGAGCTTGGTTACCATGAACTAAAACCAACTCATCGGATATGGCTTGTGCTGAAACTCCAAGTAGAGCACAGGTTTTAATATACGCTCGATATTCAAATTTTTCCATTTTTAAATTTTTTTTTTTTAACGTATATAATAAAATTTAAATAACTTTTTTAATAAACATTCAAAATATTTCAACAAGTACTTATAATGTTCATAATTAAACACAGTTTCAAATGATATATAAATATTTAATTATTTCCTGTCTCATTTTATCTTTACAGATAAAGTTCTACGAACTTTCTTAACGACCTAAGTATTTCACTTATTTTCTTTTTTTTTCAAACAAAATGTTATGTTTAATTTACAGAAATACAAAAAAAAAATATTTTTATTAAATCTAAAAGGAGGGGGTGCAATCAGTCCCATCATCCCTTATGGATTCGGTCCTGGCTTGATATAGGACATAATATAAACTATAATTATAGAATAGACTTTTTATGAGAAACAATTTTTTTTAAGAAAACATTGCATTAAATATATTTTATATTCAAAGCCATTGCAGCTTACTTTTTGAGGTAAGGGTGCCAATATTTGGTGGTATTTTTGTTTCCAAGCTTCGATTACCGTAAATTGTCACTTACTTGACATCAGCGTGACATACTTAGGTTTGGAGTTCAAGCGCGAACATATATGTTCGCAAGCGCGAACAATCAAAAATATCCATTACATTTTTTTATTTCAGATTTATCATATGATGGATTTATGCAATATAAAAGAACGAATATATGTAAATTTTTATGAATTTTTTAAAAACATCTGCTAATAGTTAGTCCAGCCAACGGTCAAACTTCAATTTTGCATATGTCATCTTTAAGTAGTTTCTAGGCTTTTCTAAATGTGTTTCTTATTCACATGGTTTTACAAGCAAGGTATGCAAGCAAATTTGAGCTGAAAGTTTTTTTTTAGCCTTTAAGGAGAATTGGCGTTACACTTTTTTAAATTTAATTTGTTTAAATATAGTAGTTTTAACAAATAAATGTTTGTTTGTTCTTTGTTTTTTTACTTATTTGTTTTCAGATTCTTAAGAACTTGCCAACTTATCTAAGTAAGTTTTTTTTTTCTTTTTAGTGCAATTGGAAAGAGCTGAAAGTTATTTTTTAAAGCAATTGAAAAGAACTGAAGTGTTTTTTAGTTACTTCACACGGTATAACTGATACTGATTTGAGTAAGTTTACTATTTTGTTTTATTTTATATTGGATTTATTTGATATTTGATATATGTTATATTTGATATATATTTTATGTATTTAACATGGAAAACTGACTGTAATTTGTTGACACAAAAGTTTATAAACATAAATCTGCCTATATTTCAGTATATTTTATATTTCTCTGTATCTTTATAAATATTCTTTCTTAGAAAAAATAACAGACTAGAAAAAATAAATGAATTTCTTTGAAAGTAGTTGAAAAAAATGATGATGTATTTCCATATTTCATTGTGTAAAGTGTAATACCACTTTTTAAAGGTATGTGAATAGATATATAGGGGAACATGGGGCAAGATGACGACTGTTTCGAAAAACGCCTGTATCTTAGTCTGTCCAAAAAATAAAATTTACCTTTAGCTGGTGATGTAGCGATGTAATAAATCAAGTCAAACGAGGATAATAAGTTTTTTTCTCAATGTCAGAAAAACTTTTTTAATACTTAGCTTTCGTCACAAAAATAATATTTAAAAAGAAACCATTGATAAATCTAGTAAAATTAATCTACTTCCCTTTCAGCTAAAATCAACTGCTATATTTAGTTTTGCTAAAGAGATAACTGTAGGTCGTCATCTTGCCCCATTCGTCATTTTACCCCATGTTCCCATATATATATATATATATATATATATATATATATATATATATATATATATATATATATATATATATATATATATATATATATATATATATATATATATATATATATTTAAATAATTGATTTAGAGTAAAATATACTGATTGGCATTGCTTCATTTTTTTATACAAGATTGTGCATTTATTATTTTTATGCATTAAGGTAAAAATAATTTTGTGCATTGTAGTCAAGATTCTTTTTTAATTAAAAATAATTGATGTAAATAAATGTTGTTTAATATTTTTGATAAACGACTAATGTATGTAAACATATAAAAAGATATGGATTTCAATAAATCTTAAGTTTAAATAAAGTCTTTGATTAGAAAAGATCACAATTTGTAAGATTCTTTTACGTTCATTTATTCAGTTGCAACAATAGTAAGATTACTGGTAATATGTTTAATGATAATAGTTAAATTGAAATAGATAGTATTAGGCTCAACAAAGTTATTAATGTAAATGCTTATAGGCAACTTGAAAATAGTAGTCAAATGAAAAAAATAGATCATTTCTAAGAAATATTTTACGATTTGCTTGCTATTTTATGGTATAATTGTTTAAATTGTTTAACTATAATTGTCCCTCGATTGTTCAAATATTGTAATAAATAAAATCTTTTCAGTCCAAGTATTTAAGTTAATAAAATATTTTATTAAGTTGTGGTGTTATTTGCCAGTGTTACTACATTGTGTTGTCTAGCCTTTTTATAATCTTTTTTAATTATTCTGTAGTCACGGAATATATATTTTCTGTTATTATTATCCTAATTCTACTAACAATACAATGCAAATAGTACTTTTGTAATTAAAAATTGTAATTTTTTTTTTAATTTTATTTTTTAGGTATTTTCAGGCTTTCCGTTTCTGGTACCTGTGTTGTGACAGATTTTAAAAAGAACTCAACTGATGTTAATGCGGTCTTCGTCGTTAACTATAAGCAATGACGTTACTGAAAGGGAGTCAAAGTTAAAATATTTATAGATAAATTTGTATTTAATTTTTTAGATAATATATCAAGTTATTAATGTGTTTTTATTGTTATTAATGATTTAATAACTCCCCAGTCGGCATAACTAGTATTGTAAATACTCGGAGTATTGATCACGTATAACATACCGCTATTGATACCAGAAAAATGCGCATTTAGTTTTAAGTTTCGAACTCGAGTTCAATACCACTTATTTATCAAAAATACGTATTTATAATATTTGATCAAAATTGGATATGATATCGAACCCAATTTTGATCAAATATGAACAAAAAATGGAAAAACGAAAATCTTTGCTTTTAAAGCGCATGCTTAATCTGAAATTGCGAAAACAAAATCTAAATTAAAAAGGTCTCTCTCGAGAAATTTAGTAAATTATCTCTAGTACAGTTACAGTGCTTTATTGCACTAAAAGAGTTACTAAAACTTTATCATAAAAATATTTATTACTACTTTTAAATTTATTAATTTAGTTTAATGAAGTCCTAAATTAATATAGTTCAAATATATTTTAAATCCTATCATTTCATACCTTGCTTATGTTGATTATTATTTTATTGACATTTCTGTTATGCTATTATCTTTTTTTGTTCTGTTTTAGAAAATTTAGAAAAATAAGTTAAAATTTTGAGCCAACACTGACATTTTAATTGTTGCTAAACGTTAAATTTTGTTATTAGGATTGCAGTTCTTTTATCTGTTTTTTTGTTCTTTATTCAATAAGTATTTGACTTAAATTAAATATGATATATTTTATTACGAGATATATGTCTTTATATATAAATTAATATGAATCTTTTTAGATTTTTTAATGTTATTTTTAAATTTTTTGTTCACGCAATTCAATTTATATATGTTTATAGTTGGCATATTTGTTTATATTATGTTCAAAATTAAAACGTTTTTGATAAATATATGTATGTGGTAATATGTGTTATATAATTGTTTTCTAAATGTATTTTTAAAGTAGTATAAAATGTATCTATTGTGTATATAAATATTATAAGAGGTGTTTATATATGTTTCATAAATTTAAATAAATATATTGTGTTTAATAGTTCGTATATATGTTTATATTATGTTGTTTCCATGTTTTCAAAGTTTAAGTAAAGTCTTTGATTAGAAAAGATCACAATTTGTAAGATTCTTTTACATTCATTTATTCAGTTATAGTAATAGTAAGATTACTGGTAATATGTTTAATGGTAATAGTTAAATTGAAATAGATAGTATTAGGCTCAACGAAGTTATTAATGTAAATGCTTTTGCATTTACATTAATAACTTCGTTGAGCCTACTTGCAGGCAACTTGAAAATAGTAGTCAAATGAAAAAAAATAGATCTAGGCAGGATGAAATTAATAATTGTTGAAATGCTAGAAATGTTGCTCGGCTAGCAGAAAACTTGACAGAATTCAGTGTCAAGCAGTGTTAATGTCTGTTAATTTGGTTTTACTTTAGAACAAAGCAAAGTATGAGTTTAACTATTTATAGTATCAATTAACACTTTTAAATTTAAATAATTTTAATTTTTTTATAATTTTTAACATAGTTATGTTCTTTTTTTCATTTTTAGTTTGTCTTCCCTTTGTCGTACGACGATGTACCAACATGAATTGTTTTCTAAAAGCTAACATGAAATAACAATATTTAACAACTACTACTCTCTTATCATGACATCTTATCTCTATCTGATATTTTGATTTGCGATTCATATATGATGTTTTTCTTTATATTTACTTATCCATTACATTTTTTCATTTCAGATTTATCATATGATGGATTTATGCAATATAAAAGAACGAATATATGTAAATCTTTATGAATTTTTTAAAAACATCTTCTAATAATTAGTCCAGTCAACGTTCAAACTTCAATTTTGCATATGTCATCTTTAAGTAGTTTCTAGGCTTTTCTAAATGTGTTTCTTATTCACATGGTTTTGCAAGCAAGGTATGCAAGCAAATTTGAGCTGAAAATTTTTTTTTTTAGCCTTTAAGGAGAATTGGTGTTACACTTTTTTAAATTTAATTTGTTTAAATATAGTAGTTTTTTACAAATAAATGTTTGTTTGTTCTTTGTTTTTTTACTTATTTGTTTTCAGATTCTTAAGAACTTGGCAACTTATCTAAGTAAGTTTTTTTTTTCTTTTTAGTGCAATTGGAAAGAGCTGAAAGTTATTTTTTAGAGCAATTGTAAAGAACTGAAGTGTTTTTTAGTTACTTCACACGGTATAACTGATCCTGATTTGAGTAAGTTTACTATTTTGTTTTATTTTATATTGGATTTATTTGATATTTGATATATGTTATATTTGATATATATTTTATGTATTTAACATGGAAAACTGACTGTAATTTGTTGACACAAAAGTTTATAAACATAAATCTGCCTATATTTCAGTATATTTTATATTTCTCTGTATCTTTATAAATATTCTTTCTTAGAAAAAATAACAGACTGGAAAAAATAAATAAATTCGTTGAAAGTAGTTGAAAAAAATGATGATGTATTTCCATATTTCATTGTGTAAAGTGTAATACCACTTTTTAAAGGTATGTGAATAGATATATATAGGGTTGCCAGATGTCCCGATTTTACGAAGGAGAACTAAGTAAAAAAAATATTTTTACATATTTGGCGCAGAATTCTCCTTCGTAAAATCGGGACATCTGGCAACCCTAGACATATAGGGGAACATGGGGCAAGATGACAACTGTTTCGAAAAACGCCTGTATCTTAGTCTCTCCCAAAAATTAAAACTTACCTTTAGCTGGTGATGTAGCGATGTAATAAATCAAGTCAAACAAGGATAAAAAGTTTTTTTCTCAATGTCGGAAAAACTTTTTTAATACTTAGCTTTCGTCACAAAAATAATATTTAAAAAGAAACCATTGATAAATCTAGTAAAATTAATCTACTTCCCTTTCAGCTAAAGTCAACTGTTATATTTAGTTTTGCTTAAGAGATAACTGTAGGTCGTCATCTTGTTCCATTCGTCATCTTGCCCCATTTGTCATTTTGCCCCATTCGTCATTTTACCCCATGTTTCCCTATATATATATATATATATATATATATATATATATATATATATATATATATATATATATATATATATATATATATATATATATATATATATATATTTAAATAATTAATTTAGAGTAAAATATATTGATTGACATTGCTTCATTTTTTTATACAAGATTGTGCATTTATTATTTTTGTGCATTAAGGTAAAAATAATTTTGTGCATTTTAGTCTAGATTCTTTTTTAATTAAAAATCATTGATGTAAATTAATGTTGTTTAATATTTTTAATAAACGACTAATGTATGTAAACATATAAAAAGATATGGATTTCAATAAATCTTTAGTTTAAATAAAGTCTTTGATTAGAAAAGATCACAATTTGTAAGATTCTTTTACGTTCATTTATTCAGTTGCAGCAATAGTAAGATTACTGGTAATATGTTTAATGATAATAGTTGAATTGAAATAGATAGTATTAGGCTCAACGAAGTTATTAATGTAAATGCTTATAGGCAACTTGAAAATAGTAGTCAAATGAAAAAAATAGATCATTTCTAAGAAATATTTTACGATTTGCTTGCTATTTTATGGTATAATTGTTTAAATTGTTTAACTATAATTGTCCCTCGATTGTTCAAATATTGTAATAAATAAAATCTTTTCAGTCCAAGTATTTAAGTTAATAAAATATTTTATTAAGTTGTGGTATTATTTGCCAGTGTTACTACATTGTATTGTCTAGCCTTTTTATAATCTTTTTTAATTATACTGTAGTTACAGAATATATACTTTCTGTTATTATTATCCTAATTCTACTAACAATAAAATGCAAATAGTACTTTTGTAATTAAAAATTGTAATTTTTTTTTTAATTTCATTTTTTAGGTATTTGCAGGCTTTACTTGATTTTCCGTTTCTGGTACCTGTGTTGTGACAGATTTTAAAAAGAACTCAACTGATGTTAATGCGGTCTTCGTCGTTAACTATAAGCAATGACGTTGCTGATAGGGAGTCAAAGTTAAAATATTTATAGATAAATTTGTATTAAATTTTTTAGATAATATATCAAGTTATTAATGTGTTTTTATTGTTATTAAAGATTTAATAACTCATAACCCGTATTACGGGTTGCTTACTGCTAGTCATTATCATTATGTTATGAATTCATATTAGTTAATAAAATTGTATTGAATATTTTCTGGTTATCGTGTTTTATACGTGTTCAAATGTGAGTTTGATACTCAATAGGCGTCGTATTGTATACCTGTCTTTATACGCATCTGATGTCTATTTTTAATGCGCGTTTGACACGATAAAATGGCTAACAAATATTCGTAAATAATGCGTATTCTGGAAAGTTTTAAATGCGCATGTAATACCAGGGAAATATCGTATTGAATATTCTCTGGTTATCGTGTTTTATACGTGTTTACAAGAGTTTCAAATGCGAGTTTGATACTCAGTAGGCGTCGTATTGTATACCCGTCTTTATACGCATCTAATGCGTATTTCTAATGCGTATTCGACACGATAAAATGGCTAACATACATACCACATCGATACGTATTTAAAAGAGTTTCTAATGCGCATTTATAACTAAATTTGCCGACTGGGTCATAACCCGTATTATGGGTTGCTTACTGCTAGTCATTATCATTATGTTATGAATTCATATTAGTTAACAAAATTGTATTGAATATTCTCTGGTTATCGTGTTTTATACGTGTTTAAATGCGAGTTTGATACTCAGTAGGCGTCGTATTGTATACCTGTCTACGCATCTGATGTCGTATTGTATACTGTCTGTATACGCATCTGATGTCTATTTTTAATGCGCGTTTGACACGATAAAATGGCTAACAAATATTCGTAAATAATGCGTATTCTGGAAAGTTTTAAATGCGCATGTAATACCAGGAAAATATCGTATTGAATATTCTCTGGTTATCGTGTTTTATACGTGTTTACAAGAGTTTCAAATGCGAGTTTGATACTCAGAAGGCGTCGTATTGTATACCTGTCTTTATACGCATCTAATGCGTATTTCTTATGCGTATTCGACACGATAAAATGGCTAACATACATACCACATCGATACGTATTTAAACGAGTTTCTAATGCGCATTTACAACTAAATTTGCCGACTGGGAAGCAAAGATTTTCGTTTTTCCACTTATTTGTTAATATTTGATCAAAATCGGATTCGATATCATATCCGATTTTGATCAAATATTATAAATACGTATTTTTGATACTTAGGCGCAACGTCTAAATATGTCATATCTGCAACACCCAAAAAACCAGTTGACGCTATTTGGGCTATATGGTTTTAAGGGTTAACATTCTTTTGGAATCCCATATATAAAAATATAGATTTTTTAAATCGTAAAATCAAAGAAAAAAAATACAAGTTTTCATACAACTAATGAGTTTAATAATAAACAACTTTTATAAAAGTAGAATAAACTTCTTTAGGAAGAAACAATATCTTGTTGCTTTGCAGCTGATCACTGAATCTGAACTAGACAGAGGTTTTCTCATTAAACCCAGGGTTTTTAATCTAGAAACTTAAAGTGTAAAGAATTCTCTAAAGTTTTTTACATCTTTGTTTCTGCTTTCCATTGCTTCATCAGAAAGTATATTACCCGATAAGTTTTTGGCGTACTACCTAGTGAAAATGTACTAACAATTTCTTTTAAACCCTGGGACATAATATACCAAGGGTATGGATGAAAAAAAATGTGCGCTGTCTTCTTGCAGTAGATCTTTAAAGCCTCAGGGTTTAACATTTCCATACAGCAGGCTGTACATAATATGATGTACAACTGCTTGGTTAGTTTCTCTTCAATATCCAATACTTTCCTATATTTTCTAATACAATCCTAAACATAATTTAATATAAAAATTATAAGGAAAGGTTAATTTAACTCTAAAAAACATACCGTAAAATACTTTTTGCCGTATTACCACCATTTGATGCTCCGCTATATCTAACGTAAACATCCACTACCAATCCAATTGGATTGGTAGTGTATTGAAGGAGAATATTAATATTCTCCTTCAATACTCTCTGTACCAATAATTTAATTTTTTATCTTCAGTTTAGTTTTTTCTCCTTAACTTTTCTATTTCTAACAACCTGTTTTTTATGAGATGTAGAAAAGGCACTCCATAGATCTGTTCCGTCCACGAAAAATTGATTTTCCATAAGAAAAACAAGATTCACTGAGTGCGTCGCTATTCTCATAAACAGCATTTAGTTTATTCAGTTCACCTGAAATTGCTTCATAAAATTATGAAATTGCTTCATAAAGTTATGAAATTGCTTCGTAGAATTATGAAATTGCTTCAATAAATAGAATAACACAGAGTTGAAATAGTTACATCAATAAGAGATGTTGCTACTTTGCTATTCACTATGGGTGGCTCGCAAAGTAGATAAAAAGATGGGTGGATAAAATATTGTTAACTTGAAAGAAATGAAGTTCTTATCTTTTGATGTGATTTAGCTTCTGAACAAGAACTTCTTTATTATTTTTAACATGTTTAAATTGTATAGGTCTCCAGTACGAAGTTGATAAAGGCTTCTTATTAACCATTAGAATCTCAGGTGTAGCTGCTACAGATAGTTAAAGTGGTTCCAAGTATTTCAGAAATAGACTTTCCTCATCAGATACAATATTATTGAAAAGTAAAATCTTCAGTTTTCTGTTTGTAAAGAGATTTTACTGTATTTCTATAAAAAATCAACTTAAATTATTTTTTTGTTGTATGGTTTAATATATCTTTAAGTCCTACATCAGTTGTCTAGTCCTCTACTTGTATTCCAGAGGCAGGAATGCAATACTAATTTGCCTCGCGTACTGAAACATTTTTCAAATTACAAACTGTAAAAAAACTGTGCAATATTCATCTAATTACGTAATACTCTTCGAACAAAACATTTTTTATACGTTCATAAATATCTTTAAGTATAGAATTTTAAAAAGTAATGTTTGCGTTGAATGCATGTCTTCTTGTTAAATAAATTTTTTATTTGTGTTATGAGACACATCGTTAGTTTAAGGCTGCTAAACTTATTTTTGGGCACTACATTAATGTCCAACAATATGGACCTCCGTATCCTTAAAAGCATATAACATTTGTTCAAATAAATAAAATCTAATTCAGTTTTAATATTTATCCAATATTCAATAAAATAAATTTTATTGAATTGATATTAAATCTCAATTTGAATGAAGTTTTAAAAGTTTACTATGGTCTGCACTATTTTTTAATTGTACCCAAATGAATCTTTTTTACTTTTTGAATATAAATATGTAACATTCTGATTTATTCGAAAGTATTAGAAAAAACCACTCAACATAATTTTTTTAAATCAAAGAAAGATAAAAATTAAAAATTAGTCTGAACACAATGTACTAATAGACTATATTAAAATCTTTTAAGGAAAATGCAAAATCGTCTCTTATGAATTTTCCTTTATGTGATTATTATCATAATTCGAACAAAATATTCGACTCAAAAGAAGTAAAGTACGTAAAGTTAGACAATATAAAAATGTTGAACTCAGGCCTTTCCTAGGAGGACGTTGGGGGTTATATTTGTACAACGTTCACGGGTTTTAGCCACAAACTCCTCCATGAGTGCTGTAATGTCAACCTTGTCTAGGTAATCTTTGTTAATGTGCATTAAAGCGAGGAAAGTAAGGCGACTCTGTGACATTGTTGACCGCAGCCAAGTATTAGGCCGTCTTAATGCACTGAAGGACCTTTCAGAACCAGCTATGGATATTGGAACAGATAAACACAACACAACTACCTGTTCCACCATGTCAAATAACCTGCGGGTACTTGGTTCAAGGTCTTTTAAAGCTGCTGCTAGCTGGTGTAAATCTTTAGGCAGTGACATGTCCTTAAACAACTGTGGAAGCAGTTGCAGCTGTAACTGCAACATAAGAACATCGACATTATTTTGCAAACTTTGCAGTGGCTTGCTGGCTAGTGTGGCTGCATTACTTGTGGATGTGCATGAGCCTATCAAAATAGCTTCTGTACTTGCAATTTTATGCAATCCTTCTTGGTTAAAACGGCGCTGCAGTTCTGCAACTGAGTGGTCAATGACTTCGAAGAGACTTTTCTTCCAGATAACATCTGTAGTTAATTGTTCTACATTACGGCTTTGAGCTCCATGCGAGAAACGAGCAGGAGCATTAACTGAGGAACTACGCTGTGCCTTAGGTAGCTCGAGATTCAGTGTGGTAGCTTTCTCGATGACCTTTCTGTGTAATTCTGAAGTAAATTCATCACTACTCAAGATTAAACATGAAAACAAATTTTCCTTTTTTAAAGTTTATTTCATTTTCATGGAGTCTGTACTCTATACTCTGTACAATGAAATTTCTTTACTAATCGAATTCTATTAAAAAATTCTTAATTTAGTTCTCTTTTTTGTCACGGATAATGACTTTGAAACAATAGACTTTTAAAAGTTACGTTTTGACGTTTTCAAAACTGAAAATATTTTTTTTGCGACTGATTTATATGAGGGCGATATTTTCTTTTATAACAGAAAACTATTTGACTCTACATATTTTGTTATTAAAACTTTTAAAACTGAACTCCAAACTAACATAGGGAAGTTCACGGTAATACACATCAACATCAGGAACTTAAATACAAATATCGATAAGCTAAAATACTTTCTTATCGAATGCAAAGGTTCTTTCAAAAAAAAAGAACTTTTGCTTTCTTTTGAATGCAAAAGTTTTTTTCATCGGAGTGCATAAAATTATCACTGTTTTGAATCGTGGATGGTGACATTTTGGAGAGGGGGGGGGGGGGGAGAAGATATTCTCTGCCCCCGGTGCAGAAATGTTGGGTGGGTGGTTGCCTTCCTGCACCCTATTTTCCAGCGTCTATGCATGTATATTAATATTCCTGTATATAAAAAAATTTCTTGTTTTCTTCCTAACAATAATCCTAAGCCGAAACCGAAACCGACATTTCGGCAAATATTTTACCGAAACCGATACCGACATTTCGGCCAGTCAAGATTAATTTCATTAGAAAATTTTATTTAAAAATGCAATTTTACATTTTTTTTTTTTAATACAAGTATTACGTTAGAATTGATTACACGTGTTTCAGAAACTAAGATTTAATACTTAAGTTAGCAATATAAGTTAATAGCAAAAGTTAACAACTGTAAGAATTTCTCTGCAAAACAAGATTTTTTCGAGGTATTTTGTGAATATTCGCAAAATATTTAGTGAAAACTCTTATATTATACAACATTGTGATGAGTAAGGGGAAGGAGTTTAAAAACGGGCAAAAAATTGCCCGTTAAGAAATTTGTGGACGAATCGGTGGTGAAAAATTGTGGACGAAATAAGGTTAAGAAAATTGTGGACGCTCTCTTTATTAACTGATCAATTTAAGTTTCACTGATGTATACTATTTAATATATTTTATATATTAAAAGCTAATATATAAATAACTCAAATTTTTCATTTTTTATTTTATTCGTTTAAACTCAAAAAAAATTTAAAACTGTTAACTAAAATTATTTCTCAACAATGCAATTATTGAGATAAAAGGTATGTGTTGAAAAGTAACCATTGGTGACCGTTTACTATTGGTGACCACCATGTTTAAAGTATAGTTCATTGATAGACGCTTTAATATTTAGTATATTAAAAGTTGTAGCAAGAACTCCTCCAATCAAAGCGATGAAACATATAAGTCCCATTATCAACTTTGGGCCTAATGCTGTTTCCGGATATAATTTCAAATAAAATGAAATAGGGAAAAAAAAACACAAAAACACATTTAATGATCCACCAATCAAATCAACAATTGGACCAAATTGTGGAAAGACCTCACACGTAGCGCATACTAATAGCACAGCTAAGGTTCGGAAATATATTCTTTGTCTTGAAAACTCTAAAATGCAAAAATAGTTTAAAAAAAATTTTATTTAGAAGTTCACTGATTTGACATGAACAATATTTCTTGTAAGAATAAATTAAATTGTTATTAAACATACTCATTCGTTAAATCAGTGCCGTGGCTAGAGGGTCTGAACCTCCCCCCCCCCCCCCAAAAAAAAAAAAAAATCTTTCAAAAGGGTCTTAATTTCTTTAAAAACTCTCCACTAAATATGACTAAAAAAATAAATAAAGCTTCTTAAATTTCCAAAGAGTCCCCCCAAATTTGCAAATGGTCACCTAAATTTGCTCCCCCCCCCGCCCCTCAATAAAGGTGTGTTGGATAGCCTAGCCACGGCTCTGCTTTAAATTAAACACAATAAGTAAAAATATACTCACCATAGGGTACATTGAAAAAACGTTCCATTTGTTGAACTAATGGATTTATAGTTAACACAAATGCACACAAAAAATGTGATGCAAATAATAGTTCTGCTGCTGCAACTATGCCATGATTTAAATTATGTGTATGATCATAATGAGTAAGTGTTTCTAGAATACTATCATTGAGATCTTTGCCAATAGTAAGAAATCCTCCAACAGCAGTAGGAATGTAAAGTAATCCTATTCCAGCATAACCAATTGATGCAGCTTGAACAAACCTAGTTGGATTTTTCATATCTGACTGTATAGTAGGAAACAAACCTGCGCCAGTATACCCAAATACAATTGTTCCAAATGCAGATGAAAAAGAACGAATAGTTACTGGAGCTTTTTCAACTGAATTTATTTCATTTGGTCGAATTAAGATGTATTTTGTTATAATGAGTATAACAGCTAAAGTAGTTGAAAAAGCAGCTCCAACACCAACAAACCAAAAATCTTTTGGAGTACCCAACCAAGTAAATGGAATAATAACAATTGATATTATCAACAGCCAAATACGAAGACTTGAAATCCCAGGAGTAAGGCCAATATGGAATGAATAGATGCTTTGCAAAATTTCTGCACACAGTATTAAATAAATAACGCAACCAAAAAAAAGAACAGTATTCAAACAAACTGTAACTGCATTACGACCTTTTTTTCCAAATGCAATTTCACCAATGAAAGGATAAGGATCCCTGATAGGTTCAGTCTCTAAACGCTGGTGTTTGGCGCGTTTCCATGCATATCCAAGCAAAATACCACAGTAAGTGCATACGAATAATAAAGCTAACATTAATGGTAAGCCTGTAAAAATTTAAATTTAATATTTGTTAAAATTGCATCAAAAATTTAAATAGAAATGTAATAAAAAAAAAGGTAAATTCAAAACACGGACAAAACTGAAATTCTTACAATTCTTTTTAAAACGGTTAATTAAACTATTTGAAAATGTCTTGTTAAATTCAACAAATACTATTTATATAGAAAATGTCGAAAACTTTAAATGCCAACTAATCATTTCGAAATGCACGTGAGGTCAAATTTTTTTTTTGTTTTTTTTTGTTAAAAATATTTTTAATAGCATTTAGCCTGTAATTTTTACTATTTTTAAATAAAACTTCACCTAGCCATCCTGTTTTAGACATTGCTTGAGGAAAAGTGACAACACCAGCACCACAAACCTCACCAACAATAAATATTCCAGCAGTAAGCACACCGATTCCATGAGCACTTATTTTATTATCTTTGCTCGGCTCTTCATTTTCATAACCATCTGGTATCTTATTACAAACACCTGTTTCATTTGTGTCATTTTTTGAATAATCTAAAAATAAATTTTTTAACTATAACTGATTTTTCATTTGCTTCATTTAAATCGAATTTCATCTTTTCGTTAAAATGTGTAGAAAAAGTTAAATTTTTTACTTGTTTTTATAACCTGCTAGAAATAATTCTAAAAAAAAAAGAAAAAGCTATGCAACATCTAACCTGAGATTACTGATACTAAACTAAATCGATAATAAAATTCGTAAATTTCTTGAAAAATTTCATAGCTTTATAGATTTGCTTTAAAATTATTTCTATGGGTTATCTTAACAGCCTCCGAAATCTATGAAATATGAAATATGTAAAAATACAGTTAGTTATACTCTAGAAAAACTGCAAATTCACTTTAAACAGGTCTAACGTCTATTGTCCTATTATAACAAAAAATAATCTAAAAGCTCTGAAAAACTTTGAGTTTTTGAAACATTAAATAGTGAATATATAAAAAAGCACAAAAATAGTTCAAACTATCGAATTTGGATTACAAAATTAGGTTAATTTAAAACTTTCTTGTGAAAAGCAAAGATCTATGAAAATTACTTGTCATCGTGACAGGTAAGTTTTGTAGATTGTCAGAACAAATTTTAATGTTGGAAACCATCTGTTGATATTCATTTGTTGGTAGTAACTGTTAGCTGAGAGGCTATTCAACATTGTCTTCCAGTCGTATGCTATGTGGTTTGATAATGCATTGAAGTTAGCTCGGTTACAAATAAAACGGGTATGATGAGTAGGCACGTAAGTATTGTTATTACTTGCATCAGCTAAAGAGCCAGTGATGAGACAATGTGTTTGATCCATCGGTATGTCTCCGAAAGGTTCGACTTTTTTTAATTGTATAACTTGATCTGAATCATTAATATTGATCAAATCTAATATGTTTTTGGAGAATCATTCCGCGAAGAGCGGTATGTAGGGAAGGTCACCATCTGCGTGAAATGATAATCTTCTAGACATAACTGGAAATTGATGTTGCTCGGATGCTTGATTGTTGTATGACCCACAGTATACATTTTAGAAAAAAAGAACGTATGAAAATGAATTAAAGTATATTTAAAAAAGCAACCTTTTATTAAATCATTTATAAAACGTTTAAGGAAGACACACTATTCATATAACCACAAAACGTTAACAAAATGATACCTGATATTTTCGTAGTTACATTTTAAATAATGTCATCAAAAATGATGATTACAAACTATTTATTCAACAAAAAAGATGAATCACTTTCTGCAATCGTATTACGAATGTGTGCCTTAGATAATATGCCATTCAAAGTTTTCTGTATGTCTATCGATTTGAGAAACTTGTTTTTGGCTAGAGACGCTCGAGATTATGTATTACCAAAATCACCTAACTCGATTCGCAAAATGATTTTAGAATACGCACAAAAAATGCGGGCTAAAATGATGCAAGATTTTATAAATTTTGCTTAACTCTAGATGAATGGATATCTTCAAGAAACCGATTTTATTTAAATGTGAATGTCCATGGCAAGAAATAGTTTTGGAATTTAGGTTTAGTACCTGTTGAGGAACGTTTCTCTGCAGAAAAATGCATTATGGCTCTGAAAACCACATTGCAAGACAACAATCTAAATATCGATAAAAATATTACGTCTATAACAACTGTGGGGCAGCTGTGATGCAAAAAATTGAACGGCTCTTACCATGTAATCAGCAGTTGCGCTTCGCACATGCAATACATTTAGCTGTAATTGATATTCTGTATAACAATTCGAATACAACTGAATAGGTGGCTCAAACATATACAGAAATGTTACTGTAGAAGATCAAGTAAGTGACTTCGATGAATCGGATGAGGAATACATTGAAGATGAAAATGTTGGCTTGATTGAACAGTTGAAATGTTGGCTTGATTGAACAAACTTATAATGAGGCTGAGCTTGTTTAGACTATAGAATTTGGATTTAGTTTTCTCATCAAAAAAGTTTGTTCGATTGTAAAGAAATTTCGTTTTTCGAGAACATCAAATGATATTCTTCAAGTATACGGGAAACAAGAATTTAGAAAACAATTGAAACTTATTATGGACACTAGAACTAGATGGAATAGCTTAGTCAAAATGCTGGAAAGGTTTAACAAGCTAAAAAGCTGTGTTAGAAAAGCATTGATTGACATTGCATCTGATATCTTATTCAAGATGGTGAAATTTTGTCGGTTAAAAACATTATCTCTGCACTTCTCCCAGTGAAGCTTACTGTTGAAGCCCTTTGTCGAGAAGATGCAAATCTGCTTTCTGCTGATGCGGTATTTTCTTTTATGCTTGAGAATTTCGGATCTGACGTTCTTTCATTAAAATTAAAGAAGAAATTAGAAGACCAAATAAGTCAAAGACGAACTAATGTGTTTGGAACTCTTCAGTATTTACACAATGGCGGAAAAAGTGAGATTCACACATCTTTCACTAGGCCATTGAAAAAAACAATAGCTAAAGTTATTAAAAACTTTGCACAAAGATTGATATTTAACACTAACACGGAAACTTCCTCTGGCGAGCAGTCAGAAACTGACGATGTGATAGTAGTGATGTTGGAAGAACAAACTAAGTCCTTAACATTAATCCAAAAGTTGGAGAACAAAATTCAACTCAACAACTGAACAAATAAGAAATAGGAGCTTAATTTCAAAAATTAAATCTGAAATGAAATTCTTTGAAGAGAACGGCGTTCGTGGCAAAATATTTGAGTCCGTCTACTCATATTTTGATTCCGCCATCGAGCATGGAGTCTGAGCGATCCTTCATAATTGCTAGTAATTTTTGTATAAAAGTTCGAACGAGTCTCGGAGACGCAGTTTTAAGTGATCTCTGCTTTCTTAAGGCATAATTTTAGGCAAATAGAACAATAATGATATACCATATTAGAATGTTTCTGTACTAACTGAATTTGGTATAATTTTATGTTCGATTTTAATTTTTAAAGAAAGTATTTTTTTAAGCAATAAATAACGATGAATTATCTTAAATAAGTTATTTTTTATTATTTTTATAGACATCAAAAGATTTAATTTCGAATTCCGAATTCAGATTTTCTTATTTTCGTCAAAAATTGCTTTTCCTATAAGTAATGTTATAATTTAATGTGTATTCTATATAAAAAAAAAAAAACTTTTTTTTTAAGGTTATATGCTTTTGAAATTGAGTTTTTAGATTTTTCTTAGCTACCCACATACTTTTTGTTTTTTACCCACATACTTTCTGTTTTTTTTTATGAAGAGATGAAAACTGCAATGCAATTTGCAAACTTAAAAATACATGCAAAAACATTTTTTTTAAAGTCAAAACACAATGGTTAAAAGCGAATTTTAAAACTCTCATTGTGACGGACTAGTCAGTTTAAACAAAATAATAATAGAAATAACAAACGACAAAAAAAAACTTTATTACTCTAGCAAAGCACATAACAGAATATGTATATATATATATATATATATATATATATATATATATATATATATATATATATATATATATATATATATATATATATATATATATATATATATATATATATATATATATATATATATATATAAGGTAAGTATGGGTATTAAGGCCCACCTAAAAAAATGAAAATGTAAAGAAACGCTGATTTGTTTTTGCTGCCAGTGATAAAACCAGATAACTCTAATATTTTAATGTCGAAAAAAAGTTTCACAATTTATTTTTTCCCAAAGTTTGGATTAGTGGGCCCATTACCCGCCGGGCCTTAATACCCACACTTACCTTATAGAGATAGATAGATAGGTAGATAATATTTGTATATATATAATATTTATAATAAAATAATATTTATTTTGACTGCATGTCTTATTGATGTTTTATGCGAGGCTAAGTATGCAAAGAACTATAAGCATATATATATATATATATATATATATATATATATATATATATATATATATATATATATATATATATATATATATATATATATATATATGCTTATAGTTCTTTGCGTACTTAGCCTCCCATAAAATATCAATAAGACATGCATATATATATATATATAAATGTATATATATATATATATATATATATATATATATATATATATATATATATATATATATATATATATAATTATCGCCTAGATTGTCATTTTAGCTAAAATTCCTTATAATTTTTTATTTTACAATTTTCAAACACAGAACTGTACAATGTCTTGTAAATTCTCAGAAATGTTTTTTTTTTTTGCTATATTTTGCTGCAAAATATTTCATAACAATAATATATGATAAAAATATATATATATATATATATATATATATATATATATATATATATATATATATATATATATATATATATATATATATGCTTATAGTTCTTTGCGTACTTAGCCTCGCATAAAACATCAATAAGACATGCAGCAAAAGCAAATATTATTTTTCAAACATAGAGTTCATATTCAAAAAAATTAAAGATTATAATAAAAATATACCATATAATGATGGATAGCCGTATGTATATTCCTTTTCTTCCATGACCAATAACTATTATTTAAAACTGTTCATACACAATATACAAATGCAATTTATAACTATTTCGTTCCGAATTCAAAAGTTGGAAAACGCTATCTATCTATCTATCTATCTATCTATCTATCTATCTATCTATCTATCTATCTATATATATATATATATATATATATATATATATATATATATATATATATATATATATATATATATATATATATATATATATATATATATATATATATATATATATATATATATATATATATATATATATATATATATATATATATATATATATATAATATATATATATATATATATATATATATAAATATATATATATATATATATATATATATATATATATATATATATATATATATATATATATATGTATATATATATATATATAAAGTGAGAGAGTTTTATTATAAAAAACGTTTGTATTTATATTTATTATAACTTAATTGAAACATAATGTAAAAATTAGATTTGAAGTAATTTGAAACACAACATATTTAATTTATTTATATTTTTTTTCATGATTGTTTAAATGATCATTATAAATAATTTACTGCACATTGAGGACTAATTAATTTATTCAATGTTTTATAATATTGATTTTGTAACAAATAAGGCAATAACCATTTATTTTAAAAACTTTATCTAGCTAATAAGTTCAGCTTAAGCTGAACTTAATTAACTTATTTAACTAAATTAACTTAATTAACTAAATATAATTAACTTAATTAACTAAAACATTTTAACTTAATTAAAATATTAAAAATTGACAACTGAACATTTAATCAAATGCTGAAAAATAACATTAATGGACATATATCCATCCATTAATGTTATTTTTCATCATTTGATTAAACGTTCAGTTGTCAATTTTCTAACCATTAAAATATTGACATTTGTATTTATTGTGCAACCATATGTAGTTATTGTGCAACCATCTTAATAACTCATCATAACAGGTAAAGTTTTTCTTGATTTTTTTAGAACAAATGATGAAAAACATAATGATGAAAAACATTATGTTTGATATGTTCTGAAAAAAATCACGTTTTTCATGACGAAAAAATGTGATTTTTTTAAGTCATCAAATAAACACGTGACACGTGATATTTTTTATCAATCATCAAATAAAGTGAAGAAAGTTACAAATAATAATAAGTTATAAATAGTTTATCGCTAGTAGAGATGTTTATCGTCAGTTTTTATTAAAAATTTTATGTAATTAATTATCTAAATATTTACCGAAAATTCAGCGTTCAAGCATATTTTTATGGAGAAGATAAGTAAAAACAATCCATAACTTGATTAGAAAATAACTACATTAAAACATGTGTCATATTACAGTTCATTTACATCTTGATATAGTCGCTTACTTATGACCAATAACAAATCAAAAACAAACAAAAAACATATTATGTAACCGTTTTTGATTTAGGTTTGACTAGTTTATAAGTCTGTGCAATGATTATGTCATTTATTTAAGAGAAACAGCTGCAGTACTTAACGTATAGTTTAAAGTTTTTCTTATTTATATCTCAAACATTTTTTTATCAGGATTTTATTATGCCTTATTTTATTTTAATTTTATTTTTTTATTATGTGCCTTGATTATTTAATTTTATAATTTTAAAGTTTATTATATATTTAATTACAGATTTATTATACATTTAACAAAATATTATTGAAAATTTTTTTAAATATTTTTTTAAGTTCAAAGAAAATGCATAAATAGTTTGTTAAAGGTCTTCCCAATACGCTTTATGGAATATTAAGAGACTACAGATTGCGCGCAAACAGTTTTTTACAGGACCTGTAAAAAACAGATTTCGCGCAAGTCGCATTGACACGAGAGTAAGTTAACCTGAGCTCTGTTTTTTACATAGATTGTCGCTGTGCAAAATGTTTCCCCCTTTCATTGCTTCATAAAAGTTAGACAATGGTCAACATTCACTTCACCAAGTGAAAGTTTTATTTAGTAAAGCCCATGGACCTTATTTTGTAAAACTTTTAAAATAGTGAATTTTTACAATCTAACAGCTCTGAAACGCTTGTAACTGCATAAAAAAACAAAATATCAATTTAACTCGTCTTGTAAACGATGAAATGTTTCATATAACTGGCGTTTTCATGTAAAACAAAGAATAAATATTTGTAAAAAGCCTTTTGTTTTGCACACTTTTTTTGAAACCTAATTTAATGTTGACCAGTGGAAATAATGTTAACCATTGGAATTAATGTTGACCATTGGAATTAAAAGTTGACCAGTGGAAGAAATGTTGACTGGTGGAACTTAATGTTGACCAGTGGAATTTAATGTTGACCAGTGGAATTAATGTTGAACAGTTTAAAAAAGTCTGGGTTGGAATTATGTTGGAACTAAAAAAGTTCGAAAAATGTTGGAATTAAAAAAAGATATTGCTTTGCTTTGAATAACATCTTTATAAACGAACTTTTATACAAAGTTAGTGATCTTTTGAATTTTACAAAATTTATTGGAATTTAAAGTTTATAAAATTCATTTTATAAATAAATTTTGAAATATTTGCAATAAAAAGTAATTTAAAAGGCATTTTTAATTTTTTTAAAGTCCATATTTGGGCAAACAAATGAAACTCAAATAACTTACAAAAATTAGACAACATTAGCATATAGCACAGTATTTTGTGTTGAGATACCAGTTAAGAAGTTAGATAAGCTGACGTTCCGATTTTGAGACGTTACGTACGATTTTGAGACGTATAGTTGCAATATTAAGTAAACATTAACACACATGATATGTTCAGCATTAACAAACTCTTGTGGTAGCTCTCAAAGAGACAGATTCAAATAAATAATTAAAGTTTTTACAGCGCCATGTTGTACATACATGGTGTCTCTGTTTGTGTCTTTGATGTGCATTATCGAGAAACACCATAACCTTTTGTGTACTAAGTGCCATGTATATTTGAGTCAGACTTTCTTTAGCAATTTAAATCATGGCTCTAGTGTCAAAAATATTAAACATAAAAAACCATACCACCAAATTGTTTCAATCTATTTTTACAAGTATTAGTGGCCTTCAAAACAGCTTTTCATCCGTAAAATCTTACACCTTGCAAAGCCCACCAGTCCTACTTACTGTTTGTAAAACTAGATTAAGTTTTATCTTTAGATCTTAGTGATAATGGGTGTTACCTTCTAATTTAAAAGACTCCAACAGCCCCACGTGACTAAGAGTCCAACAGCCCACGTAGCATATACTTGCGATTCAATTTATGAGTTAAACAACTAATAAATTGATACGCAACATATCTTGTGCAAGGCATCATCATAGGACCTGAAATTTTGTCCACTTACACTACAAACTATTTTAATCCATTTAACTGATAGATTTTTTAAATATCAAACTAAATGATAAGTTTTCTTTTAACAGAACAACTTGCTGAGAACAGCTGTCTTTCTATAAATGAAAAAAATTGGTGTGAAAATGTATTACTATAAAGGTTCATTATTTTAAAGTTACTAAATCTTTTTTTTGTTTATCTTTGATGTTATGTTTAAGAGGCTAATATTAGAAAATCTTCATTGTGTCATGAATGAAGACAAGTCTAATATTAATTCTTTATACATGGATTTGATGCCATTACCTCTATATTCATCTCTTAAATCTAATTAAAATGCTCTTCTTGGCATCTCAGACACAAAGGGAAATCGTTGTTAGACATTATAATAACCACTGCGTTCATTGCTTAAGCTTACCGTCCATTGCTTGTGGTCAGGACAATACTTTTATCATATTCTTTTAAAAATGTTAATTATTTTTTTCATGTCTGTTAAAAATTTCTGACTCTTTCAAAGATGGGAGGGTAATCTGGGCTACAGCCCCGGGGCTTCCATAAAAGAAAAGCCTCCACAATAGAGAGTTTTCGTTTGAAATTTTTTTTTCGCATTTTACCTACAGTACTTGTACAAACACGATTATATTAAATGTTAACTGAAAACATTTATCTATTTGTTCGCTCCAATCAAATAATAAAATATCAAAATCACAAATGGCCTTAATAAACACGTGCCATGTAAGCGCTCAGGCAGGCGTGTAATCTTCTTCTATCTACAGTACCTTGAATTGGACGGTAAGCAAACCGGTAGGCATATAACGCGTATCGTTAAGAGACTAACGGACGTCTGTCTGGGTGGCGTGCAATAATAAAATGATAAAATCTTTTTCCAACATCATTCATGGCTTTTTCTCAAACGCAAATGTAATACGTTATTATATTACCCAATATAACACATTTTCTTACTCCTGATACAACATTTTCTATTTTCTCACTCCTGATCTACTTCTTTACCGCTATAAACATCTTATCTGTCCTTGTAACGAATACTGTGGTCATATTTGGGTTGCTTTTTTTAATGAGGGGCTTTATTTTTACACGAAATTCAAAAACTCATTGTAAATGTATTTGTATCTGCTTAAACTTATTTTGCTGCTATGCATGAGCCTCCATCCTTGAGGTTGCATCACTTTCTCATTTTTATAAATACCATCATGGTCGCAGTGATCGTGATGGTATTTTTAGAAATGAGAATACTTATATATACAAATATATATATACACACACACACACACACACACACACACACACACACACACACACACACACACACACACACATATATATATATACTTTCTCATTTCTAAAAATACCATCACGATCACTGCGACCATGATGGTATTTGTTATAAAAACCTATTAATATATATAACTAATAAACTACTAATGTAACATATAGATACTATATAATAATTTATACTAATAAGAAACAACAACAAAAAAAATCTTTTGTAAGGACTCTTTTCTAATCTTATTTTCAAAGATTTAAAAATTTGCGCAAATATACACAGAGATTTAATAATAAGTAAAATCTATTTGAATAAATTTACAAAATTTACAAAACCATTTTTTTTGCTTGAAACTTAAATGCAATGCTTTGCATTGTCTTTTTGAAAAGAATTCCATAACTTAAGGAATGTTCTAAAGAAACAATTTTCATTAAAATTTTCGTCAAACCTACAAATAAAATTAGCTGGAGTTAGATTATTAATTCATTTATAGATGAAAACTTGGTAAATGTTCTAAAAGTTTTATAGAACCTTTTTTTATATGTTTATTATTCGAAAATTGATCTGCTAATTTAAGGGAAGATTTTTTCAGTGCTTTTTTTTAAATAAGTTTTTTTTTTTCGACGTTTAATGAGAGTTTATTTGCTATAAATCAATCATTTATCATATTCAATTCAAAATTCATGTAAGTATAAAGTTGTTTAACACAATTGTTGAAAAAGAAAAGATTTATACTATCTGCAAATATAATTGAGTTTAACTTTACTGATACATTATTGAAGTCATTTAAACCATGTTTCATAAGGACCAAGTATCGATCCTTATGGTAATTTACACAAGATTTTAAGTATTTCGTATTCCTTATTTAGAACATATTGTTTTCTATCAGTGAGATCCTAGCTAGCACACATACGTTGACAAAACGTTAGAGCAATGTTGCACTTTGCGTTGGCCACAACATCGACCGCTAACGTTTTTTTTTATATCATTTTGGTTACAAATGCGATGTGGTCAACAACCAAAAAACAACGTTTACCCAATGTTATATTCAGCATTATATTTTACGTTTGCAAAACGTTATATTTAACTTTTATCGGAGTTAAATTTATTTGTTTTATATTTTAGTATATGTATATACACTTTACATGTTAAATATTTATATGCATTTATAATTGTAAATTATATATACTTATACATAAATATCTCAAATTATATATACTTATACATAAATATTTCATCCATTTTGAGGAATCAACTGATAACTTTTGTTTGTACTTATTATGACTAATGACACTGCGTCTGATTAAAAAGGCATTATTCATGTTAGCTTTTCTCGATGTAAAAACAACGTTGATCCACCCATATAATCCAAAGTTATTCCAATATATATGGAGCGACATTGATCCAATATATATAATCCATACACATTGGGTTAACGTTAGGCTATAAACATTGGATCAACGTTCATATACAAGCCCCACATTAATCCATATTCATTGGATTAATGTGGGGCTATACACATTTGGTCAACGTTGATCCGTATACATTGGATCAACGTTGATCCTTATACATTGGATTCAACGTTGGGTTTAGATCTAAAAAAACCAGTTTTTGCATGTTTTTACATGCGTTGAACCAATGCAATTTTCCTATCTTTAATCACGTCGTTATTAAGATTTTCATTAATATAAGTAGGATAAAACTAAAATTGGATCAAAAAGATATTTATATCGGAAAAAGCAGCTGACGTTCTCGATGTATTTACAACATTATCAGCAGTTGGCCCAACGTAAGTGTGCTAGCTGGAGTAACTTTGAATCCAATAGTAGACCATTTTAACTATCCCATAATACTTTTAACTATCCCATAATACTTTAACTTTTTAACAAAATACACTTATTAACTAAATAAATTTGTTTTTGTTAAATTCATTATTAATTTGGTTAACTAATTTAATACATGCATGTTCAGTTGAATAACTTTTTGAAATCCAAGTATTTTTAAATAAAAATAGTTGATTTTTTGTAAAGTGGTTAAAAATGTTGTTGCAATTTACACCTTTAAATATTTTTGAAAATATAGAAGCACAGATATTGTACTATAATTGAAAACGTTCGATATATTAACGTTTTTGTAAAACTAGAAATAAAATTGATAATTTCATATATCAGGATATATCCTTTTAGCTAAAAAAAAATTTAACTATATAGTAGCAGTAGATGCTGTAGCCGCCCGAAGACGACGAGTGTGTGTATTAATAACACACTTAGACTGCCGTGTCAGTATTATTTTTATTTAAAAGGAGCCAATTGTCTAATTGTGCTTTAAAACTGTTTACTGATTTTGCATTAACTACATCTTTAGGTAGTTTATTCCATGGTTTTGTTATTCTGTTAGTAAAGAATGAGTGTCTTAAGTTGCACTTTGTTTTTTCGCGTTCAAACCTGAAACCGTTTCCTCTAGATAATTGAAAATTATTAGGCTTGAAACCGTTTAAAAAGTCCACATTTTCAATCTTATTTAATAACTTATAAGTCTGGATCAAATCTCCACGAAGTCTGCGTTCACATAATGGGCTGAGGCCAAGAATCTCCAGTCTTTCCTCGTATTTCATTTTTGCCAGAGTCGGATTGAGTCTCGTAGCCCTGTGTTGAACTTTCTCGAGCAGTTCTATTTCTCCTTTAAGCTGAGGAGACTACACTGGAACCGCGAATTCGATTATTGGGCGAACAAACGTCACGTATAAGACTCTAAGAGTCTGCACATCCAGTTTCACAAATGTGTTTTTAATCATTCCCAGCATTTTATTTGCCTTCGAGCTGCAAGATATAATTTGCTGTCTCCATTTCATGTTTGCTGAGAATAATACGCCTAGATCTTTTTGAATAGTAGTTTTTCCTAGGACAACATTATCCATAGAATAATCGTGTTTTGGATTGTTACTTCCATAATGTATTATTTCGCATTTTTCTTTATTGAATTTCACTAACCATTCTTTAGACCAGTCCCAAGCACTGTTTATATCTCGTTGAAGACTGTTTATTTTCTCTATTGAGTTCACATCGATCATTATTTTGGTGTCATCTGCATAGAGTTTGGCTACATTTTGTATTCTATCCGGCAGGTCATTTATGAACAAAACAAACAATATCGGGCCAATTACCGATCCCTGCGGAACTCCGCTGTAGATATCGCGCCAGCTCGAAACAGTATCACCGTTGACTACGCGTTGCTTTCTATCTTTTAAAAATTCCTCTAACCACTTTAGCAGCTTTCCTGTAATTCCATACGCTTTTAATTTTAAAACGAGTCTTTTGTGCGGCACTGTGTCGAAAGCTTTCGCAAAGTCTAAATAAACCACATCTACCGGACGATTCAGTGCGATATTTTCTGTTAATAATCCACAGTTTCCATGAGATTTGTCGTGCATGATCTAGATTTAACAAATCCATGTTGACACTTCGATAAAAATTTATTGTTCGTAAAATGTGCCAAAAGTGAGTCTTTTATTATGCTCTCCAGAATTTTACACGGCACAGAAGTCAGTGATACTGGTCGATAATTATTCGCTTCTAGCTTACTGCCTTTGTTCTTAAAGATTGGGGTAATGTTCGCAAATTTCCATTGCTTAGGTAGTTCGCTCTTATCAATCGAAGACATAAATATCAATGTGATTGCCATTGCTAGTCCTTCAGCGCAATTTTTTAAAATGATAGTACTCAATTGATCAACTCCACATGATTTCTCAATGGATAATTTGCTTAATCTTGTTACTACGTCACTGTAATTAATTGCACTCTCGTCAAAATCTAAATATTTACCCCCACATCTCGATCCGAATTCTGGTAATACTTGGTCGCCCTCTCTAGTGAAAGAGTTTTGAAAATTTTCGTTAAAAATGTCAACAATCTCACTAGTCGTATTTGTAACATTTCCTTCGACGTTTTTTATCGCTTTAATTGAGCTCTTTACATTTTGTTGATCGTTCACATATTCAAATAGTATCTTCTTGTTTCTAATCGATTTGTAGACCAGTTCGCGTTCGTATTTTTTTCTGGCTTTTCTCGCTTCAATTTTAACTGTTTTACACAATGCTTTGTATTCGTTTACCATATTTTTGTTTTTCCAATTTGTGCAACAGTTTAAATGTCTCATTCGTCTTTTGTTCTTCACAAGTTCTTTTAGTTCATTGTCAATCCAAAAAATTCTTTTACGAGTCCTGTTTTTCGAGCTGTGACACGGTATATATTTTTGACAAGCTTCGTTAACATAAAAAATGAGCGTGTTGTACATCTCCTGGACATTAATTGCATCAAAAATGTTTACCCAGTCTGTATTTGTAAAAAAATTGTTCATTCCTGCGAAGTCAGCTTTTTTTAAAATATATTTCCGATTGCTAGCTACAGTTTTTGTCTCATGGTGATTGAGTGCATATTTAAAGCATATTACAAGATGTCCTTTGCTTATATTCCCTAATACCGCATTTGTCTCAACTTGAAATAATCTTTGTTTGTTTACTGTGAAGAGTAAATCCAATGTATTCTCGTACGTTGATTGGTTTAGTTGAAAAGTAGGTATCGCGACGTGCTGAATTAGAAAATCGTCGTTTATTATTTCCGAGAAATGATGTTCTATTGAGTGTTCACTGGAATTTATTGCATGAACTGCTCTATCTGACCATTCAATTTTTGGAAAATTAAAGTCACCCATTATTAAAAGATCTTTAAAACCCCGTTTGTCCACATATTCTCTTGCAGTTCTGAAAACATTTCTGAACAGTTCCATATCTACCACATCGTTTGGTCGGTATATGCATCCTACCAAATATTTGTCGTTGCCGAAAACTAGTACAGTCCAGATTTGTTCTAAGTCAGTCGTCAATAGCCATTTTTCATTTACTTTATAAGACGTTATTTCGCTATTCACGTAAATACAAACTCCTCCGCCACGGCCATCTTTTCTGTCGCTACGATATAAGCAAAAATTTTCCACACACGTAATTGAAGTTTCACTAAACCATGTTTCCGTTACTCCGATTATGTTTGGTTCATTCAGGTGACACAATACTTTAAATTCCTCAAACTTGTTCTTTAGTGAAGTGGCGTTCAAATATATACAGGATAAATACGATAAATTTTCGCTTTTATTCGCTTTCATTTTTTTTTCTCTATAGTTGTTTTTTAAATCGCACAATCTCGTTTCCACGAATCGCATATCGAAAGGGCGAGTTGACGTCAAGCTTCGAATTTAAGTCGTTTCGTTTCTTCCTCAACTCAAAGTCCTGTAGTCTCTCCGCCTCTGTCAAGTCTGGGCATATATAGACTTCTTTAAAATCTTGCTTTTCTCTTAGCTTTTTTGACGCGAGTAAGAGAGGATTTCTTTCGCCTTCGGATAACTCGAGTAGAATCGGGCCTGGTTTGGCAGCGTTTTTTGATTTGAATCTCCTTAAATGTATCGGTTTAACATTTTCTTTTCCTATTGTTTTTAGTAAGTCCTCAATTGCTTTCTTGTCTTCTTCAATTTTATCTTTGCTCTCAGTTTTGCTCGACTCTTTAATTCCATATATAATGACGTTCTTTTCGCGTTTCTTTCGCTCCTCCTGCTCATTAATTGCTGCGTTAACCACAACTAGTTGTTCTTTCGGTTTTTTTGCGTTTCGTGACACCACGTTAACCCAATCATTTCCAATGTTCACTGTTGAAGTCACAGCATTTGTTGTTTTATCCTCCAGCGTTTTAACTCTTTTCTCTAATTCCACAATTTGATTATCTTTCACAACAATCGCTGCTTCAAGAACAGATATTCTCTTAATTAGCGCTTCTATTTCCGTCTTGGTTACCATTTTTTGTGGTGACGGTATCCAAGCAGCCAATTTTATTTTTATTTTTTACGATATTTATTGTTAATTGAGATAAGATTTAAATTGTCCCTCGGGAGTATATACTTCAGAGTTGATACGGTTGGTTGAATATATTAATATGTGATATTAGATTAAATAAAGCTAAGTTGAAACAAAATTTAAACTTGAGTTTACCAGTTCTGTTAAAAATCACAGCGTGAAAGCAGAAAAGTATACCAAAACCAGTAGACCAGTAATAGTAACCGATAAATCTGCTCCAAACGGTGAAAACAATATACAAAGTATTTTGTATACATATACCAAAAAACTGAATAACTTTATAGAACAACGGTCTACTAATACTTTTTTAAATTCAAATAAGTTTTTGTACTGGTTATATCATCGAACTTCGGTGGTTTGTTCATTTTATTATTATTATTTTAGAAAATTTTTTAAGATTTTATAAATTAGCATGTAAAGTTGGTGGTCAAGTTAGCTATTAAGTTATTCTTTTGTTTTCTCGCCATTTTAAACATATCTTTTGTATAATTATTCTTTTGATTATTCACTAAATGTAGCAAGTAGTTTCTCGGGTTTTTTTCTGTTTTTATTTAATAAATATATATCTTATATAAAGGTTTCCTGCGGAGAAATTATACGGTTGACACAAGTATTGCTTTTACGCTTTGTTCTTTCAAAACCATATATATATATATATATATATATATATATATATATATATATATATATATATATATATATATATATATATATATATATATATATATATATATATATATATATATATATATATATATATATATATATATATATATATATATATATATATATATTATATATATATATATATATATATATATATATATATATATATATACTTACATACATACATATATATATGCATATATGCATATATATATATATGTATATATATATATATGCATGTATATATATATATATATATATATATATATATATATATATATATATATATATATATATATATATATATATATATTAGGTTAAATAAAACTTATACTAAACGATATATTTTTATTTTTTATTTTTATGAATATGTATATTATAAGTATATACGTATATTATAAGTAAATACGTATATTACAAGATAAATAAAATCTTTGAAAAAATTTTAGAACAATTTATGTACCTTTTAGCTCTTTATTATCTTATGCTGTGTGCTAGATGGTTAATAACACAACTGCATGATAGGCAGTTTTGTATCTGTTTAATATAAATCACTCCTGGGGCAGATCTAGGACATATTTCTCCTTCGGCGAATTTTTTTTGTGTAAATTTCAAACCCCAATTTTTATATATTATGTATGTTAAAAATCCTTACTAAATTTAGGTCATTATTTTTTCTGTAAAAAATATTCATAAATTTAAATTGAATTGAAATTATACCTATATCTCATTTTTGATATCTGAACACAAATAGTACAGTCTAATTTCTATTTATTAAGTATAAACTAAATTCAGAATATATGCTGATGCTCCACCTCCACAGTATAAAGGTTGAAAGAGTATTTGTCTGTAAGGTATTTGTTTAAAGCACATGAACAGCGTTAAGGTTCCTTCCTATTCATGTGTACAATTTTTTATGCAGAAAGATTGAAGGCATATGACAGAAAAATACACCATCAATTAGCAAACTGCTTTTTCCTGCACATTTTTATTCATGGATTACATATAAAATATAATATATTAAAGCAATGTGCAGAAGTGGATCAAGACTTTTAGGGGCCCAAGGTTGTTTTACAGCAGGAGACCTCTTTCCATGATAAATCAAAAAACTTATTTTCAGATTTTCTTTTAAAAACATATTTTTTTATGAACAGAAGCCTCCAAAACTGTGGTGCCCAGGACTATGTGGTATACACTGACAGTGGTATACACTGATAGTGGTATACACTGACAGTGGTATACACAGACAGTGGTATACACTGGCAATCAGTGGCGGATTAAGACTTTTCAAGGCCCGGGGCTATTTAAAAGTAGGAGGCCCCGTTCCACTAACAACAACAAAAATGAGTAAAACAAAGATTTTCTTGAAAACGGTATCATTTATATTTATTTATATACAAATTTTATATTTATTTTATTGAATTAAGTTGAGTGATTTTTTTCTGCTTTTCTTCCCCGCAAACTCTGCAACCACATCGCTGAAATCCAAAGTTTCTAATAATTTTGACTCAATAGTTAATCTTGCTATATTACTTAAACGACTATGGACCATTGTTGATCGGTGCATGTTCTTAACTCTTTTAAGAGTAGAGAATGATCTCTCAGCCTCGCAATTTGTTATGGGAATACTTAGAAACAAGCAATATGCTATATAAACATTTGGAAATACATCAATAATATCGGTTTCAACAATCCAATTTATAACATGCAGAGGAATCAATGTGTTTTCAGTCTCAGATTTATCTTTTTTATGCGAAAAAAAACCCGGAGGCTGCAACTTTAATAATGTTACAAATTGTTCTATTTCAAATATGAAACTATCTTCTAAATCATTTGAGAACACTTCTACAAATTTTTTCGCACTAACTTGCAATTCCATGGTACTAATAGTTAACAGCTTCGATAGAAATCCAAATAACTTATTTACGTGGTTGTAACCATCACTTCTTATAGTTAATTGTGTCACAAGTTTGTCAATAATGACAAAAAATGTATTCACTCGAAACTTGTCGGATACGCTTAAAGAATCAACTTGGTTTTCTCCGTTGCTCAATTTTTTAATTACCTTTCTTTTGTTCTTATCAGAATAGTCTTATTCAATAAACGAGCTAAGTTTTTTTGATTTATTCTCAAATCTCGTAAAGTCGTTTCGTAAGTTTTTTACAAAGTCAATTAGTGAAAGTAACATACTGCTTGCTGTATGCAAATCTAATTCAATTTTTTGAAGAAATTTGCTAACTGCATTAAACCTCTTAAGTATGTGATGCCAAAGTACAGTCATGAATGCAAACTCTAGCTTAGTGATCTTATTTAATAAACACAAAGCTTCATGACGAGTATCAGATTTTTCTTCTGCATCCTCAGCTATATGACATAGCGCTGCATGAATCCCATCAAAATTTTCTACCAAACTTTTTGAAGCATCTGACCTACATGACCATCGTGTATCTGATAGGCGCTTGAGTGTAGCATGATTTCCTTTCAATAAATCCCATCTATGTGTTGAAGCTACAAAAAATGAATACAAACTCTGGAGAACGCCAAAATAGTTGATAGAATTGATGCACTCACTGACACTGCCCTACTAAATTTAAAGAATGTCCAGCGCAGGGGATATAAAAAGCTAATTCACTCCGCTCTTTTAAACGTGCCTGTAATCCAGAATATTAACCAAACATATTGCTTGCATTATTGTATACCTGTCCCCGACAATTGGTTATATCAATATCATATCTTTCCAGAAGATCTAAAATGTCAGTAATCAAAGATTTACCGTCGTGGCTTTTAATTTGTAGAAAACAAAAAAATCGTTCATACACGTGGCCATTTAGATAATAACGAAATATCACAGAAAGTTGATCCACGTAAGAAATATCAGGAGTCGAATCTACGATAATTCCCCAGTATTTTGCTTTTTTTATTTCGGTAATAATGTGCTTTAAAATCTTTTGAGACATAATATCAATTAGCTCTTCACAAATAGTTTTAGACAAATAATTTACATTACCTTTGCCTTTATTTGCAAAAGTGTCAATGTGTTGCTTTAAAACTGGATCAAATTGAGTCAACAGTTCAAACATGCCTAAGTAATTTCCGTTATTTGACGATCCTAAAACTTCATTATGGCCTCAAAATGCTAAACCTCTTCCGGCTAAAAAACGAATAACCGCAACTATTCTATTTAAGATTGCAGACCAATAATTAAATTCCCTTTTAATCTGGCTTACCATATATTCATCGACATGAGCATTTTGTTTTATGAATTCTATCCACTTAATCATACATTGAATATGTTCCTTGCTGTTTTCGTGGCCGAAAATAGTTTGTTTAGCTTTTTTCCAATTGTAAAAGCCACTTTTGACAAATACGTTGTCGTAATCGGTTGAAAACAACTTGCAAACATAACAAAATACACATCCAGTGGATTCAGAAAACATTAACCATTTTCGGTCACACTTTTCGCCATTATTCATCACTTTTTGAAATTATTTAACCGAATAATATCTGTACTGGTTTTTGAACATCTGCTTCGAAGATTCGAAATTAGAGTCTTTATTTTGAAAAAAGCATACCCCATTGTTTAAATACTTCATACGTTTATTTTCCTTTAATTGTAATGGCCATAAAGCAGGGTCTTCGCGTAGAATGGTATCTAGGAAAAAAAATCATGATAAATAAGTCTAATAAAAAAATAATAAGTGACAATTTATAGAATAAAAATATTAACTGCCTAAAAAGTAAATTGTTTGTTTAGCAGATGTTAGAGGTGTCATTAAAGATAGTAAAAATTGGAGTACCTGAGTCAAGCACATTGTTATGCATTGTAGATTCAACACTTTCAACTTCTTGAATTTCATTTGAAGGACCTTGGCAGGCTACCTCATTTTCCGTGTTATTGTTTTCATCTTATCTTTCATTGTTTTTATTATTATCTACAGTTTGTGGAAATTGCATAATAGTTTGGTTTGATGAAAAAAAAATTGCCATTTTTGGAAGTTTAGCTACCATTTCCTCTCTCTCTTTCTTCAATCTTCTTTTACAAGCTCCACTTTCATATTTTCTTAGCATTTTAATTATAACTGTATAACCTGAAAAGTGTTAAACTGTTCTTTTTTTCTCTTTCACGAATTTAGCGCTTCAGCTATTAAATGCACACAAGAACTCTTTTGTGCGGAAGTACAAAAGAATTGTAGATTTGGAGGAGGCTGAATAAGTGCGAATTTCATAACTGCGAATCTGCATAAGTGCGAAGCAGTTGCAAAGACTGGCATAAGTGCGAACTGGCACAAGCGCAAACTGGCATAAATGCGCCAAAAGAATTTGCAAACATTGGCATAAGTGCGAACTGGCATATGTGGAATCAATTGCAAAAACTGGCATAAGTGCGAACTGGCACAAGCGCGAACCGGCATAAGTGCGCCGAAAGAATTTGCAAACATTGGCATAAGTGCGAACTGGCATAAGTGCAAACTGGCATATGTGCGAATCAATTGCAAAAACTGGCATAAGTGCGAAATGGCACAAGCGCGAACTGGCATAAGTGCGCCGAAAGAATTTGCAAACATTGGCATAAGTGCGAATTGGCATAAGTGCGAACTGGCATAAGTGCAAATTGGCATAAGTGCGAACTTGCCAATTCGCCATTTATGTCAGTTCGCGCTTGTGCTAGTTCGCACTTATGCCAGTTTTTGCAAGTGATTCGCACTTATGCCAGTTCGCGCTTGTGCCAGTTCGCACTTATGCCAGTTCGCACTTATGCCAGTTCGCACTTATGCCAGTCGCACTTATGCAGATTCGCAGTTATGAAATTCGCACTTATTCAGTCGCCCCGTAGATTTGCAATCGTTAATGCATTTTCAATAACAATATAATTATTCAAGTCATTAATAATTTTCCGAAGGGAATTGTTTTTGTAGAAATTTGTACAAATGTTACATTCAATTATTGCTATAAGGCGCTGCTACCAATCTAGTAATTTTTTTTTTGTAGAAGTAGTTGCGCTCCATCGTTGTCAAAGACCAGAAAAATATATAATGCAGCGTTTTTGTTGACAGTTATTTTATTTTTGTGCTTTTGTTTTCAGACAATAACTGTCATATATATTTTTTCTGGAAAAAGTGTTGCTTATATTATAATTGACATCATGCAAAATCTATATATTTTTTTTTTTTTGCCATATAAATTTATTAAAGTCGTAAAGCATAATATAAATACAAATAGCAGGGGCAAGAAGAAGACATAATTGGTCTTATCACCAAGCCCCTTAGTCTATACCGTAAATATAAGACAATAAAAATTAAAAAACGCAACACTATATAATATAAAACGTTTTTCTAAAGACTTAATAGAATAAAAATCAATCTTTAACAAAAAGTTAAAGTCCTACTTTAACTTTTTGTTTTTGTGTTGGTTAAGAAAAATTAAAAAAAAGAGAAAAAAGAATTTGTACAAAGAAACTATATTACTAAAAAGCGAGCAAGTAAATACGCATAATCCTGAAGCTTTCCTTTTACACCAGCATGTACCTTTAAATATGTGAATAATTCTTATAAACCATAATTATATATATATATATATATATATATATATATATATATATATATATATATATATATATATATATATATATATATATATTTTTTTTTTTTTTTTTTTTTTTTTTCAAACCTCATTAAAACTTCAGAAAAAGCTGAGCGCTACGTCGATCATCTGTAGTTTTTGCTTTAATTTATTCTTAAACTCATTTAGCATAGAAATTGTTTTAAGTTCATTAGTTAATATTTTATTCCATAATTTCGGCCCTCTAGTAGAAATTGAAAATTCGGTCGCCGCAAAATAACTTTTGGGTTTAATATAACTGTTATTTGAAAATCTGGTGAGATATCTATTCTGATTTATTTTGAATTATGGGTAAAATATTTTAGGAGATATATTTTTATTAATTTTGAACATAAATATAAGAACTTGATAGACATTTAATTGATAAACATTCATTATATTTAAATTAACAAATAATGCTTGGGAGTGTGAATAACGGCCCACATTGGAAATGATTCTGATTGCATGCTTTTGTTTATTAAATAGTTTTTTTATTTTATTTTTATTTGTACTGCACCAAGCAATATTTGCATAATTAAGATGGCAATGAATGAACGAGAAATATAAAAGCTTTAAGCAAGTTGGATTTAAAAAAGGCTTAGCTCTGCATAGCAGGCCTATGTTCCTTGAGATTGTATTTTCGAGATATTGTATGTGATCTCTCCACGTCACATTTTCATCAAGAAGCACGCCGAGAAATTTTAAAGTGGTTTCTCTTTTTATGTCCTGATTGGCAATACAAAGTTTTGGAAGTTTCAAGGGAATTTTATCTCGGTCATGAAAACGATGGAAAAAAGTATATTTTGTTTTGGTTACATTTAGAGATAATTTGTTTGCATTAAACCATTCAGTAAGATTTAATAGCTCTTTGTTTACTGACTTAAACAGAATATTTATATCATTATGTGCATAAAATAGATTTGTGTCATCTGCAAATAAAATTGTATCTAGTTCAGTACAAGCTTTGCTTAAATCATTAATAAAAATGAGAAATAGGAGTGGCCCTAATATAGATCCCTGAGTAACCCCACATGTTATGTTCATATTGGTTGTTTTACCTTCATTATAAGAAATGTATTGTTTTCTATTTGACAAATAGCTTTTAAACCACGCAATATTTATATGTTTAATACCATAGTTTTCTAATTTTGTTAATAAAATGTAATGATCGACAGTGTCAAAAGCCTTACTGAGATCAATAAATACACCTAATGTATATTTATTTTCATCAAATGATTTAAAAATATCATGAACAAGATGAACAATAGCCTGATCAGTAGAGTGGCTCTTTTTAAACCCAAATTGCTTACTATAGAGAATATTGTTTAAATCTAAAAAGTAATACAATCTTTTATACATAATGTGTTCTAATAACTTTGAAAAGCATGATAGTATGGAGATAGGCCTGTAATTGGAGACACTAGTCTCATCTCCTGATTTTAGTATAGGTATTACCCTTGCAATTTTAAGTTTATCGGGAAAGATTCCTTGGTTTAAAGAGAGCGTAAATATATGCAAAAGCGGAATTTTTAAATAAGGCATTGATTTAATTACTACATTACTGCTTACATCATCAACTCCATTACCTTTATTTGGTTTAAGTAAGTACATGGCATCTAGCAATTCTGTTTCTGTTAGCATATTATTGTCCATTATATTATTATTAGAGTTTAGGTATGATTTGAAGCAAGTTTTACTTTTATTTATTTTTGATGCTAAACTTGGACCTGTGCTAACAAATGCATGGTTAAACGAATTAGCAATTATTGTGTCGTTAATAATTTCACAGTCATTTATAATTAGTTTTTTTGGTAAACGACTAATACTCATATCTTTTTTACCTATAACCTCTTTTATTATGTTCCAAGTTTTTTGTATATCATTTTTGTATTTTAGCAATTGGCTACTATAGTAAAAATTTTTTGAGCGCTTTACAATCGTCACAAAAAGGCGATTATAGCTTTTATAGTTTGTTTCATTTTTAAAAGTTCTTTTTTTAATGAACTTCTCGTACAATCGTTGCTTTTTTTTCGAAGATTTTATGATTCCGGGTGTTATCCAGGGATTTTGTAGAGTTTTTGTTTTAATAAATTTAGTTGTTATTGGGAATGCTTTATTGTAGTGACATTCAAATATATGATAAAATTTATCATAAGCTTCATTAACATTTTTTGTTTTCAAAACGGATTCCCAGTTCGTTGTCGATAAAAGGCTAATAAATGTCATAAGAGAAGCGTCCTTAATTACTCGTTTTTTAGTTTTTACTTTTTTAGAAGGTTGATTTAACGATTTTTGTGCTGTTATAAAAACCGGAAAATGATCAGATATGTCTGTAATAAATATTCCAGTTTTAATTTTTATGTTTTTGATTATTGATTATAATTTGATCAATTGAAGTAGCAGTATTTTTTGTAATTCGAGTAGGTTTATTTATAGTAGGAATAAATCCATTTTGAAACATAATATTGAAAAAAGTTCTGACGTCTTTGTTTTTGTTGTATTCAAGTAAATCTAAATTCAGATCGCCTACGAAGTAAACGCATTTGCCACATAATTTTTCGCTTATAATTAAGCTTTTAATTTGTTTGTTAAATGCTTTTAAAGTATTTTATTTAAGTATTTTATTTTATTTAAAAGTATGTTTACATATAAAAACATCACAACAGCAATATTAAAACGTATAAAACTATAAAAACATATGCTTGTCTTAGTAAATTACAAGCTGCTGGCATAATTTTGTTATATTGATGTTGTAATGTATATGTATATCTTTTTTATATTAATATATATATACTTTTTATTTTATTAATATATAAAAAATATATATCTATATAAAAATATATATATGTTTACAAATACAAACATAAAAGCAGCACTTTAATATCACAAAACTATCCTAGCAGTTTGTAATTCACTAAGCCAAGCATATGTTTTTATGTTACAAAAAGAGAAAACAAAGTATTGTTTACTTTTTGCAAACTCATAAAACTGCGGATAAAGGAGCAAATTATCTTCACCGAAAATAATTGTTGCTATATTTCATAATAGCATAAAATAAATAAATCATTATAAACGGTTAATAGTTTAACAAGTTTATCCAATTTCGAGCTTTTGATGTTTGTTTCTGAACAGAAATTTTGCTTAAGATAAATGCAGGTTTTCTTTATACAGAAAGCATAAAGAAACTACTTCCTGAAACAAGATCTTTCAAATTTCATTTAAGAAAACTACATCGTTTTGCTCTAAAGCCATTCGTACATAATAACAAATGGATGGTTAAGCGCCAAACCAGCCTATACAATGAAGTTGAAAAAAATTAGTTAATATTAAAAAATGGGCGCTACTGCAGTTTCTCCGCCCTTTTTTTATTGCTGATTATGATAAAGAATTTTATGCTGGATACGAATCGTATAAATCATAGGTCTGAAACTCAACAGAAAATGCTCTAATTTGCTGTTGAAGTTTAAAAAATTACACTAAAAAACGCTAACAACTAAAAAATTCGGCTTTTTTTATAAACGTTTTACATCAAAGTTTACATTTTGAAATCGATCGTTTAAAAATCATTTTTTAATTACACAACCCGGTTTTTATTGTCGTCAAAATTAAATTATAATTAAGTTGAATGTTTTTATGAATAAATTTTATATATCTTTAATTAATTTTTTTAAAATTAATTCAAGATTTTGCTTTTTAAATGTACATAAATCGACTGACTAATAGGGATTGGCGCAATTAAATGCACATGCATTGACTGACAAATAGGGATTAGCGCAAATAAACGTGCACGATTTGGAACAGGGTGTAGAGTTTGGGCCGGAGATAAATCAGAAAATGATGCGCTCAGCATTTTTTAACAGTTTTGCTTAACATTGTTGATAGAAACCAGGCTTTTTTAAATTCTCAAGTTTTATCTTTCTTATCGCATGAAATAAATGGCGAATATTGGCGTTTTTTAATGTAATTTTTTAAACTTCAACAAATTAGAGCACTTTCTGATAACTTTCAGACTTATGTTTTGATACAATTCTTAATCAGCATAAAATCTTCTATCATAATCAGCAATAAAATAAAATAAAAGGGGGGGGGGGGGAGAGAAACTGCAGTTGCGCTAAAAATGATTTATGTAGTGTTACTTTGCAAACACCAAAATACTATAGGCTTTTGTTAAAGACAAATTATCTCATTTCAAATTATCTCATTTCAACATATTTGTTGTATAGGCTGATCTGGCGCTAAGTCATCCAAATGTCAGACATCATAAATAATGCACTTTAAGAACTTTACATATGCTAACTGCAAAACTTATACGCAATTTATCACTTATTTATCTATTTTTTCTAAGTTGCACAATTAATTTCCAGACTTTTTATCTAGATCCAGATCAGATTAGGCGGATTGACCACTTAGTTCTATACTACTTTAGGCATAATTCAACTTTCGTTAGTTATAGTAAATAAAAATATACACCTCGTACCGAGATTAGGTTAGACAAAACTTATTTCAGGAGTTTACTGTACATATATGGTATAATAAAAATAAATGTTTTCATTGATTTTTAAATAAGACAAGTTTAGTCAACTGCTTCCTAAACTTTTTTCCAGTCAATTTGTTAGTTACTTCTTTGCCTAGTTTATGAAAGTGTATTTTTTGAGTAATTTTCTGAAATAACTTTAATCAGTATAAATAAATGATTATCAGTTTTAGCCGAATCAAACATACAATGAGTTAGTTCTGTGAATACTTTTGATAAATCAACTGATCTCAAAACAGCACTTGCAATTGCATTTTTCATTCCTATATCATCAGGCAGTTTTTATCTGTTGATGCAAGCAACCTTTGAAAACATCTTTCAGTTTCTTCGCATACAAAAACAACACTTTTGCTTGATTTAACCAAACCACCCCCTATAGATTTTATTTTTAATAGAATGTAATAAATTTCACCCACCTGTGAAATGAAAACTTTTCTTTTGAATTGTGATCACTGTTTTTTGATCCAGTTCTATTTTTGCATCAAATGATGCTGCAACTTAGCATAGTAATAATATAATATAAACACCTGAATATTTAATTGTGATGTAATACACACTGATCTCAAAATGTTATTGTTTTGAGATAAGTGGTTGTAATATAACTGTGTTAAAGAAATTTTTTATTGTATTATGACTAAATAGTATAATAAGATATACATTATTTAAAAATATACTTTTTACATAGTATGTATACATGTAACATACATATGTTACATCTTAACATACTATGTATGTGCTAAATTGTAAATAATTATCATTCAAACTTTGAGGAATAATGATTCACAAATGAGTCTAACAATGACTTTGAGTCTAAGTCATTGAGAAATTATTTTTTACTTTGAAATATAACTGTTGTTTTATATTTTCACTAATTAATGAGTCTAGAAAGTTCAGATTTGACTGTCTTGGTTACTTTAATACCTAATACTACTTTTCGGAATTTGTTTTAAATAAAGTTCTGTTTTATTGTAAAGATCTTGATGTTACTATTAAATAATCTCCGAATCAAGTTGTGGTAAATTAGGCGCATGAAAATTAAATACTTTTAAATATATTTAAAATTCTTCCGACAACAGTTTAAAAATATTATTTTTAAACTGATGTAGGAAGTAAGGGAAATTGATAAGAATCTGTTTTGTTTGCATTTTTTATGTTAAATGGTCCGCAGGTCCATTGAAAACTTTTTAAAAAAATTCCGAAGTGAGAAAACCAAATTTTTTAAAAATTTTACAAAAATTTAGTTATCTCAGTAATAAATAATCGCTTAGTTTAATTTAACGCTGCTGCTACTACTACGTTACTCATTCGTGAGCGTTTGATACGGAGTTTTTTAAAGAGGATTTTGCACGCTTTAAATATTTCCCTTAATATTTTTGACCACGCATTAAGATATTCTTAAATCTTTATTATCTTTATTACAATCTGCTAACACCTGCTTAATTAGTAATAAGGTCTAAAACTTTTATTTTAAATAATAATTTGATGACCTCTGTAGTAATAGATAAACCTTATGTTATTTTTAAATTAGTATAACAACTTTTAAAGTCAGGTAATATATTTAATTCATAATTCATACAATAATAACATAATTCAAGTCTCTTGTATTTAAAGTATGTTAATCCGTGTTTTTAATTTTTAAGAAATCGAGGACGATGCTCTTTTCAAAAGGTCAAACTTTTGATAAAGTTGGGATTTATCTCACACTGATTCTCACACTGTCAACTCAATGATGCATGTTCAAGAACAAGATCGTTAAATAGCTTAATTTTTAAACTTTAATGAACGTTCATTAAAAGGTATGTCATTTAAGAAATGCTACACAAACAATGTTGTATTTACAAACATTTTTACAAACTTTACAGGAGACAAAAAAAACTAACGACTTGTGCGGTGTTGCAAGGCTTGCACGCTGTCACTACTTTTCGAGTTACGACTTCTGATTTGCTAAAATCTATATCATGTGACCAGTGGTTCGATACGCAATGAGCAGCTCCATCGATAGGCATTAAAATGTAAAAACCACCAATTTTCGACTTGAGCGGTGTTGTATGCTAACGGACGAAATGTACTTATCTATAAAAAGTTATTGTTTCTTTTATTAAAATCACGTTTTTTAAAATTAATTAAACAAAATGAAATTTGTCACTGAAAACCAGCTGATGTTACTAAAAACCCAGGTGTTTACAGATTTTCTGATAGATTTTAAATACTTTGTTTTAAAGTTGAATAACATGCATTACATGCATTTGTAGATCTACAAATTTTACAAAAATAATAATTAAATAAAAAAATAAAAAAAATAGTGCGAAGCGTTGCAAAAACTGGCATAAGTGCAAACTGGCATATGTGTGAATCAGCATAAGTGCGTCAAAAGAATTTGAAAACATTGGCATAATTGCAAACTGTCATAAGTGCAAACTAACATAAGTGCGAAGCAATTACAAACACTGTCACAAGTGCGAACTAGCTTAAGTGCGATTTGGCATAAGCGCGCCAAAAAAAAATTGAAAATTGCAGAAGTGCAAATTGGCATAAGTACGCCGAATAAAATTGCAAATATTAGCATAAGTGCAAATTCGTATTTTGCACTAATGCCAATTTGCACGTGTGCCAGTTCGCACTTATGCCAATTTTTGCAAATTTGTTCAGTTTGCATTTATGCCAGTTTTTTTAACTGCTTCGCACTTATGCCAGTTCGCACTTATGCCAATGTTTGCAAATTTGTTCGGCGCACTTATGCCAGGTCGCACTTGCGCCAGTTTTTGGAACTGCTTTGAACTTATGCCAGTTCTCACTTATGACAGTTCGCACATATGACAATGTTTGCAAATTCTTTTGGCGCACTTATGCCACTTTGCACTTATGCCAGTTTTTGTAGCTGCATCGCACTTATGCCCGTTTGCACTTATGCCAGTTCGCAATTATGCCAGTTCGTACTAATGACATTCTCTCCCCTCCGATGCGATGTTCAAGATGCGGGTCTCAAACAAACAATCCGTTTACGAAGTCAACGTCTTATCCAAATATGCTAAACGCGCGTAACAGCATGAAAACAATCAATATATTCTTTTAAAATTTTTTTTTTTTTTTTTGCATATAAAAAACAAAACTTAATTAAAATTAACTAAATTAATTGCCTTATAACAAAACTAATTATTGAATATTGAATTGTCATCACGCAAGAGTATGTATGCCAAATTTGAAGAAAATCTATCATCAGGAAGTGACTCAATTAACATCAGGAATTGATTGCAAGATTTGATGTTCACAGACAAGCAAACAGAGACGACGAGTTAATAAAAGCATTGGTAAAATTAGGAAACTATTTTTTAAAATTAATGACCGCGACCCGGTTTTATTGTCGTTAAAATTTACACATATTTAAACTTAATTCACATTTTAAGATGTACATACATTGACTGAAAAATAGGGATTAGCGTAAATAAATGTACATATATCGACTGACAAACAGGGGTTTGCGTAAATAAATGTACATATATCAACTAACAAATAGGAATAGGCGCAATTAAATGTATATACATCGAAAAACAAACTGGGAATGGCGCAATTAAATCTACATGGTTTAGGTCAGGGCTAGGGTTAGGGTCAGAGATCAATCAGAAATGCGTTTTGCATTTTCAAACAGCTTTGCTTTAAAGTGTCAATAGAAACCAGGCTTATAAAAGTTTTGTTATAAGGAATTTAATTATAACATGGTATGAAAAAGATGGCGAATTTTAAGCGTTTTTAACGTGATTTTTTATACTTTAACATCAAATTAGAGTACTTTCCTAATGTTTTCAGATCTATGCTTTTTCTATAATTCTATATCAGTATAATGTATTCTATCATAATCAATCATAAAAACAGGAAGGAGGGGGAGGGAGGGGGAGAGAAAGTCGAGCAGCGCCTCCTAATTTATATATTTAAGTATTTTTATGTCCCATGATGTAGTAATGTATGATATTTATTATGTGTTTATATGTGTTAAGGTTATATGGGCTTGTATTTTGTAAGTGTTTTTGAGTCATAAATGTGTAAACATGTTATATATGAAGTGTTTCTACGTGTGTTATGTGTTATAATGTTATGTGTTTGTTGTTTGTAAGTGGGTTAAGTCGTATTTTATGTACGTAAACAAAAAAGAGAAAACGCACCTAAGAATATTTAAAAATAAAAAGCGTTTTTCAAAATATTATTGCATAATTATGCAACATCATGATAGGCAAATGGAAAATGTTTTGATATATCTAAAAATAAAAACCCGTTTTTAAAGACTATTTAAAAACTTTTATATTTTCTCTTTAATATATTCAAATCTAATAAGTTAATTTGAAAAGTTAAAAAAAGTCATTGAAAATCACATTTTTAGTTGTGGCTGGGTTTCACCCAACAAACTAATGTAAATAGCTTGTAAATGAAGCCTCACTTGTAGTACTTTGTCTTCTTTCATTTGGGACTCTTGTCTAAAACGAAATGCTCAAATGGCATTTTTTAATTAAAAAAGCGCGACAAAAATGAAGTGGAAAAGTATAAATAATATTATTTTAATAAACCCTTCTTAAATTTCATGTTTTTAATTCAACGTTTTACAAAGTTAATTCTTTTTTTAAATTTCTTAATTTTTGCTAACTCTTTTGTTCGAAAATACTTTTAAAACAAAAGAACTTTTTATTTACTTTTTAATACACAATAGGCGAGTTGCGTTTTTTACTTAATTAGTTTACGAACATAAAATAGGAGTCAACTTTTTGTAAGTGGTTATTATGACATAAGTCTAAACTAAGTCAAAACATAAGTCTAATGACATAAGTCTAAACTAAGTCAAAACTAAGTCAAGACATAAGTCTAAACTAAGTCAAAAAACAACACACTTTGAAACCACAGAAACAACATAATTTATGTTGTTTCTGTGGTTTCAAAGTGTGTTGTTTTTTGACTTAGTTTACAGCAAGAGTGTTGTCCTTGCTAGCCAAGTGATGTACTTTGCAATAAATTAACTTGGTTTTGTTGAGAGCAAGAACATTGTTCTTGCCAGTCTAGCGGTGTACTGTCATGATGAAACACATAAATTTTGTTTGCAGTTAGTGTAATCATAAAATGTGTAATTTTTAATTAGATAACACTTTTTAATAAATATTTCTTATAGCCAATATAGTTGCTGCAACTAGTGCTGGATTAAGGAGGGGAGCTTAGGGGGCTATTACCCCGAGCCCCGCAATTTTAGGGGCCCCAAAATAGTTTTGAGAACCTTTTTTTTTTTTTTTACCTTTTACACTGTGGGACACAAAAAAGACCTCAAAAAAAAAAATAGCCCTTGGACCCCGAAAGTCTTAATCCGTCACTAGCTGCAACAACATCAACGAGTGCTGCCCCAACAGTAATAGGATCGTCATCTGCTAAAGTAAATAAGTGTAGTTTTTATAGGTTATTATAAAAATAATACTTTAGAATTTTATATGTTACTATTTATTTTTAGATTTACTTCATGAAAACTTTTTAGCATTTAGAAAAATTATTAAAAACTAAAAATAAAGGTTATTAATTTAAAAAAATGATTAATCATCCTATTGAGCGCACAGGGTGTGGGTCAAAAATGAGGGTAAGGATTACCCCTCTTTTTATTAGAAGGGGGTGCGCCCATAACATAGGTTTATAGAAATAGACTGTTTTAAATATTTTTTTAAATTTAAAATAAGATTTAAAAAATATATATATAAATTTTCTTATTCAAATTTTGCCTGCAGTTCTTTAAGTCTTTTTTAAACTATTGTTTTTTTGACTAAAGTTACACTGGTAAATCAGATGTTTTTTTTTTTAATTATTTAACTTATAACAATAATAATAAGCTAAAATTTTCTGTGAACATTCATTATACCCTGGCCAACAATAACTATTATTGTAATGTCAGTTGTCATACCTCTGAAGGACACACCAAAAATACGAAACCAAGGACAACTGAAATAACGAATATAAAACATGTGATACGTATTTCATATTTAATTTTCAACTTTCTATTAACTATAAAGTCACCAGCATGTATGTCACATTTTTGTTTGAATGAATAAATATCATGCATGTGCAGAACACCATGAGCACATAGCGTTACATTTAACGTACTTATTTTAACATAATTATTTTTATAACACCTTTAATTAAATATTCTCTGGAGGACAAATTACACATTTATTACATCGTGATAGATTGCATAAACATGTAGAGTAGCACACCAAGGACAAAAAGTAGACATAACATATGACACAAGGACAATACCAAGGACAAAAAGAAGACAACATATGACACATGTTACATGACAATATTTAAATAAATTTAATAATTTCCATGATTTATGGTACACTTACGAACATTATGAATATTAATGTATAAAATAAACAAACTGTAAAATAACACACCAAGGACACATGACATAACATTTTTTATGCATTTATATTTAGATCTAAATTTTAAAATACTTTCAATAATACTGATTTCTATAATTTGACTTCCTGGTCAATTAATAAACAAAATTATCGGGCACACATATTTTATAATTACCTAGACATGAATATTCTATTGATATGGGAGCACAACAAGAACATGATTACTTACAAAGAACGCTTAATATTGGTTTTACACTGAGATTATAAATAAAAATAAATTTTTTAAAAATATTTCTATATTATTTTTTTTTTATACTAAACTGAGCTATTTAAAATTACATAATTATAAAGGGTTTAAGGTTTTAAAAAACAACAATGAAACAGGTGTCACAACCCTATTCAAAAGATAAATGTGCTATTGTAAACATGCAGCTTTTTACAGATTTCTTTAAATAAAATAAATCTATTTAGAACCCATATTATTAATACTACAATTAGGAATAAAATAAAGAGTATAATTGTATTAAAAAAATTACAAAAAAAGGTCTAAACATTCTGCTGGAAGAGGAAGTTCCTTCTTTGATTCAGAACTTATACCTCATTTTTTTGCTCATCAGACCCCTTTATTACCTCATAGAAGTAATAAAGGAGTCTGATGAGCAAAATAATCTTCACATTACATCTTCATTTGTAATTTTTCTAGAAAATTTTCTTGTATAATGTTCTCAAAAATTTTTAACATCTTTGTTTCTACTTTCTTGGGCTTCTTCAGATAAGAGGCCAATTGGAACTGGCTTATCTCTTACAACCTGGTGTGAATGAACAATCATCTTGTGCACTACAGCAAACATAGGATACCATTTAAAATGTGCTACATGTCATAAATGTATCATTGCAATATATTTCTAGTTTATCTGGATCAATTGGATGCTTACAGGACAATACACAAAGAATAATGAAAAATCTTTTAACTAGATCCTTATCAATTCCAAGTTCAGCAAAAGTTTCATGGCCTTCTTGCTGTGTTTCTATCATTGGATGAACCAGAGCTACCACTTTTTGGTATATCAACAATAAGTCCGGGTGTATCTAAAAAAATCATATTTTGCTTTAACAATTTGCTGATTTTCTTTAACGCATTGCGTTTGAACAGGATGACAATATTGGGTTGAGGATGTTTTGGGGTTAGTCCAAAGAATAACATTAGTTTCCAGTATTTTAAGTTGCACAGGTACTATACGCAAAAGAAACAAAGATTCTTTAACTGGAACTGGTAATCTGTTCTCTTCATCTTCAGTTCTTTGTTTATAAACAGACTGTCCAGAGGAACCATCGAATCCAACTTTGCTTTTAAGAAGAAGAGTATTACAAGGCTCAGGTAGTTTCGATTTATCCATAACTTTCCAAATTCTATTTGTAGTGTGATTCATTATTCCTTGAAGATTCACTGAAGCACTGTAGTTTGATGTGACAATTCCGGATTCTGGAATGAAATCACTTTTAGCTTTCACAATAAAATTGTAGGCAAGGTATAACATGCAACCTTTATCTAAGGCTCCTTTACGGATAGTTTGATAGTCAGTCCTACTCATTCTACAGTCTAACATTAAAGCTAAAGCTTCTTCTTCTGAGTAGCTTTTAGAGCATGATATACTACAGGATCCTTCAGTTTTACTTTCCATCAAATGTTTAACAACTTTAGCATCTTTAAATCGCTCTTCTTTATTAAGATTAGGAATAAGGGCATGAAACAGACTTTCAGTGGTAACACTTAACTTTTCAGTAATCTTTGAAGATCTTCTTTTCTCAGACCTTGTTGAAAGATCTTTAAATGATTTTAAAGGTGCGCCTCGTAGTACATTTTTCATCCTAACTTGCTGTTAAGGTTCATTTACAATAAATTCCATATTTAACCATTTCTCGTAACAATTTATAAACCTTTTTTTTTTGTCTACCTGTCTCATTCCATTTCTTTTTAAAGTTTTTCATAAATTTTTCGGTTAACCACATCTGATAGTTCGGATAACATTGAGAAATCAATATACAAATTTCGGTTTTTGCTTCCTCACTAATTAAACTTTCATATTTATTCTCATACTTTCCTTTGATTAAGTAATCAAAAATTTCTTTATTCCTCATCTTTAAAATTGGTTTTACCACTAAATAACTATTGAATATTTTATTTTGATTATTTTGCTTATTCAATTCGGTTTATTTGTTTTATTTAAGTCTTGTTTGGTCCGCTTTTATACTAGAATATTCCGCTATTCATTACACGGTTAAAACTCATTAAAAAAAATTCGGGAGTGAGAGGTGGAGCCGCATTTTAGTTTAAGTGCATCATGTTTGGACTGACACTATGGATACAAAAGCAAACAAAAGCAGCCAAAAATTTTCTATAAGCAACATATTTTCAAACACCAAAAGTTTCAAGGTGGGAAAACCTGGGCGAAAATTTTCCTGGTTGATCAAAGTTTTATTTTCAAACAATTTATAATAAAAAATGTTTAAAACATACGGTTAATTGTGCCTTTTTTATAAAATTGTATATTTTAAATTATTTTATATTGATTTGCCATGTTTTATGATAATATTTTTAAAAAAAGATTTATCTATAACATCGCCAGGAGTGAGCATGTATATAATTTTGGTAGACCGATTTTTGCCTGAAAAGATCTGAATTTCTGTAAAGTTTTCAAATAAATAGAGTACATAACACATTAATGTGTTTTGAGTTGTTATAAGTGTTTCCTATAATAATTTTGTTCAATTTTTAGTTCCTTCTCTTATGACTGATTTTTGAAAGTTTTCCTTCATAGAATAATTTAAGAAATGTTCTAAATATTCATTGTTTTCTAAAAGTTATAACGAAGTTTCGTTAACCTTCATATCATTTACTATATGCTATCATAATCTTCATATCATTTACTATATATTTTAGTATATAATACTAAAAGCTATATAATAACGAATCAATGTTATCATATAACATAACATATATAATAATGAATGTTATAATTTAAATCGCTTTTATAAGTACTTTTGATACTTTTTTATGTTAAATATAATTTTTTTGTTACAAAAAAAGTTTATATTTTTATTTTATCTCAAGAAAAATGTTTTTTGTTTCTCGCATAATTTTTATATATTTTTTCTTTGGAGTTATTATTTTGTAAGGGTACATTTGCCATTTTTGCCTTGTTTTTTATATTTCCGTTGTATTTTTATGCATGAATAGAAACCATTTATACTTTTCACCTTTTGTAAGTATGATCTAGACAGTTTGCATTTGCATTAAGTATCGATTTTTGCCACAAGCAACAGTTATAATAATAATAATTTAATTGGCTAATTCGGTATTAAAAACAGCAAAACTGAAATATTTTGCTAAGAGTACTTTACAGAAAAGTTTCTATAAAAAAAGTCAAACTTATTTGTAACATATTTGACATAACAGTTACTTATTTGACATAACAAGGACCCTTGGCCCGTTTTTTGTGTCCTCTTTTGCTTTCTAAACGAATCTTAATGTGAAAGAGTTTAAAAAAATTATTTTATAAAAATTTTTATTAAAACCTTAAGTTTCCAAAAACACTGAGAAAGAACCTACGCAACTGGCATCTGTATTAAAGATACTTATGTCATGTAAAAAAAATTGAAATTAGTATTGGTAATAGTTAACCAAAAGCCAAAAAAAAAAACGAATTTTTTTATTTTTTTTATTTTTTACCGATTTTAAACCAATTAATTTTCTGCCGCTTACTATAATTTATTGAAGAGGCCAAATTAAGAACAAGTTTAGATATAGTCGGGTGTGGAGCATAGTTACCATGACCTGTATCGTACGGGTCCTTATAGCTTTTGTATAAAATAATATTTAAAAAATTTTTTTTCACAAAAGTGTATCAATATTTTTATTTTATCTCAAAAAAAATTTGTTTTTTTGTTTCTCACGTGATATGGTATATTTTTTCTTTTTAAAATTATCATTTCGTATGAATCGTCCATTTTTGCTTTGTTTTTTTATATAACCGTTATATTTTTATATATGTATTGAAACCATTTACACTTTTTATCACCTTGGTGATTACAATTTAGATGGTTTCCATTACATACTTTTTTAGCGCAAATTTTCGTCACAAACAACAGCTATAGTAATATTTTGCAAAAGCCTGTATTAAAAAAACTTCCTATAAGAAATATCAAACAGATAGAGATAACATATTTGACATAACTAGTTTTCGTGACCCGTTTGTGTGTTCTTATTTGTTTTTTGAATAAATATAACCTTAATGAGAAGATTATATTTTATTATAACCTTATGTTTCCAAAAATACCGCGAGAAATGTTACGCAACTGTCATCTATGTTAAAGATACTTTTATGTAAAAAGCATTGAAGTTAATAAGTATGGAAATGGTTGGTGTTAAATAGACATATTACCCGTATTTTACGCGTCCGGACCGTTAGCAAAGAAATTAATAATAAACAAAAACCATGTTTAGTTTTTTCTGCCATAAATATACTATCAAAGTTGGTAACATAAGTTTATTTTACTCACAAGCCATATCCATGGACGCCTGCAAGATTTTTAGATGTTTCAGATAAGACAAGTTCATCATTCTTTCTCATTTAGGGGGGTTGTAAATTTTTAGCAAAAGATGAAGTGCAGTGTTGTCCCATCTTTCTACTTGAAGATTGGTTCAAGTATGAGCTTTTACATCCACAGCTTTTACACACGACACTTTTATAACCTTTAAAATATCCTTTAGAATTACATCGTCCGTTGCAGTTGGTGAGTATATAACGTCATTTAATTTCCACACCCAATTAAGCGGGTAAAGGTTATTATTACTTAGACACCCCCAAAGTATGCATGTGATGGTGATGTGACTCTCAATCCACGGTAGTAGGTGGCTCTTGGAACAATGTGGAACAACAGAAGAATCAATATGAGTCTGATTAAAGTTTACCATTTCTTCATTTTTTTGTTTTCGTATTTTTTGTAGATTCAATGTTAAGGAATGTTACAGATGAAAGAAATAAATTGAGGCATTTACAATCTCATTAGGCTATTTATCATCGTCAAAAAATTTTTCTGCAACGCTTAAATATTTTACTTAAAGCTTTCTAAGGTCTTAGGTTCTAAGCTCGCGTTGAAAACTCTGTTTTCTAGTCATGCTTGTCAAATATATCTTATTTATAATGTCAAATAATTTACAGTGGTGTAATAAAAGTCAAATAATATTGTTGTCAACAACAAAGGTTGTGACGGTCCTGTTTTGGCACAACCCCGTAAAATCTTTGAAAAGGTTAAGTATAAATTTAATGCTAGTAGTAGTAGAGAAAGAATGACATAACTATTTCTCTTAATTTAATTTCTAGAATTCAAATATATTGAGAAAAATGTACTTCTATAAGATGGACTAGTATCGCACTGTGTATTTTAAGTGCATTATGCGTTAAAGATCCACGCTTTACACGCGTGTTGTATTTTGTAGAATTTTTGTATCAAATACTACATTACCTTAAAAGATAATTTATAAATTGAATGTGGTTTTCAAAGATGTCATCAAATAATTTACTCTTGTTTCAAACGCAACACGATAAAAAAGAGCTATAATTGGGAACTCTAAATGAAGTAGGAGTGAGGGGTATAGCTATAATTAGCTTTGCTCGATAATTTTTCAGCTTTTGTTAGTAGAGTACTACGCATGAAACCATCATTGCGCATGAAAAGAACCATTAGGAAAAAAGTCAGTTCGTTGATAAATTGATGTTTACTTAAATGGTACACGATAAATACTTTCACTTGATAAATACTTTCAACAATAAGTGTTTTCCTTGTCGATCATTCTAATAAAAGTAAAATAAAAAAGTAAAGATAAAAAATAAAATCTTCTAATAAAGCTAGTTTTTTACTTCATGGTTCAATATTTTAGAAAAGTTATAAATATTTTATAACAAGTATAAATACAAGACTCTTGTATAGATAAATATCTCTTTGAGCTTCATACTAACAGATTAAAGACGTTTGTTTTTTGCTGTTTATTGCAGTTATTGGGGCTCGATTTAGTTACAGATCTTTCAAAATTTCCTCAACAATAAACGTGGTTTGTGCTTTGGTGGCTATAAAACTGTTTATATCTTAAAGCCTAGCTTCAACTGTTTTTGATAAAAAGTTGTTTCGTTTTAAATGTTCATCAATTTCACATAAAATTGAACGCAAACTTATTTAATGGAAAAAACAAAGAATTTTAAAAATGGTGTTCAGCAGGCAAAACAAATTACGAAAAGCTAGACATTGGCTGCACGTCATCAAACCGTCGACTGAACGTTATCTTTGAAGAAAAAGATTGTAGAATTGATTGTAGAAAATTTACGAGACGTTGAGTTATTCTTAGAACAAAAAGTGCGAAGAGAAATATTTATGGGTGTGAGAATATCTATGGGAGTGAGAATACTTTTGGGAGTGAGAATACCTATGGGTGCGGATCTAAAAATTTACAAATAGAGTTTCGTAAAAAACAGTTTCACATTTTGAACAAACTTTAAGGATTTGATGGTTTTTTCTGCACTACAAGAATTTGCAAAACGTAGAAAAATTTTATTACTAGTAGAACTAACTAAAATATAATAAGTTTTATTTAACCGTATAAAACGGAAAATTTTGTAACAAACAATTTAAATTTACCAAGAATTTTTTTTAGCAATTGTTATCAGTGTTACTTGTTGCTTTCAGTGTTGCTTGCTGCGCCTTTAATTTGAAATTGATAAACAAGACCTTTTTTCCACAACTGAACAATTTTAGGCCAATTGGACAAGAAATTACAAATTATAAATAAAAACAAAAATAATAACAAATTTTAAATATTCTCTAGCTAGATACACTGACTTTTCGTATTACACGAGAATTGAAGTTAGGTAATTATGGGCTAATCTTACCATAGTGACATCCATGGATGTTTATAATGTAAAAGTGAAAAGACTGTAAATAAAAAGTCTAAATAAAGAACCTGTGAAAACTTTGAACTTCATTGCTTTAAATCCTGTTGCAAAAAAATGCACTTCAAAAAGGGTTAAAAATCTTCCAGAAATTAAACTGACGAACAAAACTCTATATAATATGATTTTTTTGTTTGTTTATGTAGCCAAACTTTTATACTGGGACTAATCTCTACTTAGTGGCTGTCTGGAAAAAAGTTTCCTCAAATATGGCTTCCTTAAATATGGCTCTATCAAACATGGGATTACTAAATTGAAAGACTCAAGTTTAAAGCAATGTGGGAAAGAAATAAAAAAGCTACAAGTCACAAGATTCATGGAGAAAACTTGAAAAAATCAGTTATCTCATCAAGACAAAGATAAATACGCTACCAGAAAACAATAATATATACCTAGTAATTATTGTGAGCTTTTTTAGTAAAAGTTTAGCTCGCTAGAAATATATTAGGCTTTACAGAACTTTTTTTTAGATCTATCTCCTACAAGCTAACCACTGAGAGGCCAACAACATGTCATCGGATGCGCCTCTTATGATATCATATTCGGATTCGCTCAAATCAATATTTGTTGTAAGATAATAAAGGACATATTTTCTAGCATGCTAGAAATTTCTAGCATGCTAGGGGGTCGGAAACCTTAAATGCTTTGCTGCAGCAAAGCATTTACCGTTTCCAACCCCCTTCCCTACAGACTGAAAATGACCCTCAGGATTTTAAATATATCTAATTTCTAAAATATAAATAAATACCTAAATAATGACATCATTTTAACAGTTAGATAAAATATTACTTTTGGATCGCTTATAAAACAGTGCATATATACAGTGCATATATATTTAACTTTAAAAATTCCAAAAATCTGAAACATTATCTTAATTATTGCGTGAATAATTTTTTACGTCTCGCTTGCGCGATCCTCATGGAACGTTCTGGATTTTAAGCAAGCGACGAGAAGGTTACCTGTGCATCAACTCGGAATTTCTTGAGCTAAGTGCTGCTGAAAACTTTAATTAAACTATAGCAGTCATGATGCAAGCTCCAATAATGGTCCTTAGTAAGTTCTTTAAATAATCATGTAAATTTTCTATTCAAAACCAGAACCGTTAATTCTGTAAAAGAAAAGTGTCTAAATTGTTTAAAATATTCAATAGTTTTGTGATGGTAAAAGTTAGTAATTTAATCGGTTTATTCGTGACTACAGATTTAATATGGTTTCTTACACATATACAGTTGAATTTTTAATTTTTATTCTCACAGTCTTAAAATCTTTTTTTTTTTCAAATACATATTGGGAAGTCAGAACAGCAATGTTTGAAATAGTTGATATTAGTTTTTATTTAGTTGATAGGGATGTTATAGATTTACTGTCTATTATTTTTATGCTGTATATATGTATATATATATATATATATATATATATATATATATATATATATATATATATATATATATATATATATATATATATATTATTGCATATGCAGATATGTAGATAACAAATTGTTACTGGTTTTTCCTGCATATACATCATATGGCCTTTTCAGGAAAAAACAAAACAAAGAGTAATAATGAAAAGCTGGCCAAAAGATAGTTGGTGTGTTTACTGATTCCCCCCCCCCCCCCACACACACACATATACATACATACATACACACTCACAGGCCTCAGCAGGAGTAAATGAGTGTGAAAACGGAGAAAAGCTCTCTTATAATAAACATGACAAGCCATGCAAGCTGCTCCTTTAAACAACTTTTTACAAGAGCTTTTGGTTTTTGCGCAAGCTGTCTTTTTATTCATCAAATAATTTGCTTATTAAATACAAAATTTGGTTTTATACTTGTTACAAGCGTATGCTTGAACGATAATTTTACAAGAATATATACATAATGAGTGTCGTTTATTGTGCATTGAAAAAATTCCATAGGTGCACATTTTCTTTGGGTTTTCACTCTTTCCATTTATTTAATAACTACTTTACTTATTTGATAAAAAGTTGAAGAAAAAAAAGTAAAAGTTTTTACTGCTAATAAAAGATATTATTTTACTGTAATAGAAAGCAGGAGGAAACAGACTCCACAATAAAAGTATTAAACAATTACAATTTTTAGCAGAATTATGCATCATGTTTTATTATTGAGACAAATTTATATAATTCGTTATAATTATTATATAAAATATATAATTTATTATAAAAAAAATTTTTTTTTCGATAGAAAAGCCATAGCACAGTGGTTAGAGTCCTTGCTTTAGATGCAAGAGTTCAGTGTTCAGGGTTCGAGCTCTGGGCATAATTTGCACCATTGGTGAGGAAGTAAGCAAGAATCAGAGGTGTACACTAGATATTTAGATGTTTAAGTTTTGGGACTTACAGGCATTGTACAAACTCCTAACTTTTTTATGTTCATACTTATGTCAAATGAGAATGTATTACAAAGAATTTCAGTGTTGGAGATTGGGAACAAAAAAACCCTAATTTTTATGCCCACCCAGCCCTTAACGTGGGCGCAATAAGTTAAGAAATGTTTTCTCTACTATTTTTATCTAAATTTATATTCTTCAACAAATTTCAAATTTCATGCAATAATCTCTAAGTGTTCAGTTTTTATGACCCTGCAAAGTTAACAGCTCCCTCAAATTAAGGTGCGCTAAAACTTTATATGGTCATAATTATTGAAAAATATTCAAGTTACAAATTATATGTTGCGCTTTCACTTGCCTTACAACAAACAAAGTTAAACATGTGCTTTATAAACATTTTTTGATGCATTGTTAAACATGTTTTCAAGGAATTTAAATATCTTTTTAAATCAAAATTTTTTCCAAATTATAAGAAATTTTCTGTTTTTATTTTTTTGATATTACACAATCTGTTTATTATATATAGCTGATGTGACTATCAGGGCCGATGGCATGGGTTTCAAAGTGGAGAGACACAATCGTTGATTTTTAAAAAGTCTTTTATATCTAGACATTTTTCTGATAAAATCATTCATAACAAAATGAACAAAAAATTAAAATATCAAAAATGACGCTAATATAAAATAAAATTTCTGTAATTATTTTATTATTACAGATTACTATTAGTTATTGTTTGTTAAGAGAAATTGTCTAAATAAATATTCTTATGCTTGCATAGTGATAAAGAAAAGTTTTTTGAATAAATTTATTTTATGATTTCTTTTTTTATGCGTCATATAACATCTTTTTTTTTCTTTTGCTGAACATTTTTGATGAAAAAGTTAGGTTAGTGAAAATAAAAATTTCTTATTACATTAGTAAATAGCGCTAATATCAAATTTTCATTCAAATTTTTTTATGTAATCATTCAAACTTCATAAGTGGTTTTTATAAAGCTAATTACTTCTTTTATCTTACTGCTTAAACGATATCTTTAGACTTGTTTAAGTTTTAACATTTATAAAATGGTAAGTGGCTCAATTGAAATGTCATACCACTTACGTTAAATGGCTTAAAACGTACGTGAATAGCACACCTCTTTACACTTTAAAACAAGGCCTGCCATAGGCACAGCAGAATGTGTATACATTGACTGAGGGTTTTAATTTGGGTTTTTCAATTAAAATAGTTTTTTAATGTTTTCAATTTTATTTTAGTCTGGCTTTTTAGTTTTTAAAAATTTTAAACATTCAAACCCATGTAAAAGTAAAATATTTAACATAATTGACATAAATTTCTATCACATTTGACATATATTTCTATCACATTTGACATATTTTGTTAACATATATTTAACATAGAATTAATTTATATTTGATAATATTCAAATCGAAATCAAAATTGAAATAAGAATTTGTTAAACACCTGATGTCTAAATATCGGTTTAATAGCATATTCTTTTAAAAGAAGTTGTAAATTTGTTAATTGGTATAAAATGTTGAAAGCATCTTGCTCCTGGATTGTTCTTTCCATAATTAACTTTGGTTGTAATGTTGATTGAACATTATTTAATTTTGTTTTATTAGCCATCATAAATTGGTTGTTTTTGTATTAATTTCACAAAATTTAAACATCTTATCAATTATTATTTAGTTTAAAATCTGTTTAGTTACTGTCCTTTTTGGCTATTCTTTTTAATGTGTTGTGATCACAAGAAGATATACTATGGGTTGTAGCAAAATATCATTTAGCGTGTATTTTACTAATATAAAGATTTTTACTGACATAAAGATTTAAGCTGTTGTTTTTCATGTAAAAGGTATATTGTACTAAGCCTTATCAGAAAGGAAGCAAAATGGTTTTGATATCAGTACAACATTTGATTTATAGTATATAATAATAGGATAAAGTGTACATTTTGATTTATTCCAACAAACTCTGCACTTGCAAAACTCTGCTAAAAAAGGTTTTGTCTAACACCAAAGCTCACTGTTTTCAGGTCACAAGATCTCGTATTTTAGCTCGAAAATTAGGCTCTTGATACTTCTGGAGAATCTTTAACAGTGTTTATAATAAGGGCAAATCTGTTATTTCACCTCTTTTGCATGGTTCAGATTTTTTTACCTCACCTAAAGACGAAGCTCAGTTGATTGCTAATAACTTTTCATCAATCTCATTTCTTGATTCTACTATTCACACCCTACCTTTAAGGGGTAAACAGATTCTATCTGTTGACCAGCCTTGCACCCCTTCTTCATCTATTAGGCTGGCGCAGATGTATTTTTAATACATTGTTTCCAGTTTAGGATGTTGAATGCTGGATCTTCTTGACTCAATGCATGGGTTTGCTTGTGTCACTGTTTTTACGACTAGGCAACTCATTCTATTATCTCCTTATGAGGGTACAGCTCTAAAACTCAGTTTTATGGTTCTGAGGCTGGCTGGTAGTCAGGTTTCCCGAACTCTGTGGTAGCTCTCAGAGAGGCTGATTCCATCAACAGCTGAAAAATATCAAAGTATTAACAGTGCCATGTTGCGCATGGATGGTGTCCCTGTTTGTACTTTTGGTGTGCATTGCGGAGGCCACATTTGGAGCCCTTTGTTAAGGCTTAGGGTTTATTAGTAGTAATGAGGCAATTGCTTGGGCTATTAAACGGTGTTCTGAGTACTATCTATGCTTTGAGTCAAGTTCTTCAAACTAATTTAAAAATGAATAAAGTACCAAAAACTATAAAACACAAAAACCATCATCATCACCAAGTTCTCTAAACCTATCATTCATTAATATTCGTGGTCTTTGAAGTAACTTTTCTTCTGTTGAGTCTTATCTCTTGCAAAGTTCACCAGACCTACTTGCTCTTTGTGAGACTAATTTGAGTTCAGCTGTCTCATCTTGTGATCTTAGTGTTGATGGTTATCTTCCTCTGATTCGTAAAGACTCCAATAGTCACATGCTTGGCCTGGGCATTTACATTCGTAAGAATTCACCTGTTTGTAGTGAAACTAGGTTTGAATCCACAGACTATTCTTTCATGTGCTTTCGTTTAGCACCACTTCACTCTATTGCCTTTCTCTTTGTTCTATATCGCTCTCCTTCATCTCAAGACTGCACTCTTTTTGATGTTATTTCTGATCATATTGACCAAGCCCTCTCTCTTTATCCATCAGCTAATATAGTTGTTGTCGGTGACTTTAATGCTCACCACTCTGAATGGCTTGGCTCTAGTGTCAGTGACTCTGCAGGCATTAAAGCCCACAACTTTTGCCTTTCTCAATCCCTAACTTAAATAGTCAACTTTCCAACTCGCTTTCCTGACAACCCTAATCATTTACCTTCTCTACTTGACTTATGTCTTGTTTCTGATCCTAGTCAGTGCTCAGTTTCTCCACATTCACCCTTAGGTGCTTCTGATCACAGTTTGATCTCTTTAAAACTAATATCTCATTCTTCTTCATCACCTGAATCCCCCTATTATCGAACCTCTTACAACTACAGTAAAGCTGACTGGGATTCTTTCCGTGATTTTCTTCGTGATGGCCCTTGGGTAGAAATCTTTTGTCTTCCTGTCGACAAATGTGCTTCTTACATAACTTCGTGGATTCAGGCTGGCATGGAATCTTTTATTCCCTCTCGACGATTCCAGGTCAAGCCTCACTCTCCTCCATGGTTTTCCTCACACTGTGCTGCTGCAATTGCCAATCGAAACCGTTACTTCCATATTTATCAGCAAAACAATTCTCCAGAAAACAGACGTCTGTTTATTACTGCTAGAAACAACTGTAAAAAGGTTTTGTCTAACACCAAAACCCGCTATTCTCAGGTCATGAAATCTCGTATCTCATCTCAAAAATTAGGCTCTTGTGACTTCTGGAGAATCTTTAATAATATCAATAATAAGGGCAAATCTATAATTCCACCTCTCTTGTATGGTTCAGACTTTGTCACCTCACCTAAAGACAAAGCCGAACTGTTTGCTAAAAACTTTTCATCAATATCATCTCTTGGTTCCACTAATTGCGTTCTACCTGATATTGCCAACAAACAGGTTGATCCATTGCTTGACATTCATATCACTCCAGCTTCTGATCTAAAGTGATCTCCTGCCTAGACTCTTCTACAGCTTGTGGCCCAGACAACATACCTGTTATTGTCTTGCAGAAGTGTTCTCCGGAGCTGTCGTCTATACTCTCAAAACTATTCAACAAGTGCTTATCAGAGTCTTGTTTTTCAGCCTGCTGGAAAGCCGCATCTATTATCCCTATCTTCAAAAATTCTGGGGAGCGATCTGATTCGTCTAACTACCGTCCCATAAGTCTTCTTCCTATCATAAGCAAGGTTTTTGAATCTTTAATTAACAAACACTTAATTTCTCATCTTGAATCTAATAACTTACTTTCTGACCATCAATATGGATTTCGATCTTCTCGTTCTACAGCTGATTTGCTAACAGTAATAACTGACAGGTTTTATCGTGCATTAGATGAAGGTGGAGAGGTTAAGGCCATCGCTCTTGACATTTCAAAAGCGTTTGATAAAGTTTGGCATGCTGGTCTTCTCCATAAGCTTTCTTCTTATGGTGTATCCGGCAACATCTTTAAGATTATCGAATCCTTCCTTTCCAATCGTAGTATAAAAGTTATCCTCGATGGACAACACTCTTCTTCTTATTTTGTAACTTCAGGGGTTCCTCAAGGTTCTATCCTTGGCCCTATACTCTTTTTAATTTACATTAACGATCTTCCAGATATTCTCACATCTAAGGTGGCATTGTTTGCTGATGATACTACCATTTATTCTTGTCGTGATAAGAAACCAACACCCTCTGATTGCCTGGAGGGGGCATTTGAGCTTGAAAAGGATCTCACTTCTGCTACAGCATGGGGCTCACAGTGGCTGGTGAACTTTAATTCAGATAAAACTCAATTTTTTTCAGCCAATCGTTATCGCAATAATTTAGATCTTCCTATATTTATGAACGGTGATGTACTCGATGAGTCACCTACTCTTCATCTTCTAGGATTAACTCTTACTTCCAATCTTTCTTGGAAACCATATATCAAATCGGTTGCAAAATTAGCATCTGCTAAGGTTGCATCTCTTTATCGAGCTCGCCACTTTCTTACTTCGGATTCTACTCTCTATCTCTATAAATCTCGAATCCGGCCTTGTATGGAATACTGTTGCCATATCTGGGGCGGTTCTTCTAATGATGCCCTTTCTCTTTTAGACAAGGTGCAAAGACGCATTGTAAACATAGTTGGACCTGCTCTTGCAGCCAACCTCCAACCATTATCACATCGTCGTAATGTTGCTTCTCTTTCTCTTTTCTACAAATACTATAATGGGCACATCCTTTTTCTGTGACTGTTCCTAAGTGCTCCAAAAACGCTTATTTGTCTAGTTTTTTTCCTCGAACATCAGTTCTTTGGAATTCGCTTCCTTCATCTTGCTTTCCTGATTCATATAATTTGCAATCTTTTAAATCGTCCGTCAATCGTTATCTTGCTCTACAACCTTCATCTTTTCTCTTACAGTAACTTCCAACTTTAATTAGTGGCTGCTTGCAGCCTTGTTGGAAGCAAAGATGTTTAAAAAAAAAAAAAAAAAAAAAAAAAAACCCTGATACAGCACTTAGAATTAGGATTGGCATTCAGCAATGTTGACCTAACTGCCACCCTGACAGTGTCTGAGATCAAGAATTTCCTGCAAACTTAAGAACTTTAAAAGTAAATTTTATTTAAAAAAACAAATATATTTAAAACGGCAGAACTAACATTTTATGTAAATTCTAAATAAAATAATGAAAATAAAAATGAAAAAACAATTGTTTTATTTTAGTTCTAAATAAAATAATTTAAAAAGGCTAAACAAACATTTATTTAATTTAAAAACACAACAGCAAAATGGATATTTCAATTAAATTGTAAATACATTTCAAAAAAAATAAAAGGCAAGTTTTTTTTTAAATTCCTAATAAAATACAAACCTTTTATTTAAACTGTAAACAAATCTTTTAAAATAAAATCAGTAAAACTTCATTCATTTATCTAATTTTTTTAGCAAATGTCTACATTAGAAAGAAAAGTCTGCTTATTTTACATTTGTTTTTCTGTCAATTTTATGCCAAAGTTTTGCAAGTTTGTCGATTTATTGAACCTTTTTTCCCAACTTTTTGCCAACCTGGTGCCGACCTTAAACGATATTATGTCTGTATTTCTACTGCTGATAGATGTGGAAAGATTAAGGTTATTGCTCTCCACATTTCTAAAGCCTTTTATGCAGTTTGGCAGCTGGTCTTCTCCATAAACTCTCTTCTTATAGCGTATCATGTAACATCTTTAAGGTTATTTAATCCTTCCTTCCCAATCGTAGTATAAAATGATTATAATGTTTGTCCTCGATGGACAGCACTCTTCTTCATTTCCTGTAGCTTCAGGGGTTCCTCAAGGTTCTATCTTTGGTCCTATACTCTTTTTAATTTACATTAACAATCTCCCTGAAATTTTTTTTTCCCATTTATTTTTGTCTTGATAAGAAGCCAACACTGATTACTTGGAATAGGCATTTGAGCTCCAAAAAGATCTCACTTCTGTTACAGCATTGGGCTCTAAGTGGCTGGTGAACTTTAACTCAGATAAAACTCAATCTTTTTCAACTGATCGTTATAGCAATAGTTTAGATCTTCTATTTTTTATCTTTATAAATCTCTAATCTGTGTTTTGGAATACTGTTGCCATATTTGGAGCGGATCTTCAAAGGATGCTCTTTCTCTTTTTGACAAGGTGCGAAAATGCATTGTAAACATAGTTGGATTGCTCTTGCAGCCAATCTCCAACCATTATCATATCTTCTTAATTTTGCTTCTCTTTCTCTTTTGTAAATACTATAACAGGCCCTGCTAAAGAGCTAGCATCTCTTGTGCCATCTACTAAATGTCATTCTTGTATTACTTTTCATTCAATTATGTCTCATCTTTTTACTGTGACTGTTTCTAGGTGCTTCAAAAATTCTTATTTGTCTAGTTTTTTTCTCAAACATCAGTTCTTTAGAATTTGCTCCCTTTATCTTGTTTTCCTGATTCATGTAGTTTGCAATCTTTATTGCAATTTTAGTCGTCTGTTAATTCTTATCTTGCTTTATAAACTTTATCTTTTCTTTTCCAGTAACTTCCAACATTAATAGTGTTTGCTTGCAGCCTTGTTGGAAGTGAAGATGTTTAAAAAAAAAACCTTACCTTAAAAACATATTGGAAGTTCTTTGCAAATCACCCAATATTATGTACTCATCAGGAGTTTATAACTCGTTTTAGTCTTCGAGGTATGTTTAGCTATAAGTAAGTAAGATGTTAATTCATTTATTTTGTTGAATATAAGTTGGATAAAGTCATTGTTATTGATTTTTCATATTTAGTTATTCAGTGTAGTTATATCATACAAATACGCATAAAGACTATTTTTACCTAATACAGATTCGTATTTTCATGTTATTCAGTGTGGTTTTATTTAAATGTTGCTATTGGGTATTTGTTACTTCTTTGATGCTGTTTTAAAACTTTGTTAAGGATTCTTTCGAAGCAATAATACAAGATCATAACAGGCATCAGTTTAGTACATACTTCTTAATGCAAACAATTTTTTCCACCAGTCCTTTTTAAGTTTTTTCATAGTCTTTTTGAATTTTAAGAGCATCAGCTAACAACTTAAAATTCTAAAAATACAAAATATTCACAATAGATGTTTTTTATATGGGATCTTGGCAAGAGTGCTAAACTTAGGAAATCCAGCATTTAAATTAGAGTATTTTGTTTTAAATATTACATAAAGTTTTTTTAAATTAATCAGCTAAATTCTGTTTTAATTACTCAAACTGCAGTTAAAATATTTTATTTCACCTGCTGCTATTTAATTCTAATTTTAAAATTAGCAGCATAAATCAGCAAAATCATAACCTGGAGATATGAAGAACCATAAAATGTTGGATACTCGAACTTTCGTGTTATACAAATGATCACAAGCCCTTTGACATACTCAAAATCAATAAAAAAATGCTCAAAAAAATCACAATTTGTGCCCTCAATTGATAAATTAAATATAAATAACAGAAGTATAAATTTTCAATTATTTTTAGATAAAAGTTATATTATGTATTTGAATATACTTTCTTTTAGATATGCACTAACTTATTTAGCTCTTGGTGGATTAAAATCTCTACTCTAGTCAATCTAGAGCAAGTTAAAAAAATTTTTTTTAGGGGTCTTGCTGGTTCAGAATCTTACTTGCACACATAGCAATTTTGTATAAGAAATTCAAAAAATTATTAAATTCAGTTTTGTTTTTTAGTTTTATTTTGACAGACAAAAAAAAAGTAAAAATTTTTATGAAAGATGTAATAGATAAAATATTATATAATGATAATGTAAATTCATTGAGTGAGAATCTAAAGAATAGATATCCAGAAAGATAGTAACACTCCTACTAAGTAAGGCTCCTACATAGAAACAGTATCACTATGCTAGTGGGATCCGGTGAAAATTTCAGTATGATTAAAAAAACACTATTATTTCATGTAAATTTTTACTTTAGATCAGAATACCAAAAGAGAAAGTGGTAGAAAAGTGCAGATGAGTAACATTGATGCTGCTAAAGTAAGTTTTTAAAGTGGTTATATTTTTGGCATATTTTCTAAGTGTTAATAAATGCAGTTTTAAAAAAAAAAAATTAAAATGACTAAGAATATATCTAAAAACTAAAAAAAATATATACAATTAGTACTTAAAAGAATTGCTAGTTTATATTCACTAAAAAGTTGTTTGAGGAGTGATAAGTGGTAGTTGGATTAGCTCATGTCATTTAAATTTTAAAAAAATAAAGTTATTTAAACTTACAATAAGTAGTTTTCATGGAGTTATTTAATATTGCAAAAAGCCTTAGAATTTTTATGCTTTTTGCATTGAGACAAAAATTTTTCTTCTATTCAGTGTAAAGTTTTAATTTTTTATTTTTGTAAAACATAATGATTGCATTCTATGAAGCCAACTAAAATTTGTTTACTTTTATCTGAAATAATTTGATTTGACTTTTTTTGTTTTAAACATTTTTTTTTGTAAAAGTTTTTCATTTATTAAATAAATTTAAACTCAATTTCTAATATTTGCCATATGTGGCTTTAGCCTTAGGTAAGGTAAAATAAGTTGGTACAGAAATCTACAATTGACATCATCTTTAGTTTGTTCAGGTCTGGCTTCTTTGGTACAGGGCAACAAATACAGATTAAAAAGAGAAATTGTACCATCGTGTTTACAGATAAATAATTTCTTCACCAGTCTAGTTTATAATAATTGGAATTTGTTACCAAATAAAATCATAGAATCAAGATATTTGAATGTTTTTAAAGCACAAATTGATAAAAAATTTTGTTTACTTATGTTTCTATATATGGGTAATTCCACAGTGGAAAATGAAAAAGTAGTCAAATTTTATTTGTATATAAAAGTATACCTCTATTACTAAAATTAGTTTATTTTGAATCATCTTAATGGTTTCGAGTATGCTCATTTTTTTTCAGTTTTTCATTGTTGCATGATAAAATAAGTGTCATTGTAAAATCTTATTTTAACCATGAACTTATTTGCATAATCGGAATTATTTTTGAAAATAGAGCTAACATGTTAATTCAGCAATGGTTAAATATTTTACTTTTTGTAGTTATGTTATTATGTGATGTTATTACTGGTCTTTTGTAGTTAATGACATCAATGCGATGAAGTTCTTTCAAATGCCCACATATATATATATATATATATATATATATATATATATATATATATATATATATATATATATATCAGGCCTTGTTACAAGATTTCGCTGCGTAGCGAAAACGCGTAACGCATTTCTAAGTAACTCAACTCAGCAAATATATTTTGCATCGTTAGAAGTTATATTGCGTCACTAGCGTCTTTTCAAGTACCGCATTGTAATTAAAGTTATTTTATTAAAGCGTTAAAAATCATACAATCAGTTAGTTTTTTTCTCACAAGAACAAAAGTTACAAATAAAATTAAAGTTCTTATTTAATAAATCATTTTTATTATTTTTTTCAAATATGAACTAAATTTTATTTTGAAAAAAATATTCTTTTCATGAAACGTAAAATAATGTTTGTTTATTTTCTTATAATTTTACAGTTGGTTTTTGATTATTTTATTAACTGTTAATAAGTTTTTTCTTATTTAATTTGTGTCTTTTTAATAATGTTTTTAAACAATAAAGAGTTTTTTTTTGTTATTTATCAGTTACCGATAACATATTCGTGATCATAGTTTATTTTCATAAATTAAACAAACGTCATTAAAACTTTACATTATTGAATTAACAATAAACAAAATATCTTATTAATAAAATATTTACATTAAAATAAATCGTGCATTTTTTAAATTATTATGACAAAAAATAATTTTTACATTTAAAAGGAATTTATATATTTAATTCCTTAAAATAAAACTTAAAACACTTTATTTTTTTAAACTAATTTTTATCAACAATAAAAAAATTATTAAACAAACTGTTTCTTTAACAAAAAGTCTATTAGTTTACAATTGCGATTAAATGCTTTTACTTACGAATTTATTTCTTCAGAATAAACGTCACATAAACGATATCAAAAGATAATTTTAAATATTCTAAAAGATATAAGTTTTTGCGTAACGCAAAACTGCTGAACGCGTAGGCAAATCGCCTTTTCGCAAGCAAAATGCGAGCTGCGTAACGCTTCTTATCAAGGCCTGATATACATATACATATATATATATATATATATATATATATATATATATATATATATATATATATATATATATATATATATATATATATATATATATATAGGCCTCGGCGGGAGTAAATGAGCGTGAGAGTGGAGAAAAGCTCTCCTAAAGCAAACATGATGGGTCATGGGAGTTGCTCCTCTAAACTGCTTTTTATGAGATTTTGGTTTTTGCACAAGCTATATATTTATTTATATAAAAATTGCTTATTAAATACAATGTTTGATTTTATACTTGTTACAAGCATATGTTTGTGACGTTAATGTTGCAATAATATACACATAACAAGTGTCATTTATTATGACGTAAAAAAATTATTTAGACGTAAAATATTTTTTTGCTAAAACCGTGCCTGTTTATTATCCAATAAATTAAATTTTTTTGACTTAAAGAAACAAATGCATGACATGCATGTTGCAATACACAGGTTTTTTTTTATAAGCATATGATACTTTTGATACAATTTATGTTTTGCATAAATACCATGAGAGTTGATTTGAAAAAATATTTTACAACAAAAGATCTATTTAAAAGATTTTATTAAGATAATAAGGATAATGTATTTTTTATGTGTTATTTCATAGCTGTTACTAAATACATAAAACCAGTAAGTAAGGCAGGACGGGTTGATCTTTTAAAGTATAAATATATAATGCAATGATAAGATAGTATTTTGAAAATACTGAAAACCACCCCGTTATGTTTTTTACCCTTTTCGAGAACTGTTAAAAAAGTAAAAAGTAAAACAAAGTTTTTATGGATTAAATTACCTAATAATGTAATTAAAAACTTTTTGTTCCAATAATTATTTAATTTTTCCATTTGTTTTAAAAATCAATACGTTTTACATTCTAATACTTTTATATACTTTTTTATATTTAATGAATAAGCCTTGCGAGGAGGCCACTACAGTCAAGGAGACTATTTTTTTATTATTATTTTTTTAAACTGGGAAATTTACTTGTACAAACAATCAATGAATGATATTTTTTATTGATTGATTCAGGATAAGATATTGTCTAGTTTGCAGCTCTCAAAAGTTGAAACTAGATGAATAGGCAGGATAGAGTTGATACTAGTTGAATAGATGGGATAGATAATTTGTAAAAATTCATTTTCACTTGAGATTCTAAGATTCAAAATTTAATAAAATCTCCTCTCTAGCTATCATGCCATCATCATATTTTTTAAATTATTCTTTGGGTCATTTTGGAAAACTGGAAAAATATTTCTTAAATGCAAATTAAAAATATTTCTTAAATGCAAATTAAAATTGCATTTACTTAATGCTTGAAACATACATAAAAATAAACATATAGAACAAATTCAAATAAAATTTCTTATCTTTAGGGCTAGACTGTGCAAAGTTGTCAAAAATTATTTGCTGATTTAGCACAATACAATATTATAAATTATGATAATAATTTATAAGCCTCTTTTATGAGTAACAAGACAGTTATTTTACTGAAGAAAAAAATTGTTCATAACAAATATTTCTTATTGATATAAAAATCCTAATTTTTACATATTTTAGGCTAAAAAAAAAAATAAGCAAATCAAATTCGACAGCACTAAATGTTTATTTTTTATTTTTTTTTAATTGTTTGTATTCTTATGTGTAAAGAATCATGTTTTTTTGCAGATGGCAATTTTCAAAATTTTTGTTTTTTGGCGCGCCCTAACTTTAGTATAACTTTTGTTTTTTTTATTATTTATCAGTTACCGATAACATATTTGTGATCATAATTTATTTTCATAAATTAAACGAACATCATTAAAACTTTACGTTATTGAATTAACAATAAACAAAATATCTTATAAAATATTTACATCGAAATAAATCATGCATTTTTTTAAACTATTATGACAAAAAATAATTTTCATATTTAAAGGGAATTTATATATTTAATTCCTTAAGATAAAACTTAAAACACTTTTTTTTTTTTTAACTAATTTTTAACAACAAAAAAATTATTAAACAAACTGTTTCTTTAACAAAAAATCTATTAGTTTACCATTGCAATTAAATGCTTTTACTTTACGACTTTTTCTATATAAATGTCACGTTAACGACATCAAAAGATAATTTAAATATTCTAAAAGATAAAAGTTTTTGCATAGCACAAAACTGCTGAATGCGTAGGCAAGTTGCCTTTTCGCAGGCAAAATGTGAGCTGCGTAACGCTTCTTAACAAGGCCTGATATATATATACACTAGCTGGATTACCCAACGCTTCGTGCAGGTTTCTCAGAGTTAGGAGGGGCTTCTGGTGGCCTAAACCTGGTCAAAACCACCGCTCAGGCCTACTTAATGCCTGTGCCAAGTTTGGTATTGATTGGTCCAGAGGTGTTTACGCTTATAGCTAACATCAAACATGCAAACATTGCCTTTTATATATATAGAGATTTCTATATATATTTATATATTTATCTATATAAATTTATTATTATCAAACATACAAACATTGCCTTTTATATATATATATAGATATATATAAAAGGCAATGTATATAAAAGGCAATATATATAAAAGGCAATGTATATATAAAAGATATATAAAAAGATATATAAATAGATATATATATAAAAGATATATAAAAAAAAGGCAGTATATATAAAAGAAATACAAAAACACTAGGTTTAAAAATTTTTTTGAATAAAAAATGCATTTTTTATGATAATTTTGATAAGTTAAAGTTTTTTCAAAATGAATATTGTTTTTGAAATTTTTACATAATTATGCTTCATTTGAGTACCAGGTTGACATATTTTTATAAAACATTTTTTTTTGAAAATATTAGGGATCCATTAAATATTCGAGGGTCTTGAGAGACATATTATATCAGCAACAGTGAAATATTTTTTATTCAAAAAAATTTTAAACTCAGTGTTTTTGTATTTGATAGAACACATTTAGGGGGTGGGAGCAGATTATTTTTTAAAATGTTGTTTTTTGGGACACTCTAATATATATATATATATATATATATATATATATATATATATATATATATATATATATATATATATATATATATATATATGTATATATATATATATGTATATATATATATATATGTATATATATATATATATATGTATATATATATATATATATATATATATATATATATATATATATATATATATATATATATATATATATATACACACAAGAATGTGTGTAATAGCACACCATTATATGATCACACAAGTAATATTTTGATTTGATGATTTGACTACAGTTTTTAAAATTTCAAAAACGCACTGAATACATTTTTTGAAAATGATTAACATCAAAACTTTTATCTTAACTAATTTTTGTATATTATTAAATTAATATTAATATATTAATTGAAATTAAATTAACTAATTTTTTTATATTATTAACACTTTTAGATAAAGTATATATATGTATGTGTGTATATATATATATATATTTATATATATATTATATATATATATATATATATATATATATATATATATATATATATATATATATATTTATAGCCTTTAGAATTAGAGTTGGCATTTAGCAATGCCAGCCTAACTGCCAACCTCAAAGTGTTTGAGTTTGGCAAAATTTCAACCTTGTTTCTATGATTTATGGTAACCCCTTTGTGTCAAACAAAGATTTTGCCGACCTCTAACAGTTTTAGGTCAGCAATTTATTGCTGAACTTATTTTTCCTTATTCCAAAAGTTGTATATATATATATATATATACATACATACATACATACATACATACATACATACACGCACACACACACACACACAATATATTGTCGACCTCAAACTGTTAGAAGTTTCAGGTCTGCAAAAAAAATTATCAAAAAGAGGTAACCATAAAACATAGAAATAAGGTCGGTTTTTTGCCAACCTCGAATACTTTAAGGTTGACATTTGGCCTAACTCCAAGGGCCAAATGTCATATATATATATATATATATATATATATATATATATATATATACATATACATATACATATACATATACATATACATATACATATATATACATATATATATACATACAGTGCCGGCAAAAAGTCATGCACCCAACTGAAAAATAACACTTTTTTACTATTTATACATATAAATTTTATTTAAAAAGCACTAATAACTGTCCCAAATGTTAGCAACATGAAATATAAATGTCTTAAAAATAAAAATAATGATATGTTTAATATTTTGTATGACCGTCTTTGGCTTTGAGGACATGCATGATACGCTGTGGCATAGACTCGACCAATGAATGTAAGGTTTCTGGGGTGATGCTTTCCCACGCTTCATTCAAACACCTCCACAAATCTTTTAAACCAGTGGGTTTGGATACCTGCAGTTTTCGGAAGATGATCTCCCACAGATGTTCAATGGGATTGAGGCAAGGGCTCTGAGGAGGCCACTCCAAGACTCGTACACGTTTAGAGGTTAAGAAATCACATACCCGCTTAGCTTTGTGACATGGTGCTTTGTCCTGCTGAAAGACAAACTCACCTTGTCTGCCAAATAAAGCACCAGCTGAAGGGAGCATGTGATCTCTTAGGACTCCAATGTACTGGTACTGGTTCAATGCACCTACACAGCGATACAATTGACCTTTCCCGGACCATGATATTGCTAGCCGAAACCATGATAGACCCTCCTCCGTGGTTCACAGTAGCATTAATGCAACTGCTGTAGTATCTTTCACCCACTCTTCTCCTCACTAAAACTCTCTTCCCACTACTAAACACTTGAAAACTGCTTTCATCACTCTAGAGAACCTGTTTCCATTGATCGATGGTCCAGCCATGATGTATCAGTGCAAATGCTCTCCGCCTCCGGCGGTGATCACAAGTTAACAGTGGCTTCTTCGCAGCCACACAAGTGTTTAAACCAGCTTTCTGCAGCCTGGCTCTAACAGTCCTAACAGCCAGCCTGATTCTATATAGTCTATACAGCCTGGCAGCTATATCAGGGGCAGTTAACCATCTATCCACTAAGCTCATTCGGACGATCATCTCTAGTTGGCGTCTTCTTCGGACGACCACTGCGGGATCTATCAGCCACCAATCCTGTCTCCCTGTATTTCCTCATCAGCCTAGTTACTGTTGACTTGCTTATTCCCATTTTCTGAGCACTGCATCAGTCGACCCATTCCTGACCTGCACAACCACCTCCAGCCTCTCCTCCGCAGTCAGCTTCTTCGCTTCAGTCATGATAATAATTTTATAAAAATAAGTCTAAAATAAAAAAATTGTTTTATAATACCAAGTAATATGAAATACATCATTAAACAATATTTAGAAAGAAAAATAATACCAAATAAATGCTAAGCAAGTAAAATTTGACTTAATTGCACAATTAGGCCCATCATATTAACCTCCATTTTCCAAAATAAATTAATAAATAATGCACGAATGTAAAAATTACAATTAATATCCACTAAAAACCAAAAAACAAATACAAAATAACATGGACTGGTAAGTTACAAGCCCAAAATACAAATAAATAAAGTATTATCAAATATATCAATTGTAAACAGAATTGAAAGGGACATCAGCTGATTGCGTAAATTAACATCCAAATTACCAAAAAGTTACTAAAAATTAAGTCACAAAAAAATTTAAAGTTCCTACACAAAATAAACTTGACATTAAAGAACTTGAAATCTGGTTGTTTTTATTTTTAAAACCTATTCTAAAATCAAAATTTTGTTGTAAAAGTTGCTGGGTGCATGACTTTCTGCCACCATTGTGTGTGTATATATATATATATATATATATATATATATATATATATATATATATATATATATATATATATATATATATATATATATATATATATATATATCAGGCTTCATGATGAATTTTCCTGATGGGAAACAAGTTGTTAAAGAAAAAATTAGATAATAGTTTTTACTAATTTATATTTATATATATATACTTAGAATTAACTGTTTAGACTGTTGCTGATATTATACGTACTTGTCTTGGGCCTAAGGCCATGCTTAAGATGTTAATGGATCCGATGGGAGGAATTGTTATGACTAATGATGGAAATGCAATACTTCGAGAGATACAAGTCCAGCATCCGGCTGCAAAAACGATGCTTGAGATTAGTCGTACACAGGACGAGGAAGTTGGTGACGGTACTACATCTGTAGTCATACTGGCTGGAGAAGTTCTTTCTGTAGCGGCTCAATTTATTGAAGATAAAATTCATCCGACAGTTATCATTGCTGCTTATAGGAAAGCCCTAGATGATCTTCTTGATGTACTCAAAGAGCAAATTAGTGTTCCTGTTGATGTCAATAATGATGAAGAAATGCTCAACATTTTGAAAAGTTGTCTTGGTACTAAATTCATGCATAGCTGGTGAGTTTTTTTGTTTTAAAAAACATTATATTTCTTTTTTTAATAGTAAATCAAGTTTTTATATAAAATTAGACTCTTTTTCTCTTTTTTTTGTATATACAAACTTGACATTTGTCGAATCACAATTATTTTTTTTAATATAATAAAAGTAATAAATATTGCATTGCATACTTATCTTATCATTGCATCTTACATGGAAACTTGTTGATTGTATAAAGAACATTTAATTCTGATTGAAACATCAAATCATTTGAAACTATTTAAAAGAGCAAATAATGAATTAAGATTTTTCAAATCAATTTTTGTTTCAAATGTGTTTAAAAGATTGATTATGTAACCGAACAAAAAAAATCAATGATGTCATGTGCTATAACTCTTAGGAATAAAACACACTTGAATAATTTATCAAGTCTGTAGATTGCGGTGTATATTATGAAGACTATTTGGCCTACAACAAAACGGAGAAGGCAAGCTTCAGCTAAAACAAAACAGTTAGTTTTTCTTGGTATGCGCTTATTCTTTTATTTTAATCAAAAAAATTTAGCCCAAACATTTTTTTTTTATCATTCTCTTTAATATGAACATAACATGTCTCGGCGGTTTAGGATCCCTTTAAACAGTTTTTTTTGTTTTTGTTTGTTTTTTTACAGCTTTACATTGCAATTTGCATTCAAGACTTTAAAAAAAAAACTAGTTTTTTTATGCTATTATTACTTTGATAACTAGTAATTAATCAAAAGTATTTTTTTGTTTCTAAAAGAAACCCCTGCTTTCAAACTAGCCTCCTAACTAATAAAAATGTTTTATTTTAAATAGATATTGGAACTTGCTATTTATGCTTGACAGAAACTCATTAGACAAAGCTTTTTGTAAAAAAAAAACCTTATAGCAACAAGTAAAGAATTGAAATGTTTTGAATTTATAATTGAAATGTTTTGAAATTGAAAATGAATTGAAATTGTATAATATTTAAATAGCATTTATTAAATAAGTTATTTTTGTTTTACAGAAAATAGCCAACTTGATTTTGTATAAAAAAAATAACCCCTTGGTAAATAACTGAAAACATTATAAGTTTTTTTTCTTAAAATTAGTACATACAGTATTTATATAATTATGCAACTTTTTTACTCTAATGGGTGATGTGTAAATTATCTGACAAAATAAATATGTCAATATCTTATTTATAAATTAAAAACTTTTTTTTTTAAGTATCTATCTTTTAATAAAAATCAGTTATTCCTTTTATGAAAAAACTCCAATTATCTCAATTATCTCCATCATCTGCAATTGATCTCACTTGCTTTGATACCTTTCATAAGCAACTGTAAGAAATTCAAATCAATTTTTTTTAGTTTTAATTTAATGTGATTGCTCAAAAATTGCTCTGTTGAAGCTGTTTAATTTCCCTTGTAAACTATCTATGCCGAATGTCTCCAAAAGTTTTCAATTGGTTGTGCTTGAAGCACATTTGGGGGTTTGGATTTTATATCAACCTAATTGACATATTCGTCCATCAAATTTAGAGAATCTTTAGGATAATGAGAACTTGCTAACTCTTGCCAAAATTAATAGTTAGTCTCCATGATACTCGTGAATGAACAGAAAAAGTCATTTTTAAACATTCATCAATATATATTGATGTATTAATTGCTACACCTTGGAAGTATGAAGCAATGACTTGGATATACCAGTCAGATATGGCTATCCACATTAATAATTATTTTGGAAATTTCTCTTCCTATAAATCTAACACTTTCTGGGCATGTTTTTTTTGTTGTTGGTAACCAAAAGTGATTTCATGTTATAGAGCTGGTTAATAAGTTTCCTGCTTCTTTTCCTGCACATTTTCTATATTCAATAATCTTTTTTTAACTGATAACTAATTTTCAAATATTTTACACTGAATTTAAGACCTATTTTTCTCTGACTGACTCCTTTTCAATTGTTGACAAGTCTCATTGATTTGGTTCTCTTTTCTCCATGTTCGATGACCAGGGTGCTTTCTAGAAAAGGATTAAACAGTTTTAATTCTTTTAAATTATCATATATTATGCTTTGAGGAAATCCTTCTTTTTTGAAATGATTTCTTTTTTTTATATTAGGTTTATTTACAAAAAATATTTTGAGTTGCTTTCGAAAAGGTTCTCGTTGAGCTGCATTTAACGTAATTTTAAATAATAGTTTTAAATAATAAAGTTTATATTTTTTAGAACATTTATGTTTCCTCATAAAACCACAAAAACAAATTAATATGATCGAATAATTAAATTCAGATTTATCCTATAACTTCTGCATCACCTGTTATAAATTTAAAATTTTAAAAAAAAACTTTTTTTTACACACCCTTCTTTTTAGGTTTTTGTTTTGTTGCAGAAATTTGTAATGAAGTTTTGTAACTAGCTTCTTCTTGTTTACATTTGTGAAAACTTTTATGATTTAAAAAAATGTTCATTTATGATTGTAAAAATTGTTCTATTGAAATTTATTGTTTTTATTTTGTCTTATTTACTACATAAAACTTGTTACTGTTAAAAAATCATTTTAATAGTATAATTTCTGTTGTTTTTTTTTAAACTAGGTCTGAACTTGCATGCAGTATGGCACTAAAAGCAACTCGCACATGTCTTACAGATAAAAATGGTCGGCGTGAAATTGATATTAAAAGATACACAAAAGTAGAAAAGATTCCAGGAGGAATGTTAGAAGATTCTTGTGTTTTAGATGGTATCATGTTAAATAAGGATGTAGTACATCCAAGAATGAGTAGGCGAATAGAAAATCCAAGAATTTTACTTCTTGATTGCAACTTAGAATTTAAAAAAGGTGAAAGCATGACAAATATTGAAATTAGCCAAGAAACAGATTTTAATCGCATATTACAACTAGAGGAAGAATTCATTAAAAAACTTTGTGACGATATTATAGTGCACAAACCAAATTTGTTATTCACAGAAAAAGGTGTTTCAGGTATAGCATCTAAGTAACATAAATTGCAACAGTTTTTTTATGTGTATTTATTAGTGTACTAATCTCTTCTTTTCTTTGGAATGAGGGTAGCTTATAATTTAAAAAACATGATTTAATATATTACTTTTTTAATTTTCTCAAAATATTTTCAAATAGCTTTTTATTTTGTATGAAATTTTTAGATCTGGCTCAGCATTATCTAGTTAAAGCTGGTATTTCTGTTATTAGAAGAATAAAGAAAACTGATAACAACAGAATAGCCAGGTTTGTTTTTAAATTAAAATTAATTATGAGTTTTATAAATACAATATATTTTATAAATCACCAAGTTTAAATGTAAAAATCTTTGTTTAAGTAATAACATGTCAAAAAATTTAAAAAATAGATTGTTATATTTAATACAACATATTTATGTTAAATTTTATTAAATATTAACTTTACTATAGATTTTACTATATATTTATGTTGCTGTAAATTTTTATCATTTTTAGAGCTGTAGGTGCGACAATTGTTAATCGACCTGAAGAGATTAAAGAGGAAGATTTAGGGCTCGGCTGCGGATTATTTGAAATTCAAAAGATTGGTGATGAGTAAGAATGCTTTTAAAACTAAGTTTATTTTATTTTTGATTTATACTTATTTCAAAATAATATTTTAAATTGTTACTATTAAATATATATATATATATATATATATATATATATATATATATATATATATATATATATATATATATATATATTAATTTTTTTTTTTTCCCAAGTTATTTTACCTTTTTAAAAAAGTGTAAAGATCCAAAAGCTTGTACTATTCTTTTGCGTGGTGCTAGTAAAGATATTTTAAATGAAGTTGATCGTAATTTGCAAGATGCAATGAATGTTGCAAGAAACGTTATGATGGATCCTCGCTTGTGTCCTGGCGGTGGAGCTACTGAAATGGCCCTCTCACATGTATGCATGTTTTATTTGTTAATATTTACATTATGTTTTGTTTGTTAGCATTTTCACTTGAAATTTTTTATTTTATCAGGCCTTGTGATGAAGTGTAATTGATCGCTCCCTTGTGTGAAACACCCCCTTAAATGGTCTTCTGGGCGTGAAAATTATTTAATTAATTTTGTTACCAGAGTAAAAAATTGCGCTCATATAAAGAAAATTATAAGTTGATTTTATTGAAAATATAAGTCAAAATATGTTTAATTAAACAGTAGAGTTTACATATTGTTAAATAATACTTAAATAATACCAACAAAGTTAATTCATTATATAGTACATCATGCATAAATTAAAATAAAAAATCTCAGTGCAAGAGAGCCAATGGTTTATTTCTTTTATTTGAAAGTTAAATATTTGTTAAAAGTTAAATTTGAAAGTTAAATACAGTATGACATTTTTTTTTTTTATTCTCGTTGAACTTTATCATATTATCTTAATCGTAGCCTGGTTAAATGGAATTGCTAACTCCACAGTTTTTATAGATCCATTTGACAAAAAACTTCACTTAACTAGGACTTTTACTTTGAATTGCATAAAAGTCTATGTAATAAAACATCAAAACTTGCAACATTTTAATAAAAATTCCAAACTTTGAATGCTTAAAAATTAAATATCTAGCATAATATTTTATTTATAATAACTTATTAAAATAAAACTTTATTAATAACTTCAATTTCGTACAGGTTCGATCGCATTCAAAAACATCAAATCAAATTCAAAACGTTCGAATATTAAATAGTAAAAGTGCCATAGTTTAACTAAATTATTTTACTGATATCTACAAATTGGTCAAACTTATAATAAAAGTTATAAACAAATAAAAAGTTATAAACTTATAAAAAAGTTGAAACAAGACTAAAAATTAGAACTATAACAGAAAAGTTTAAAATATTCGGAGTCTGAATTACCAGGGTTCTACTTTTTTTTATTGTTTGTTATATCTATTGTTTATTTCAACTTTGGAAAGCGTGCTCACAAACAACAAAAGAAAAATGTAATGTTCAATTCATGACCTGGTTTTTATTGGTTGTAACAAACACATTTATACAAATATATGTCAGTATATAATCATGTATATAAAAAATGATTCAGTTGATAATAATTAAATCGCGCATTTAAATTAGATAGCAGTTTTCTGTTTTGTGCAAACAATTAATGGAAAGTTATGAAGTCATTACTGCTAACAGATAGAATGGAATGTTTACTATTTTCAAAATGTGTTCGTCCAAATGACTATAGAAAATTTAAATTATAAAACCAAAAACTTGATAAAATTTTAAAAATCAAAAGTTTTAAATCGCAAATTTGGAAAGTGGGACGAGAAAACTTAGTTTAAAAAATCATGTTAAACATTTTTAATGACAGAGTTACTAAAATTTAATATAAATTAATAACTTACTTTAGTAATAAAATTTAATATAAATTAATAACTTACTTTAGTTATAAGTTAAATAAAAATCTATAAATAATTTTTTTTATTTAATTCTTAAGATGAACACTTTTTTTAATAATAGTTCAACTGTGAAAACTTGATTTAAAATAAATTTCAATTTTTGAGAACGACTATAAAATAAATAAAGTTACGCAATATTTCATTGTTTTTATTTTATATAGCCACAGTAACATATTTTTTCCAGTAGATAGACTAATGCATTAATGGAAAAACCATAGCTTTTTTGTCTGATTTTCCAGACTTCAAATGAAAAAAATTCAAACAAAAAATCATCTACCTTTGTACGCACTGGTAGGCTTTTAGGTGAACCCCTCCCCATATCTGCATGTGTAATTTACGGATGAATCAATGAGAATCAATTTTCAACCCTGATTGTTGCTCTCGAAGACTTGATGCCGAGCTTATAATTGCGCTGGTTAATAACTTTTTTCAAGTTTACTAGCGCAAAATATTGTGCTCAACAAGCACGATATTTCGCTTAATTGTATTCATCACATGCACTGTTTTATTTGTTGACATTTACAAATTTCCAATTTTTTCCAAAAAATTTATCAATAATTTTTAAGTGTGTTTGGGTTTGTCATAATGATTCATTATTATGTGGATAATGAATTATTCATCCAACAGCTTGAAAAGTTTGATAAAAAAAGTTTAAAGTTCATAAATATGTCATAAAGTCATGTGATAGGGGCAAGTTGACTTTCTCTATGTTTTCTGTCAATAGATTTATTAAGTTTTTAAAATTACTGTTTTAATTAACGTCTCTCAAAATAAAACAGTGCCATGCCACATACCTGGTTAGCATTACCTGAGTTATTTATTTAACATAAAAGTAGACGTTTTAAAAGAATCAAATGTTTTAAATTAAAATACATATATTTTTTGTGTGTGTGTGTGTTAATTCGCCTCTCCAAGGCCCAGAAGGCCACTATGGAAGAGGAGGTTATAACCCTCTCAACTCTATACCTCTGAAACACAAACCTTGCTGAACAAGGCTGCTGCACGGAGAGACAAGTTGAGCGCGGTACTACCAGGGACATGGTGGGGATCATATGAGTTTTTGTTTTCATCTAACCTTTTATTATTGAGTCTTATTGGAAAAATCTTCTTTACCCCATTCACCATTTTGCCCCATTTCAAAGGTGTAAGTTTTTTTTCAAGTTTTCAAGTAAAATATTAATTTTTAAATCAATATTAAAAGATTTCCCAAGTATTTAATACCTAAGTTCTTTATAATAATTAAGTTGAGATTACAATTACTTAAGTAAATAAAAATTAAGTATAGTAAGTAAATAATAATAAAAATATAATAAATGGAATTATAATAAAAAATAATTTATTTTATAAAATAATGGTTTAAAAAATTTATTGCAACGTTTAGATTACAAATCCAATTAAAATATTGCATTGTTGAGATTTCAAATCCAATCAAAATATTGCATTGTTGAGATTTCAAATCCAATCAAAAGTGTTAGTTTTAAAGTAAAATTATTGACTATGAAAATTCGTTTTTAAAAGCCAAAAATATGATTAATGGTAAAGTAGTATAGCCAAATTACGATATAAGTTATATTTAAAAAGAAATTTATATTTTACAATATTATATTTCTTGCAATTTAACAAGATTTTTCCTTTTTTTAATTTGTTGCCATGAAGGATTTTTATTCAAAGTATAATACATTGAGTAAAGAAACACTTTAACAAATTTATTTTGCCAAATTTATCAGTTACAGTTAAATTAAGTTGTATTGATTAATTTGTTTTTTTTAAGAATTTTTTTTAGATTTCAAAATTTCATGCACCTAATGTTATGATAAATTTTTCTGGATAAATTTTATCCACATATTAAACTGGGTAAGTAAAAAAAAGCAATCGCTCTTACTTAGCGTTTTTGGGAGTAATTGCTCAGCTTTACATGAATAAAAATTTGCTAAATTTTTTATTCACAAGCTGAGAAATTACTACGATAACGCTGAGTATAAGCAATTGCTTTTTTTTATTCACCCGGCCTATTACCTTATGAATGAATTATATCTACATACAATCTTAAAATCTCTAAGTTGTTAAGTGTGCGTTTTAAAATGTTTGATAATCCTCTTAATGTCTGTGTGTAGTTTTAGTGTGTCCTCTTTAGTTGTGCCCTTTTTAGTTGTGTCCTTTTCTAGAAAGTTCTTTGAAGTTCTATAAAATTTTGGAAAACTTTTACAAATTCTGAAAACTTCTGATAAGTTTTATTATGTTCTAGAAAATTTTAATACATATATGGTTGCTAGAATATGTTAACTTAAATTTGTTGTTGGTTTGATTTTTTCACGGGTTCATGCTTGCTATGACTTAGTATTATGACCAAGAGTTACATACTGAATGCTTTCATGAGAATTGTTGAAGCCTTTTCAACGCATTTCAATAAAAGCTAATTTTTTGAGGACATATTGACCTTCAATATTCAATTTCAAATAGAAGCAAAAAACTTTTAAAAAATTATTTCTGATTATATTAAATTTCTAATTTGAGATTTGAATGTGTATATTTTGTATACAATTTTATATATTATTATGTTTTTTTAAAAGTTAAAATAAATTATGCATATTATACTATTAGAATTAATTTTATAAATAATGTATAAGGCTATACAATAAATAAACATATTACAAATATCATTAAAAAACGATTTTATATTATTTAATATTTATTTAAGGCTTTGGAGGAAAAATCCAAAAGTATTACTGGCGTTATTCAATGGCCTTACAAAGCTATTGCAAGAGCACTTGAAATTATACCAAAAACTCTAATACAAAACTGTGGAACAAATTCTATACGAACATTAACTGCATTAAGGGTAAACACACTTGTTGTTGTTGTTGTTTTGCTATTTAAATGAATATTCTTTTTTAAATAAAGTATTAAAATATGTTAGGCTGTTTGAAAGCATAGTGTGTTTAATACTTAAATGTTTTAAATGTCCAGGCTAAACACGCTGCAGGTGGAAATAGCTCGTGGGGTATTGACGGTGACACAGGAACTATTGCCGATATGAAAGTTGTTGGAATATGGGATTGTTTTTCTGTGAAAGCGCAAACTTACAAAACTGCAATTGAGGTAATCATTTATATATAATATTACTTTTTAATTCTAATGCCTTTTAATTTTAAAGTTGTTTTAATTTTGAAATAATTGTTTTAAGACATCGATGCTCTTGTTGCGTATTGACGATATTGTATCTGGAACAAAGAAATCATCGGAAAGCGATCAACCACAGCAACCCCCTCCCCAGCAAGGAGAAGATTAGTGATTACTTGTTTGAAATTATAAACATATGGGTTTTTGAGTTTTCCCGCGTGCATTAACCTCAGTGATGACATTCCTTTTTCAGCTCTTGTACCGCCAAAAAAAAAGTATTTGCAGAAAGTTTTTAATGAATTAAATATTTTCTATCTTGCATAAACTTTTTTTCGTTCGTCAATAGAACTTTTAGTATTTATTTCGTCATTCACAAATTTAGTACTTACTTTGGTAACAATGCAATTTAGAATCCCCTATTCCTTTTAGCCTTTTTATACTCCTTAAGTCCCCCTAACAAAGTAAATAAAAACTTTTATTTCATGTTATGATACTGCGGAATAGTTGCAAATCTGTATTAGGTACTGGCAATTTTTGGTATTAAGTTGCTTCAAGCTGGAGTAGATAGTTTATAAGGAAATAAGAGTTAACTCAAAAATGAAAAATCTCAAAATCCACATAAATAAACCGCTTTAAAGACGTCATTTTTTCTAGATTTATAAAGAAATGTCATTAAAAATAAGTGAGCGAAAGAAAAACTTTCTAGCGGGTTATTTTTTGTTTTGTTTTGCATTAAGTTGAACTGTTCAAATTAAAAAGATGAGTTTTTTCCAATTAAAAAACAAAAATATTTAAATTTTTTTTAACTATTTTACCCAAACAAGATGCAACATTTAAAACTATGTTTTTTGATATAATGTTTTATTCACACGAGTTCAGCTAATTATTAGGCTCGTACGTAAAGCTACCCGCTTTGACAGGACCCTAAAAACATGTCTAGAAAAAACTAAAGTGTTAACGCTTTGTTAGATATGAAAATACGCGAGAAAATTTTTCAAAAGTTCATTTATATTTAATTTATGTTTCACAATGAATTATATGTAAAAAAAATGCTTGCAACTTCCTTGATCCAAAACCCCTGGATTTTTGCGACGCGCTTCAAAAAGGTTATTTTTAAATAACTCTATTGAAGTAGTAAATAGAGAAAGGAAAGAACTTGTTTGACTGGTTAATTTTGCTGAAACTAGTGGTATTTGCTGCTTATCCTTTTTTTTTTTTTTTTCAGGAAAACTAAGAGTTTTCTAGCAAACAAAAGTGGACTTAGAAGAAAACAAAAAGTGAATTGAATGTTGCTTTAAAGGCAATCAGCAAGCATGAGCAATCTGCTGAACATTATACTGCTTTTTCTATCTTTGTTAATTGAAGTAAACGCAGTTGAGCAATTAATTGCGATAAAAAGTAAAGTTACTTTATTAAAAACCACTTGTTTCTATCTAAATATATAAACACGTACGTAAATCCAGGTAAGTGTAGCACTTCTTACCCATTAGCTAAAATTGAAAAGAATTCAGCCAACGGATGGTTAGCGGTTCGTTTCTTCAAATAATTGGTATATTGCTTTTATATTTTTATATATCTTTTAAAGTTTCTTTAAAAAGAGCATTTGAAATTTCTAATTAACGTTTTATTTTTGTATTAGTAAATTACTTTTCTGCATTAATTGAACTTAAATTTTGCAAATTTAAGTTCAATTGTAGAAAATTGTTGCAACAGCTGAGTCTTGTGATACAGCAACCTTAGTGCATTGGTTAGCGCGCTTGCTTCAGAAGCTAGATATCCGTGATTCAAAGCCATGTTTGTGCAAGTTTTATAACATCAGTAAGGAAAGATGCGTGAACTTCCCTTCAAATGTTCTTCCGCGGTGCTCTGTGGTAAGATTATAAGGACTTCTTGGAGCACCTTAAATAAATAAATTTAAAAAAAGCTGCATTTTTCTTTTGCAATCTTTAACAAATTAACTTTTTTTCTGCTTTAAAAATTGCTGGGAAGTCTTTACATCAAAAATTGAAGTAGCGGTGAAGAATTCTTAAATTCATTTAAAGATTAAAGATATTCTGCTCGCGCAAAATATCTTTAATCTTTAAATGCTTTTTAAACCCCCCTCAATTTGAGGGGGTTTTAATTTTTATATAGTCTTAATTTTTGAACGCTGAGAAATAATAATATGAAGCTTAAAATTTATCGTTGAATATAAGTTTAGTTAAGAATAGTACAAAAAAATATTTCATTAACTTGCCTCTCACATTTGGGATGAAATGGAGGGGGGGGGGGGGCAGGGAATGAAGTTAATGGGCTTTTTCGTTTCCAGCTTTCAATCATTGCAACTTTTTGCAAATCTTCATTATTTGACATAAGTATAAACATACAAATGTTTGGAGTTTGCTCCATGTCTGGAAGTTAGTTATCTCAAACACCAAAATATCCTGGATCAGTCACTGAATGCCGGTGCTGCTTTAAGAATGTGTATATTGTTGTTACTAATTTAAAATGCTGATGTTACTAATTTAAAACAAGAAAGGTACTTTTCAACCTTTAAAAAGAGCGAAGAATTGCTACATGTCTAATAGTGGATAAAAACGCCTGTCGGCTGAAGCCGTTCATCAAACGTAAAAAGTTTCTCTTAAAGAAACCAACGTGGATGGTATGATTGATCAATTTGCTGATTTAAAAACTCAATACAAGATATCAAAAAAATTCATCTACTTAATAATGAAATCTGGTTGAAAACTATGTATTCTTTAAAAATGTCTTTATTTTGTTATACCCTACGGAATTGTTTTAAATATATGTAAAATACAAAGATATATTTGACGCTTGCTTATTTTTTTGATTAACATATAGTTTAGTTTAGTCTATTTACTGGTCAATAATTTTAAATATTTACAGCTATCTGTATCAATTTTTCAAGTTTTCAAAAATAAAAAACAATGTTTGCTACTTTTTGTTTAAAAATTATTAACGAAGATGCACTGCATCAGACACCTCTGTACTGACAGCCTTCGGTACTCGTGCACATCTGTCATATAAGTTGCTCACCGTAAGAATATATTAAGTACCGTAGCAATATATTAAGTACCGTAAGATTATATTAAAAGACATTATGCTTTTATGCTTCTTTTTTACCGATTTAAATATTCAACCTAACAATTTTTAAACATGTTGTCAATTACTGTTTGCGGAAGAGTATTCCATTGGGACACAGCTCAGTTTTTTTTTTAAATACATTTCGCTGTTCATATAAAATAAAAATAATAAAATTACAATGAAACTTTTACGTTACACAAAGAGTATATATAAAACAGACAGGGGCTCAAAGAAGATACGGATGATTGGTGTCACCACAATCTTTTCATAGAGTCCCTTCACAATAACATTTAAAGCCCACATGGCTTTAGTAAATTTACAATAAGTTTTTTTTTCTGAAAAATACTACGTGAAGAATATAAACACTTATATGCATACACACTCATATATACATATACACATAGTTTGCAAAGAATTTTTCTCTCTGCATGCAGTCCAGTACTCGCTGCTGTGCCTGTTGTTGATAATGACCTCACATAATGTACTTTGATGATAATAAGCAACTCAGAGGTACGTCAAAGTTTATTTCTTCAATTTTGTGCATATATTTAAAAATCTGGATTAAATCACCTCTTTTTCTTTTCCTTTCGTGGTTGTGAGGCCTAACATAGCTCTTCTTTGCTCAGAAGTTTTATGATTATTAGAATAAATTGTTTTGTTATCTTTCTGGTTTTGGACTTTCTCTGGCGACTCTACGTCTCTCTATTAATGTGGTAACCACGCCTGGATAGCGTATTTAAGAGGAGGTTGAACACAAGTTCTTTAAGCTCTTTTCACAGTGGTAAACTCTGACTACGAAAAGTTTTTTTAAACCTCCCTAAGGATTGGTTAGTTTTTGCAGCAGCTGCTGTAACTTGAGCTTTGAGTTTACGGTTTTCCTAAATTAAAACTACCAGATCTCTTTCTAAATTAGTAACTTCAAGTGCATGTGGCAAGTCGTCTTGCCATGGCATAAAATATTCTTGAGTTGATATTTTTTCCCTTGGCCTACATGCACTGCACTTCTCGATATTGAAATTCACTAGCCATCGCTGTGACCATTCAACAGCTTTGTTTATATCTGCTTGAAGGAGGTCGGCGTCACGGTCAAATTTTATGATGAGATTGATCTTATTTCATTAGCGTAGAGCTTCCTCTGGTGTTCAAATTTGTGGGGAAGATTGTTGATGTACAGAACAAGCAGTAATGGTCCTAAAACTGAACCCTGTGTACGCCCCTGGTAGCATTTTTCCGATTTGAGCTGTGTTCTCTAATTACAATTCGCTGCTGCGTTCCTGAGAGCCATGCTTTTGAACCACGCAAACACCTTTGATTCCGTAACTTTGAAGTTTGTGGAGAAGTCTTTTTGGGGGGACTTTATCAAAAACTTTTTCCTAATCCGTGAATATTATGCCTGTAACTTATCCCTGGTACATAGCTTCTATCATAATATTAAGTGTCTCGAGAAGTTTGTCAAATATGACTTTTTGTAAACAAAATCATGCTGGGTTTTTAATATCAAACTGTTAAAAATGCAGTGATTTATAATCTGGCCTCGAACAAAACGCTCCATAACTTTGCCAGGGATACTAGTAAGTGATACTGGTCTGTGATTAAATGCTTTGAGTTTGGATCCCTTCTTAATTATTGGTGTTTTATTTGAGTGCTTCCAATTGTCCAACAATTTACCTTTTACCAACGAAGTCTGAAAATTAATTGTAAGTGGAGTTGAAAACGCTGCTGCACACTTTTTAAGTAGCCGTGGAGGGACGCCGTCGGTACCCATCTACTTGTTCTCTCCCATAGTTTCGAGTTTCTTTTATACTTCATATACTTTTATAATTTTATACGTCTTTATTGTACATGCCACTTCTGTGCGTGGTTCAAAGCCACAAAAACACACTGAAAGCAGTCATTTAAAATTCGATATTATTCCACCCCCTCGACTGCACTTTTCCTTTTTCCGTCCTCTAAAACTCGTATTCATTATATAACATTCTGCATTTTATTTATGTAAGCATGAATCAACTTTGAGTTATACTTTGAGGAGTAAAGAATTGCTGATTTGAAATCTAAAACTACTTTTTTTTAACCTCTGATGATCTGTTTGCATGATTCGAATTGTTTCTTTCAAAGGATTTTTTGTAAAGCGCCCAGCGAGCCGCTGGGCGCTTTCCATTTTTATATTATAACTATTTATTATATATATAACTATTTATTATTATTATATATAACTATATATATATATTTAACTATTATATATTAACTATTTATTACTAGTTGGTTTTTGACCAAATGCTGTAATATTTATTAGGTAATATTTTTTATTTAAAATTAAAATTGTATTTTTAAAAGATTTTTAATTATAGTTATTTTATAAAATAATTTTTTTATAAAATATTAATAATTTTTTATAATTTCGCTTTATTTGAGACCCAACAAAATACTTTAAAATTTTTTTTCAATAACAATAATAGGGACCATTAAATGTTTAACTTTCTTAAGCAAAATACTTTTCAGAAATATTTTTGTATAAAACACATTTAGGTAAATAATATTACAGTTTTACAAATTGTTCTTTTATCAAATCACCCTAATTTTTTTCATTTGTTTTTGTTTGATATTATGAGCTTTCATTTTTAATCAAAAAAATTTTATTGAGTAGTTTTTTACTTTTTTTTTTTTTTTTAATTTTATTTTGCCGTATAATACTATTTACAATGAGAAAAATCGTTTACATATATAATAAATCGCCGGAGCAAGAAGAAGACATACTGTCTTATCACCGAGCCCCGTTAACATTGAAGCCGTCAGTTAATATTACAATTTAAAAACTTTAAACATAAAAGTATATATATATATATATATATATATATATATATATATATATATATATATATATATATAGATATATATATATATATATATATATTTCTACAAAGATATTATAAAACTTATAATAAGATATTAAAATAGCATAAGTTTTCAATAACAACATATTTAAATGAAAAATAAAAGTCAGAAGATCCACAAAAAAAAAAATATAAGTTATGACTTTTTCACAAAAAAAACAAACAAAAAAAGTAGATGAAAACCTATTCAGTTTATATATTTTTTTATTATTTTATAATCAAATTTTAAAATAAATATTTTAGATCGAAATTTTTTCCTAATAAGAAACGTTTACATACTATTTTGAATTGTTCAAAAGATATGTTTTGAAGAATGTTATTTTTATTATTTTTTGAAAAAATTCATTCCATAGAAATGCTCCACGGTATTGAATTCGGAATGAACTGAGTTTGAAATAGAATCTTGGAACTACAAAATTATCACTTGAAAAATTTGTGGGGTACTTATGAGAAATTTTAGTAAAGTAAGAGTGAAATATATTAGGCGACAAACCATGTTTAGATTTAAACATGAACAGCATAACTTCCCAGTAGGCATAGGACCTAAAGAAGACGTCTTTTGAACGTTGAAAAGACGTCCAAATCGTTCAAAAGACGTTTAAAAGGTGTCTTTTTTACGTTCCGTGCCCACTGGGTTGATATATGTTAAGTTTATAAACATTGAGTGCATTAAGTTCCATTAAGAAAGGCTCTCCATGAGCAGTTCTCTTAACGCCAAAAATAATTTTGCATGCAATTTTTTGTTTACTATAAATTTTTTTAAGCTTTCCATAGTTGCTACTTCCCCATGCAATATTGCAATAGGATAGATAACTATGGATAAATGAAAAATATATAGTTTTTAAAGACTTGATATTAAGAAATGGTTTAACTCTATATAGAACAGAAATATTTTTGGAAATTTTATTTTCAATAGATTTAATATGAGATTTCCATGATACATTTTCATCTAATATTATTCCCAGGAGGTTTACATTTGATTCTCTTTTAATAACTGAATTATTCATAAAGAGATTGGGTAATTTTAGAGGGATGTGATCACTCTTACTAGGTTTATGAAACAACAAAAATTTAGTTTTCAGTACGTTTAATGAAAGTTTATTACAAATAATCCAATCATTAACTTTTATTAGTTCTTCATTAAATATTTTAAAAAGATCTTACATGTACACTATGTATTGTTTCCTGTTTGACAGGTAATTTTTAAACCAGAGTAGGTTATTGTTTAATACTCCATAGAGTTCTAGTTTTTCTATAAGTATGTCATGGTCAACTGTGTCAAATGCTTTTGACAGATCAATAAAAACTCCTAGTGTATAACAATCACTATTGAACCCATCGGATATATAATTTATTAAATCGATTACTGCATGATCCGTTGAATGTTTTTTTTGAATCCAAATTGTTTATTATACAGTATTTTGTTTTTGGTTAAATATTTATTAAGCCTATCATACATAATACGTTCTAACAATTTTGAAAAGCATGGTACTTCTTAAACAAAATCTGAGTTAAATAGATTTAAATCAGCTTTTTCTATTCGGTTAGCTTCAGTCTTTTTGTTATACGGTAGCACTTAGCCTCAGCCTTATACGGTAAAAAATTACTGTATGAAATATCATGATACATTTTTTCAAGATTTAATTTAGAACATGACAGTTGTAATTAAGAACCGTAATAAGTAATTTGAACATGAAAGCTATAATTAAGAAACGTAAGGGATCGTCCATAAACTGCGCAACGCTGAATTTAACGAATAAACAAAACAAATAGAATCAAACGTTTTTCCTCGCAAATCTTTCTGTCCCCCAGACCCCTCAGATCAAACCAAAACTTAAATAATTACTTTAAATTCAATGAAAACTGCTGCGCAAAAGAGTAAATGAATTTTTATTTTATTTTATTTTATTTCGTCATTAAAAAAAAAGCTTTTACAATGTTTTTACAACATAAAAATATAACATTAAAGTTTCGACCGGACCCGGCAGAAGACATGGTCTTATCATCCAGCCCCGTTAATATAACTAAAAAATTCGATAAAAATGACAAAGGAAAGTAGAAACTAAAGAGAAAACTGATTTAACAATCAATTTACTATTTGCAGAAAAAAAAGAAGAAAAAAAAAAAAAAAAAAATTTTTAATTATTTTTTTAAAATTATTATTTTTTTTAATTCTCTATTTTATTCTACTTTTATTTTTATTATACATGCACACACACACACACACACACACACACACACACACACACACACACACACACACACACACACACACACACATACACACACACATACATACATTCATACATACATACATAAAAGGATAGTAATTGCTTTGTATCAAAATCAAATAAGTGTTGTTTTGTTGCACGTTTAAATTGTTGAGTTGAAGTTAAAGTTTTTATATTACTCGTTAAAACCAAGTTCCATAACCGCGGCCCTCGGCAAGATATCGATAAATCAGCTTGTTTTAGAAATGTTTTTGGTATAAAAAATTTATTTATTGAGTATTTAATTTCGTATTTGTGGTTTAAAGAAAATAAGTAAGTTTGGAAAATGCTTGGTAGCATATTATTTTTAAACTTAAACATAAAAATAAGTATATTAAGAATATTTATTTCATAGACATTAGGCACTCCAATTTCTCTTAGTAGTGGTCTGGCACTAGCGTATTTATTTGCATTTAATATTAAGCGACTTGCTCGTTTTTGTATTTTGTAGAACGAGAATACTCAATCAAGTTTTTGCCTAAAAACTTGATTGAGTATTCTCGTTTAAGTTTTGTTTTATCAATTAGTAAATCAGGTAGTTTTAAGGGGAGGGTTTCAGATTTTGATAATTTTGTAAAAAGAATATATTTACTTTTTTCGACATTTAAAGAGAGTTTGTTAGCCTTAAACCATTCGTTCAGGTTCTCAAGTTCTTGATTAACAGTGTTAAATAATAGGCTAATGTTTGTGTGGCTAAAGAATACTTGCGTATCATCAGCAAAAAGGACAAAGTTAAGTTAAAAGGACAATGTTAGAAGATAAGTAAATATCGTTAATGTAAACAAGGAATAACAATGGACCAAGAATTGATCCTTGTTGGACCCCACAAGTAATGTTTTGTCGTGTTTTAGTGTTGTCATATGATAAAGCTTGTTTCCGATTTTTAAGGTAAGAGCGAAACCATTTTAAATTGTCATTTCTTATTCCATAATTATACAGTTTATAAAGAAGAATCTCATGGTCAACTGTGTCAAACGCTTTTGAAAGATCGAGAAAAACTCCAAGAGTGTATTTATTGTTGTCAAACCCATTTAAAATTTCGTTGACAAGTTTGGGTACAGCGTATTCTGTTGAATGGTGTTTTTGAAAACCATATTGGTTATTATTAAGCAGGTGGTGGTTTACCAGGTAGTTGTAAAAATTGTGCATTATGCGCTCTAATTTTTTTGAAATGCATGATAAAATAGAAATAGGCCTGTAGTTAGAAGCTATAGAATCATCTCCGCTTTTAAATATAGGAACAACTTTTGCTAGCTTTAGCTGATCAGGGAATACCCCATTTTTTAAAGACAGATTACAGATATGCAGATCGGGATATTCAATAATATCGTAGACATTTTTTACAACGTTCACGCTAATGTCATCTAGACCTGGACTTTTATTTTGTTGTAAGGTATTAAATGCATTTTTAAGCTCATCCGGAATTATATCAAGCTCGTTCATAACTGACGTTTTTTTTTCTAAATACGATTTATAACATTTTTTTCCAGGAGTTATTTTATTAGCTAGTTTTCCCCAATTTTTATGAAATAATTATTAAATTTCTCTGCAATATTTATTGCCTTATTGGCTACTGTATCATTCTCATCTGTTTTTAAGTATTGCAGGAATACTTTGGTGGCATCTTTTTTTTCCCCTTTTACCTCTTTAATTACGCCCCATGTTTTTTTGGTGTTACCGCAAAAGTTTTCTAATAAATTGCAATAATAGTTTTTTTTTGAATGCTATTTTAATTTTTCAAATAGATTTTTGTATTGTTTATATATTTTTTTGTTTTTATAAGTCTTTTTTTTCAAAAACTTTTCATAAAGCTTTTGATTTTTTTTTGAAGATTTAATAAGACCTTTTGTCATCCAAGGACTTTTAAGGTTTTTGAGTTTAGTTAACTGTTCAAGCTTCGGAAACGCTTTTTCGTACAAACTTGCAAAAGTGAGTTTAAAAATATTGTAAGCTGTGTTAGTATCTTTGCAATTTACAATCTGATCCCAGTTTTCCATTGCTAAGTTGCTTTGGAACTTTGTTATATTTGTTTGATTTATTTGCCTTTTTGTTATTATCATTGTTTTGTTTTCTTTTTTGTTGTTGAAAATGTTAAGCAGAAAAAATATTGGAAAATGGTCACTTATGTCAGATTTTATTATTCCGCTTTGAATGTTAAATTTTATAGTATTATTTGTAAATATGTTATCAATGAGGGTAGCGGTTACTAGAGTCTTATCGATGAGGGTAGCGGTTACTAAATGTTAGAGATGAGGGTAGCGGTTACTTAGAGTTACTAGAGTCGGCTTATTTATTAAGGGTACTACGCAGTGCTGTAAGAGATTATTTAAAAATCATTTGACATTGATATTAGTTTTTATTTTTAAAAGATCCAAATTAGTACCTCCCATTATATATAAGCGCTTATTTTTAGCCAGTTTTAGGTACAGAATTATATATTTTTTTAAAGATTTTATATTGCCATCTGGTGGTCTATATAAGCCAGTTATATACGCATTTGCTTTATTTTGGTTTGTTAATTCATTTTGGTTTGTCAATTCATGTTAATTTATTTTGGTTTGTTAATTAATTTTGAAAATGAAGTAAAAAAAAAATGATATTTTCAATTTTTAAATAAGTTTCGCGTTTCGTAATTGGTGGACGATCCTTAAGATAATTTAGAACATAAAAATTGTAATTAAGATAGGTAAGGTGTGATTTAGAACATAAAAGTCGTTATTAAGTAATGTAAGATGAAGTTTAGAACATAAAAGTTGTAACTAAGAAATTTAAGTTGTAATCGAAAACATGAAAGTTGTAAATAAGAAATAGTAAGATGTAATTAAAAAAAAGCGCTGTAAGGATCTGCATTAACAACTCAGCTGGTAAATTTTTGACCGAGGGCCATTGTCTGCTAAGACGACCAAATCCCCTAAATGAATCCCAGGCGCAACCCACTCGCGAAACAAAGCCAACATTCACCCGCCACAAGAATCTAGATTAAATAATCCTCTACAAGTTTTTATCATGACAATATTTGTTGTTGATATAGCTGCAATCAAATGTATGTTTGCACTAGGGCTTGGCAAAAACTAGAAAATTTTAAAAAACCGGTTTTCGGTTGTTTTTTTTAATTGTAAAACCGGATAACCGGTTTTACAATTAAAAAACCGGATACCCGGTTTTACACCGGTTTTATATTTTAAAAGCGAATTTTTATTATAGCCGTATAAATAAAACGTAACCTATAGGATTAATATACTGAAACAAAAAGAAAGATTTTCATACTTATTTCATTATTAAATATTACTTCATACCTATTAATTTCGTTCAAATGAACTTGGATCACTTTTCCTTTAAGTCTCTTTTTTCTAATCCTTCTTTTGAGACAAACCAATAACCTTTTTTAAATACTATTCATAACTGAATGTGCTTTTAACTAAAAATTATGCATGTGATCTGTATACAAAAGTGTAATGTAAAAACTTGTTTTTAAATATTATGAATCGTAATCGAAATATTATGAATCGTAATCATAATATTATGAATCGTAATCGAAAAACTTGTTTTTGTTGTTTAATTTTTTTTTTTTCAGTTTACAATGATAGTCGTGATGCTTAATAACATTAAAATCTTTAAAAAAAAAAAAACAGCCTACTAAAAACATAAAGCTAGGTTTCGGAAAGAAGATCATAAGGATCTTATAATAAGAAGCTTAAAAGTTAAACATATTTATTTGTAATATTACAAAGATATATTGAAAATTTAACATTATGCAAAGATGAAACAATCAAAAATTTTAATATATAATATGCTGAAGATTTAACAAATACATTTTACATACGTTTTTAGTAGAATTTTAGAATGCTGTCTATAGAGAAAATATTAGTTTTAAAATCAGGAAGACTAAAAGAAGGGTTCAAAATTTGGTAATACTATTTTATTTCACAGATGGAGTGCAAGATTTTGAGATTTAACAGTCTCAAATTAAAATAATTATTTTAATTTAACAATAAAAAAAGTGAAACAACAAACGAAAATATCAAAAAGTTGACAAAATACTTTAAGTTAATGTTACTCGACTTTCCTGGATTGTTTTGATTAATTTAACTATTTTAAAATTTAAGTATTGTTTAAAGATTCTGTCAGTATGTAAACTATTAATAATTGGTAAATAAATAAAACTAAATGCAATATCAAAGTGCTTTTTTTAAAAGTATATATTTTCACGATATTTGTGTTTTCCACGTCACTTATGTTTTTCAAAACAAGAAATCTTTAAACTACTTATCTATTTAGTAGTGTATAAAAACGACCGATTTTTTTTAGAAAAAAAAACCGGTTTTTAGTTTTGAAAAAACTGAACAAAAAACCAATTAACCGGTTGCGGTTTCCATCGATTGCCAAGGCCTAGTTTGTACCTTTTGAAACAGGTATTTTCATTGTTGCTCTTCTTCCATGTTGGCAAGTCCTTGCCTTTTTCTACAAAAAAGGGTAAAATTTTTTTCATCCAACTAAACTAATTGATGACCATTGATGTGTTCGTTGATATTCCGAACATATTCAGCTCTTTTTTGTTTGTTTTTATTACTGTTTATTGTAGAAGGCTCCTTGTGCACTCTTTTTTTAATGAAAATCTGCCTTCGAGGTAATTGACAATTTTTGCTAACTCTAATACTAAATTACTAAATTGTCCTAATATTTTTGTTTTGATGGCCACAAATGTCAATTGACAGTCACTTTCAATCCATTTTAGCAATTCTTCGATTTGGTTCTCAGGCAATTATTTTTTGTTTTAAACCACCTCGTCCAATAAAGTTTGAATTTCCAATGCGAACCCAATTGTAAGCTGTCTTATATTTGACCTAAAGATTGTGCGAGAGTCACCCAATCGTCATTTCGCTCAGAACCTCAAGATAGAACGGTATAGTTATTTTAACTAAGTATAACAAACCTCTTAAACAATACATCATATCTACTTTTTTTCATTATTAAAAAAATCTGCTAATAATTTATTTAGAAAAAAAAAATCATTTTTGGAATTATTCAAGTTTACCAAGCTGCTCAACTCGGCACATACTAATGTATATCCACGAAACACACTAATGTATATCCACGATAATATAAATAATATCCACGAAATTAGATAAGCCATTAATAAAGCTATTGTAAATAAACACTTCAGTCACATGACTTTTTTTCGTGACAAATTCAGAATATAAATATTGGCGAATTTTTCCGCAACTTTTTCGGAAATTTTTTTAATGCCACCTAATTTCAAACCCAATTGGCAGTTGTATTTCTATGTCAATCAAAATTAAAAAATGTTGATCTGTTAAGGTTATTTTTCAAAGTTTCTTTAAAAAGAATCTATTTTATTTTAGATTTTTCAAGTCGTTTTCTCAATAGTTTATTTTATTTACACTTTTTGACAAATTTACACTATTTGACAAGTACATATACTGTTTTAAAATGCTTTTTTTGGGTTCTAGCACATCAAAAAAAGATTATTTAGCTTATCAAATTACAATATTTGATATTTGTTTTTATAATAATTTGTTTTTTATGACTAGACTTTTCAATTAAAAAAAAAACACTATATTTTTTTTCCGATAATTTTCTTGATGCTATTATAGTACTCCGTTAAAGTCCCGTTCAAAAGTTTTAAACAGAACATTATGGTGCTCCGTCTAAAACTAGTTTGTACTTTTAATTTTAAAACATAATTAAAGAGCTTAGTACTAAAAAAACTCAAGTCATGTTTTAAGAAAATCTACTTTAATCAGAGATATAACACTTTAAAATAAGTATTTAAAATGACTGATTTAAGTAGATTTTCTCAAAACATTTTTTGGGACTTTTGTACTTTTAGCATTAGTTCTTCAATTTGCAATGTAAATTCTGATACCATTTAGACATACATTAAACGTTCAAATTTGGACGTACACGGTACGTTTAATTTTGGACGTACATCATTACTTACTATCTGAACTAAATTTGTACGTTCCGTCCGAACGTTTTGTGTAGGTACAATGAACGTACCCGTGCCCGCTGGGAAGTCAATTCAGCATGAAAAAGCTACAATTTTATTTACCAGTAACTTACGGTCCTAATTTTCAATACGCGTTAGTTACAGCGTCAAACAAATTACTATACTATACATTATATATAATAAATTGCTATAAAGAAAATAAAAATTATGAAAAAGTGAATGTGTGTGTGTGTGCGTATATACAGGACCTGCGCGAGTCGTCGTTTTTTGAAATTTCTGAAAAGACCTCGTTTTTTAAAATTTACCTACTGCCTAGTCTAAAGTTGCGGATAAAGAGCTCCCCCCCTTCTCCCATCAAAATATATAAAATTTAAATATTTATACTTATTTATTTGCTATGAAATAATTTGCAAAAATAGTTTACTTTACCTCCAGTCTACGTTGTAAATCATAAAATGCAATGTATCTATATACTATATCTTTATCTATAAAATATTACATCTATATATTATATTTCCAAAAATTAATAACTATTAAATAACAAAATTATATGAAAATTAAAAAAATATATATTTAAGAAAAAATAAAACGGATTATAAAATTTAGCCTTAATCCGTTCAAACTGACGATAAAACACGCTTTATTCTCAAAGCGCATAAAATTGTTATAATAAAAATAAATATATTGTATAAAACAACAATAAAACAATACTGCGAGTTTTTTTTTTGTCAATATAAAAAGCTTGCGCTAATATAAAGAAAACTCAGTATGTTGTTTTATTGCTGTTTTAAACAGTTTATAACATTAAACTTAAATTAAAGTTAAAAACATAAATCGTTATTTTATAGTCAGTGTGAACTAATAAGAAATGTTTTTATATCTTTTTTAAGATATTTTAAAGTTTTATACTAAGGTCTTTTTAAGTTATTCTTTTTCAAAATTGTCAAACTTACAATTAAGCACTCTTTAGAAGATGATATTCAATGAAAATTTTTGAAACAGGTATTTTCATTGATGATAATTTTCTTTCTCTAATTTTAATATAAATATATATATATATATATTTCACCTATTAAGATACAATATTTTTTATAAATGGTTTTATTTCCTTATTTCGGATATTATAAATATTAGGCGTAATGTTAGACCATTTTGTCACTGAGATCACAACCATTGTGTGTGTGCGTTTGTTTATATACTTTACATTAATAAAAAAAAAATTGTCAAGCATTTAGCGACCTTGATAAGTTAATAAACCTCTTTAATGTTAATCACATTTAATGTTGAAATATAAAACTTTTATCGCCATTATTAACGTGCTTTTTAAACAAAAAAAGCTTAAGCTCAAAAATGACGTCATCAATATTTTATGCCTCGTCTTTCGGCTTTATTATATTTTCGTCGATGCCACTTTTATTTAAAAGCTCTTTCAAAAACATGATCTCATCCTGGATAAAATAACTTTAATTAGAGGGCAAAAAAAGAGAGGAAAGTTTAAAAAAATTTTAAACAAAATTATTTTTTCGTTTACTTTTTGTGTGTTTATTTGCTGCAAAAGCATCTTGTTCTCCGTTTCTAAAGTTTCTTTTTCCGCAGCTAACTTTCGTTCTTTTTCAGCAGCGGTTTTTTTAATCGACGATATTATTCCTATAAAATAAAGAATTTTTCTTAAAATAAACCAACCTCAGCATCTATAAGGAATCCTTGATAATTTGTTATTTAAACACACACACGTACGCTGACACATACTGAAAATCAAAAATTTGGATTTTAAATTTTATTACATTTATAGTTTTATTTTGCAACGCTATTTTATAACATAATCCACGTGCTCGATAAAACGTAAAGCAGATGTTTTCTCGGATAAAATATAAACCATGTGTTGTATTAAACAAAACATCAACCAAGTGTTAGATGGAAGATAGCGTGTTATTGGTTATTGTTATAAACTCGTTAGATTAAATTTGTAAAATAGTTAAAGCTTTATACTGGAATAAAAAAAAAAAAAAACGAAAAAAAGAATAGAAAAGTTTTAACTTTACCAATAAATTCGGGTACAAAGTATTTATTACATAGTTTTAAAAAAGGACTCATAATTTTTAAAAAAAATAATATTTTAAACAATTGATAGTACAGTTAAACGTTTAAAATAAAAATGACTATTGCGATAAATAAAGCTAAAAAATAATTACAACTATCGAACAAATGATTTACACTTTTAATATTTTAAAACTAGCTACTGGCATAATACAATTACCAGAATTAATTTTGTAAATACACTTCAAAAAATATTAAAAATTAATCTATTACCATTAACAAAAAACTATAAAATGAATTATTAACATTCGATTGGATATTTACATAAATTATTTTTCCCTGCATAAATTAGAAATAGGATGTAAATATATACATTAAATATCATATCACTTAAATAAATTATAATAAATAAATTTCATATAAGGTATATATAAATTTACTTACAAGATACAATAAATTAAATGAAGAATAAAGTTCAATTTTTTTAAAAATATTTTTATAAATTGCAAAATACAAAATTTATAAAATCATTATTATATCTGACATTTGTATTTATAATAGCGGTTACAACATATTAAAACATATTTATATAGTATTATAGCATATTTTTATTTGTATTATAATTTAAATTTAATTTTTGTTATAACTTAGTTGAACAAAAAAGGTAACAACGATTTTTATTTCAATAAAGGACTTGTGTGTATATATATATACATTCATATATCTACTTATATATACACTTATATATATACATATACACATTTATATATATAAAATCTATTTCTATAAGTTTTACGTATATATAACTATCGTTAAAAAGTTTCTAATTATTATATAAATAATTATAATATCCTGCTATACTTTTTAAGATCGTGTGAAAAAAAGTATTTAGTGTATTATTAAGACTTTTAACTTTAGACAATTGCTTTAGATTTAAATTCTTTCAACCATCCATGAATTCATTGATAACACTTCAAGCCAGATTACCCAATCAAATATTAGCCGAACGCAATGTGACAATTCATCATCCCATTTGCTTATTTGTGAGAAAAAAAAGGCTCATTTTAAGTAGTTATTATTTAAAAAAAAAACAACGGTTACTTAATTTTTATTTATAGACCTAATAATACAAAATACAGATACCCAATAAAATCAACAATACCGGGTGCTTACTTTTCTTAACGTTAAAAAAAAAAAAAAATTAATTTAGTTTAAAAAAAATTAATTTTGAATGAATAAATTTTTTTACATCTTACACATTAAAATGACAATATTCAAAATATTGGTATCCATTTATAAAATCTATTTATACATATCTATTTACAATTAAAAAAAAAAAAATGAAGCGAAAAATCGCACACAAATTTTATGAACATAAAGTTCATATTGCAAAGTAATTTTTAAAGCTACATGTCAATAAGATGTTACATCTTCAGAAAGATTACCTGTTGTAACATATTACAAAAGGTTTCTAAAAACAAGCAGAAAGATTACCTGTTGTAACATATTACAAAAGGTTTCTAAAAACAAGCAGAAAGATTACCTGTTGTAACATATTACAAAAGGTTTCTAAAAACAAGCAGAAAGATTACCTGTTGTAACATGTTACAAAAGGTTTCTAAAAACAAGCAGAAAGATTACCTGTTGTAACATATTACAAAAGGTTTCTAAAAACAAGCAGAAAGATTACCTGTTGTAACATATTACAAAAGGTTTCTAAAAACAAGCAGAAAGATTACCTGTTGTAACATGTTACAAAAGGTTTCTAAAAACAAGCAGAAAGATTATCTGTTGTAACATATTACAAAAGGTTTCTAAAAACAAGCAGAAAGATTACCTGTTGTAACATTTTACAAAAGGTTTCTAAAAACAAGCAGAAAGATTACCTGTTGTAACATATTACAAAAGGTTTCTAAAAACAAGCAGAAAGATTACCTGTTGTAACATTTTACAAAAGGTTTCTAAAAACAAGCAGAAAGATTACCTGTTGTAACATATTACAAAAGGTTTTTAAAAACAAGCAGAAAGATTACCCGTTGTAACATATTACAAAAGGTTTCTAAAAACAAGCAGAAAGAGTACATATAAAAAGTAAACCTACCACAATATTCAGAATCAAAAGCAGCTTTAAATTCAATTAGATATTTTCCACAAATGTCCAGATAGTATATCATTTTCATAAAAAGTCATGTTATACCAGAAATAAATTTTACTAAAAAGTCATTTATAGAGCCTATAGAGCTCATATAAGTATATAACTTAAATGCTTCTAACTTAAGAAATATGCAAAATAATTAAAAGCAGTGTTCTCCTAAGTTAAAAAACTTCAAGTTAAGCAAATTTAAAATTACCAATGGGGAAATTCTAATTGGGCTAACCAATAGAATTACTAATGGAGTTAGTTAACCAAAAGAACTACCACTGCAGCTATTAAACAACTTTGACTGTTGGTGCAAATAAATAATAGATTATAACAACTATAATCTAAACGTCTATTATTGCAACCACATTTATTAATAATTTTTTTATAAGGTTTTATTAAACAAATCATCCCATGACATCCCAAATAAACATTCTGAAAATTCTAGAGAAAAAAATAAATTTTTTTTACCAGAATTTTCTACGTGATTTAATATTTTAAGTGGTGTACCCTATGGCTCTATTCTGGGAATGTATCATTAAATTTTTTAAATTTATTTTTATTTTAATTATGCGTGAGTTTCTGTAGAAAATAGAACTTTTGTTCAGTTGGACTTATCAGATACACTCTTTAATGTTGATATTCAGTTGGACTTATCAGATACACTCTTGAATGTTGATATTCAGTTGGGCTTATCAGATACACTCTTGAATGTTGATATTCAGTTGGACTTATCAGATACACTCTTGAATGTTGATATAATTAAACTGTTATAGTTTTTGCTAGTCTAAACAAAATTCTAAGATACTCAAAATTACTTTATGAAAAAAGATTTTAAAAGCTTAATTTCATAATAATATTTTCTATAAAGAGAGAAAAAAGTGATACGATTAACTTATTTTTTATGTACTATATTTCTTATCAGCTTAATACGATACCTTCCATGAGCAATTTCCTTAGACCAAAAGGACCCACTGAAAAAATCTGCAAATATAACTGTAAAAGTTATCTCTAATCAAAATCAAAAAAATATTTTAATAGTTACTCTATTAGAAATTTTTTTTTAACCAATTGAGTCATTTTGAAACAATCTGATGTCAAACAAATTAAATGCGATAAAATTAGAGGTGTGTGTATGTGTAAAGGGGAGAGAGAAGGGTTTATAACCCTTAAAAACATTTTAAATAGCTTTACTAGAAAACAATTTAATTTAAAAAACCTGTGGATATACTATGATGATAAGAATTGTCGTAAAAACAAAAGCAACAGTTATAATATCAAGCAACTTTTGAAGCATTCAAGCAACTTCTGAAGCATTCAAGCAACTTCTGAAGCATTCAAGCAACTTCTGAAGCATTCAAGCAACTTAGTAAATCTTGATCTTTTAAGCAGAGAATCTAGAAAACTGATTTCTATTCTGTTTTTTCTGAAGTTATTACAGTGTTCAGTAAATTAAATTTGAAGTTAGTGATGAAAAGTTTGATTGAAACCTGGTGCGTGATAAAGATTTTTCTGACACTGTAGTGAACATTATAACTGAGATCTAGATTGCTAGATTCATATAATTACCTAATAGAGTTTTGAAACTATAATTACACATAACCCATAACATGGAAGGTCCCCATCATGATGGCCCATATTGTTCCTTTTTGGTAAAGAAAATCAATGCCAGATTTGCATAACAAACACAAGAATGAATTCATTTTAAATTAAAATTTGGGCAAGATATAAAATAGCTGTAAATGAAAAGGAGATTTTTATATTAAGGACTAATTTATTACAAATTAAAATAACAAGTTTAATTACTAGTATATTATTATATTATTTTGTATTAGTTTATAATAAATTATTATAATTTATAATAGTTTATAATATATAATAATTTATTATAAATCCTTTCAAATAAAAATAATTTTTATAATTTATTATAAATTCCAAAAATTTATTATAAATTACAATAAATGTTTATAGTGTCTTATAGTGTAAGATGTAAATTATAAAACTTTTTTTCTTTTTTTTTTACCCATATAAATTAACAAGTTTTTTTTACTTGAGTTGAATGTTTTTAAACATATGAATCAATGTAATACACCCTGTATAAATTATATAAATTTAGTATAGATGACTTTCATGGTTAATGATATAGGTCGATAAATGAAAAATAAGTAATAGTGACACATTATAATAAAAATGCTTTTTTACAATTAATATTAAAAAATGTGCATAGTGCAATACAACACTAAAAATAGGCATTTTACAACATGTCTCACTTATTAACAACTCTATTCTTATCATGAAGCTTTTGAACTATATAAAATCAGCTTGTTAAAAAATTGAACAATAATGCCAGCTTAGCAATAACAAACATTAAAAAAAAAAAATATCTCCACACTTGGAAACTCTACTGTAGAAAATAAAAATGATGATAAGATATCAGTCAGTGCAGATTATGTTAACAACTACATTATTATTTAAAACTAATGTAACTACATTATTATTTAAAACTAATGTCACAAAAATTAAAAAAACAAAAACAAATAAATACCACTTATCACTCTTGTGATTCTCCAAAGCCGAAGAATAATTAAAAATTCAACTCCAAATTTTAGCCCACCAGAACTGCAGAGAAAATGATTCTATTTTAAACTCTATTCTAAAACGTTGCATTGTATAGCATATTTGTATACTCTATTGTATGTACAAGAATATAAAACACTATTTTATTTATTTCAACAATAAAAAATATAAACCTTGAACATCAATAAAATTTAAGACCTTGATGTTAAAAAACATGCATTTATTCAATAAATACCAGTAAATCTATGCTAACATTTTTTTAATGTTTTTATCGTATATATACTATAGATTACTTTGGGGAGAAAAATTAGAACATTTAAAGAACAGGAACATATCAATTTTCGTATTTATAGTCATTATGTAAAATGATCGCCAAGAACTCCAGACTAAAAAATAGTAGACTTGAAAACTTTAAATCCCTTAGGTGGTAAGGCCAAGGTGACAACTAGAGTTAATGAAAATACTCTTTTTCATAATTTAACTGCAACAACACTGTCTCAACCATTTAGTTTCAAGCCATAAATCTTACTAAAGCAAACAAGGAAACAAAAATGTCACTAAACAGTTTAAAAACACTTTTAATTTTGACCATTGATCATTAATGTCTTTATCAGGGTTGTTATCTGTCAAATATGTCTGCGACATATTTTCTATTGACATATTTTGACATAATTATATGTCTGAATTATTTTCTGCTGACATAAAATATGTCAGACTTATTTTCTATCGACATGTTTTGACATAATTCTATGTCTGACATACTTGCTGTTTGATATTCTTGAAGAAAAAATCAATCTAACAAATTTATTGCGCATTTCAGCTTAATTTAAAGAGTAAAGTGAAAATAGTTTAACAAATTGTTGCTTTTTCGCAACCAATTATGCTTCATAAAACTTTTATTTTAAACCCTGTAAGCAAACATCAGTTGTTTCATAAAGGTCTTTTTCTGCTCTTTTTAGAGATGCATCATTTGATAGTATTGACTAATATTGACTAGTATTGATGTATCATTTGATAGTATTTCATAGTATTAATTAGAATTGTCGATTTCCCTTATTAGAATGTAAAAATCATCTCAAGTATGTAAAAATCATCTCATTTGAGTTTTTATTACTGAAAGTAGTTTTTATTACTATGACTAAGCTTAAAATTATTCTTTTGATTAAAATAATTTAAAAAAAAATATTTTTAGTTATTTTTAATTAATAGTTGATCCTGAAAAAGGTTTCATTATGAAAAATTGAATTCAAAAGATTCTATGAAAAAACGGTTCACAGAATTTAATAAATTTTGTGCCAAATTATATTCATTTAAGCTGAAGAATTTGAAATATTTCGCAAAAATTATATTCAGCTCATTAAATTCATATTAAGAAGTCTAACTGGTAATAATTTATAACTAATTCTGTTAATTAATTTGTAACTAATTACGAATAATATACTTATAGTTTTAATAGCTATGATTTATTTAACAATAAAAAAATTGACAATTCCTCGAAAGTTTTCATAATGAAAAATTGAATCTTAAAAGATTCTATGAAGACAAAATTGAATCTCAAAAGATTCTATTGCAAATTAAGAGTTCATAGAAAAACAGTTGTTTGACTAAAAGAAAATGTAAATTGTTGAGTTTTTTAAACAAATTTTATTTTATCAATCAAATCCAGATTGTTTTTTACCAACATGGTAGTTAAGAAATCATTTGAAATGCAAGTACATAGATGGCTATAAACCAAAGTGAATCAAGAGAAATCATATTCAACTTTTACGCTGGAGAATGCTGCAGCGCAAACTACTTGCAAAATTTCATAGAGCCAATCCCATATCATTTTTTGATTTTTCTTCCAATAAGCAAGAATGTTGAATTCAAAATCTAATGTCACTCGCACTTCATTAAGAACCCATTTTAAAATTAGTTGATATCTTCATCTGATTCTGAAGATGCATTAACAATACCTTGTCTTGTTTCTCCTTCAGTATATTCAATGAAACGATGTACTTTTTCAGCTTCAACATCTTCTGAGTTCATCGGAATCATCTGATGAATATGACGCATTTAATTGTAGGGATTCTTCTGTTGATGAAGAATTTGACTGTTCTTGTCGAGTGCAAAGTTTTTGATGGATTTTGATCAACTGTGTGATTCTTCTATTCAACAGTTCTGTATTAAACCTGATGTAAAGCAAAATCTAGGATCCAGAACTAAAGCAGCAATAAATCTTCACATTAAAAAAAAACTTGTTCTTGTGTATTGATTGCGTTGGTCAGTAACAATTTTAATCCCAAATCACTTGCTGGAATGTCCTTGATTTCTATTTTTTCATTTGAATCCATTGAACGTAGAATTCACTAATTGATAATTTTGGTGATTGAAAACCCATCATAGCCGAATGTATTGGTAAAAATGCGTTGAAATATTCATGTATTAAGCTCCATGATGCATCATTTAATTTAACTTGTCGTGTCTTATCCTTTGATATGATTCTGCGTTGGTATGAAAATCTTTTATCATCAAAAAAGGGGAATCCCAACGTGGTGCAATGTCTATACAAGACTTTTTTAGATTTTTAAATGTTTGAATATATGCTACTTTTTTGGATTCAATAGCAACCTTTCTTATATAATTCAATGCATCTTCAAACATTGACGTTATGTCCTTGGCAACTAGCTGACACACATGTGCGCCACAAAACATGGCTGAACAGAACAATCCAACCGATTTTTCAACGCAAACAGTGTGAGCTTCACTATAATTTCCTTCTTCATTCTCTAAAGCACCAATATCAATTTTCTTGTCTTTGAAATCTATAAATTAGTCAACATAAATTTCAAGAATTACTTTCATTTGATCTTGTACATTTTGGAGAATATTTAAAGCCTTCATCATATTCTTTCCCTGATCTGTGCAAGTTGCGTAGATATTATTAGCACATTTTCCAATTTTTCCAATCACATTTTCCAATTGAGCAGCCAAAATTTCGCCAAACTGTCGACCTTCTTGAGTAATTATGCCTAAGGTTCTGTAAACTATTTCCCTGTCCTTGATATATCTGCAGCTAACTCAAAACACGTTTCTTCCATATCGCGACACACTATCAAACATCAACGACATAAGAACATTTTCAGTTTCTTCTCTTATTAGCAAAAAAATATTTTCACATGCATGTTGAATGTAGCGTTTCATGCTGTGACGATTTATAAAAAATTTGAATTCTTCGAATGCATTTTTCACTAAAGACATTTGTCCGATTTCATCAGCTGATGCTAAAGATAAGTTACAGCGCATCATTATTCAAATCATTTCTCTAATTAGTTGATTAACATCAACTTCTAGCTTGATTTGTTTAATTAATTGAATCTCATTGTCATTTCGATGCCTTGTAGTTGGGGTAGCTTCAACTAATTCAATTTCATTGGCTTTTTCTTTGTGTTTTCGAAGAAGGTGATCTTTGAGGTTACTTAATTTGCCTTTGTAAAATTTTTATTAATTTCAGATTGACTTTTCACTTGTTCATTCAATAAATTATTCTCCATTTTTGACTTTAAATCCTAAGGAAAACGAAAAAAATAATTATTCCAATATATATTTCACTCAAAACATTTTATGCAAGTTTATGGCAGTTAATTATACAGTTATAATGCAATTGTCAATTTTTTTATTGTTAAATAAATAATAGCTATTATAACTATGATTATATTATTCGTAATTAGTTATAAATTATTACCAGTTAGTCTTCTTAATATGAATTTAATGAGCTGAATATAATTTTTGCGAAATATTTCAAATTCTTCAGCTTAAATGAATATAATTTGGCACAAAGTTTATTAAATTCTGTGAACTGTTTTTTGATAATCTTTTGAATTTAATTTTTCATAATGAAACCTTTTTCAGGATCAACTATTAATTATAAATAACTGAAAATGTTTTTTTTTAATTATTATTTTAATCAAAAAAATAATTTTAAGCTTAGTCATCGTAATAAAAACCACTTTCAGTAATAAAAACTCAGCTTGAGATGATTTTTACATTCTAATAAGGGAAATTGCCAATTCTAATCAATACTATCAAATGATGCATCAATACTAGTCAATATTAATCAATACTATCAAATGATACATCACTAAAAAGGGCAAAAAAAGACCTTTATGAAACAACTGATGTTTGCTTATAGGGTTTAAAATAAAAGTTTTATGAAGCATAATTGATTGCAAAAAAGCAACAAATTTGTTAAACTATTTTCACTTTACTCTTTAAACTACAGTGCTGGCCAAAAAGACCTGACCACGCATTGTTTATCTATGTATACAGTATGTACATTGTAGTGTAGGCGCATTCCTCGGAATTTCACCATCACGCATTGTATGCGTGATTGGCTAGTTATTAGCCAATCAAAACAGTTGTACCATTGTTATATATACCATCCCATGCGTGACTGTGAATTACTATTTGTATTTGACTATGGTGACAACATCACCTGGAAAACGTGCTAAAATACAACTTTTGATGGAAGACGAGAAGTCTGAATGTGTGATTGCCGCACATTTACAAATGACTAAGACAACTGTTCACGACGTCATTCAGCACATCATGTTAACAGGCACCAGCGCTGCAGGAAGATCCAGTGACAGACCGAGATGTACCACATTAAAAACTGACGCTATGATCTGCCGTGCAGCCACAAGGACCCACTAGCATCATCTTCACAAATTCTCCATGAACTGCCTCCTGATGTGAATGTGAGCTCTCGCACCATTTAGCGACGTCTTGTGGATGATTTCAGTCTTCGATCCTATTGCGCTGCATTAAAACCACAACTCAGAAAAATATTGGTGACCGCCTCAAATTCTGTAAGGCACATAAAAATTGGACCATGGCAATGTGTCATGTTCTCAGACGAATCGCAGGTGAAACAATTCGCTATGCATAAAGTGAATGTTCGACGACCACCAAACACATGCTACAATGCCCGTTATGTTGCTCGGGCGGTAAAATATTGCCCTGCAATTATGATTTGGGGAGCATTTACTGCCAGAGATCGAGCGGGAATCCATCTCATGTCGCCAGGTGAAACTATCAAAGCTGTTAATTATTTGCAAATAATAAAGGAAAATGTTCTATATGGCTCAGAACTCTCAACTGTGACATCTTTATGCATGACGGCGCGTCATGTCATCAGGAAAAGATCGTCAAGACATGGTTTCAAGAGAATTCCATCAATGTTCTTGCTCCATAGCCTGGCTTGTCACTAGATTTAAACCCGATTGAAAATTGCTGGGTAAAAATGAAAGCAGAAGTGGCAAAAGCAAACTTGACGTCGGCAACAACTTTGAAGGAGGCTATACTGAAGGCGTAGTCCCAAAAAATAACGCCTGATAACTGTGACTCTCTTGTTGCCTCTATGTCTTGAAGAATAGAAGCTGTCCTCAAAACCGGAGGAAGACATTCGAGGAACTAGAAACTCTTTTCTGATGTGAACTACTTATTGGTTTCTTCGAAAGTGTGTCATTGACTTATGTGAATGTTGTTTGTTGAGTTTAATTCAATCATATTATCATTAAATTGAAGTGGTATTTTGTTTCTGTCTAAAAACCTTAGTGGTCGGATCTTTTTGGCCAGCACTGTTAGATGAAATGTGCAATAAATTTGTTAGATTGATTTTTTCTTCAAGAATATCAAACAGCAATTATGTCAGACATAAAATCATGTCAAAATATGTTGATAGAAAATATGTGGGACATATTTAAATGTAAAATGAATTTTAAATAGAAAAAATTGAAATTATATTTACAACACATATTACCTGAGAAAAATATCTAAAAAGAAAGAGATAGTGATGACCAGCCCATCAAATATCTAAATTTACAACAATCCATAAAAAAATTATGCTTAAAAATATTTTTAAAAAGTAACAATTTTAAAAAAAGACTTACTTCAAACTTTTGTTTGAAAAACTCTATTCCCATAGCAAATATTTTAATTACTAACTATAAAATACAAAAAAATGTTTAGTATTACTTTAAAGAAAATCATCATCGTCATCATCGTCATCATCGTCATCGTCATCATCATCATCATCATCATCATCATCATCATCATCATCATCATCATCATCATCATCATCATCATCATCATCATCATCATCATCATCATCATCATCATCATCATTATCATCATCATCATCATCATCAGCACCACCTCCAACATAAATATCATTACCTCCAGCATAAATAGAGTAAGTATTGAAAGGCTAACATAATGCAAAATCTTTTCTGCTTTTTCCACTTTGTGATTTTCTATGAAAAAAAAAAAAATTTTAAACAACCTATAAAATAAGATCCAGACAGTTATAGAAAAAAAGAAAATTTTTTAAAATAAAAACAAAATATTTTAAAGAAGGTACAAATTTTTGCATAATAAATGTCCCTTACATCAATACTTCTCAGCCCAAACCCATACCCCCTCAGTCAATGTATGCACTAAAAGCCCAAGCTAGCACCAATTTTAACTTAGTACACAATTGTGGTTTATAATATTTACTTTTTAATTTTTGGGCAGTAAGCTATACAACCTTAATCAACCACTTTTCAGTGGCACTACTTTTGACACCACTTTTGTGATTTTCTCTCCTTTCAGCAATTATATTTGTGAAGTGCCACTAATTAATGTCAACTAATTCTCTTTTAAAATTTTATACTTAATAAAAACTTATTATCTATTATTTGAGTTCCTTTGCACAGAATTTTCATTTTATTTTCATCTTTGTACAAGAAACTATGACAAAGTCTGTCAAGAAAGATCTGTGTATAAAAAAAAATTAAATTTGATATTACTTAGAACATGGCGGAGTACAATCTTTAAAACTCCCTCACCTCAAGAGGATCAGTATATCTGTTTTTCACAGGACTTATAATTTATATTAAAACAGTTATAAAAATAAACTAACCATTGTTGTTGACAGACTCTAACATTATCTCAGTAACAACTATAGCAATGTCTAGCAACACCAGCAAACAAATGATAATCTGGAAATTATGATGATGAATCACAAAACCTAATTTCTGTCGAATGCATGCTGTCCTATATAATCAAATAAGTAATATAACTATATATAAGCACACACATGCACATACATATAAAAATTTAGTCAATTAAATTACATAATACTATTATAGTGCAGATTTACATCAATGCATTTGTTGTATAGTGGTAGAGTGCTAACATTGTAAGCAAGAGGTATGGAGTTCAAACCCACCACATCTCTAGAAATACTAGCCTCAACAAGTTTCTCCTCGTCTCTCTTAAGGTTGAGATAAAACATCAATTTAGGGAAAAAATTGCTGTCAGCAAAAAATTACATAGCAACAACATTTAGAAACATTGCTAACAAAACTGCAAAATTTTAACTACTTAAATAAAACATAATGACATGCATATACAATTCTATTTTTAACAAGATTTTATTAGGGGGTGATAAAATCCTTTCTGATTTTTAATGTAACGGTCAATCCATACTATTGATATGCTTTTCAAATTTCCAATCGATTTCAAAAATGTGATATTCAGTAGATTTTTATATGATGATATAAATAAAGAAATTTAATAGAAAACTTAATTGATTACTTATATCAATAAGATTTATAACTTTTTATTACCCCCTGTTTTCTGTATGAAAAATAAATGAACGGTTTATATAGTTTAAAACTATATAAACCGGCAAAAGAATTTTATAGAGATTTCAGTTTTAAATTAAAATTAATAACTTACATTTTATATACAAGAAAAGAGCATAGTTAAACAAAAATGTATGGTCTTTTTTTGTGACATTTTGAAGCATTTTTTTTCAAAATGTTTTTAATAAAAAGGATTGTGAATTTTAAAATATTCATAAAATTCTTTTGTGACTTTTAATAGGTTGATACAGTTTTAGAAACATAAAATTTCACTGAGATATGGTACCCAGCATGTAACATGGGATGAATTTTGAAAGTGAAAATGATACAAATGATTAAGTAATTACTTTGTAAAGTTAAACTTTGTAAAATACTAAGCCTTCAGTTTTAAATTGACTACAGATTTGGGTCGGGGCAGAATATAATTTAGATATGAAAGACATTTATTAAAATTTTCATAAACTTTAAACATGCACGCGCATGTTCAAAGTTTATGAAAGCACACACACACAAACACATATACACACAAACACAATATTCATAAAGTATTTTTTTTCAAATAAATTGCTTACTTGTTAAGATGATTTTTTTAAATTGGTTAATAATAAAGAAAAAATTTTCTATAAATATTTTAAAATAATGTTACCAGGAAGCTATGAATCGCAAACCAAATGGTTAAAATAATTTTTTCAAATAAATTACTTACTTGTTAACATCACTTTTATTGTTCAGAGGTTTTTCTTCAACAATAATATCAGAATATTCCAGCACTTCTGCATCAGATAAATTTACTTTGGAGTCGTCTTTCATTTTAAATCTTCATTAAAACAAATCTTAAGAGAAAAGGTCTGTCTTTTTTTGAAATCAAATTCGCCCTAAACAATATTTCTAAGAAAATACATGGGTGTATATACACACACACACACACACACACACACACACACACACACACACACTGTAGTATAAAGTAAAAAACAAATTGGTTAAAATAAAAAGCTATGAAAACTTTTAGTTTCCATTGTTTTTGATTTTTGATCAATCAGTCAAAAATTATTGTAAACATTTTCAAGGGCTTTTTTTTTATTCTTCGAAAGATCATTGAAAATCTTCAAAGTATCATTGTACTGCACAAACTGCTTTAACCATTTACAAAAAAAAAGGATTATATTACTTAAATTATATAGGTAATTAATCAAACTATTTATCTATATAAATCAAATATGTGTCATATGTTATTATGGCATATATTCTATGAACATATAATTCTGGTTTGCAATTTTTATAAGTTTAATAAATTGAATTATAAAAAAATAAATATATATAAAAACATTGAAGAGTAATACAATATTTAAACTAAAAAATAAAAATAAAACATGTAATATTATTATTAATGTATACTCGGGTGTTTATAAAAACACCTTACTATATTTTAATATGCAACCTCTAATAATACCTCTTAATAATAATACAATATTATCAATAACAAAATAACAATAAATTTTATTCTTTTTAAATTTTAAATTTATCAACTCTTAACAAAGATTTATATTTTTAAATTTAAAATGTTTTACTAATATATAAAACTATACCCTCCCCCCAAAAAACAAAAAAAAAAACAACAACATTAAACTTGACTTTGTATTAGTATTTTTACTCTTAAAATTATTTTTTTTAGCATTTAATTAGTATTTTAAAATAGAAAAATATGTAATTTAAAAACAACAACATAATAACCTCAAAATCCATGTAAAAAGTTTTTATTTTGAAGTTTGTTTTGTACATGATCTTATCTTATACAAAAGAATAATGTAGTTGAAAGAAACAAAAAGAGGGCAAGGAAAATTTAAAGAAAAAAACAAAAAAAAAACACAACATATGGAAACATATTTTTGTGAGTTATGTGAGAAACTTTATTTATTTATTTTTATATTATATAAAAGAATGACATTTTTACACAAACAAAACTGAAATAAAAAGGAAATCTGGTTCAAAATGTTGAACAAAAACAACAAAACATATTCTTTCCATATAGTTTGCTATGTAAATGAAAAAGAAAAATCAACAGACTGAAATCATTATACAGATGGTAAACAACATGCAAAAATAAACAACATCTTTAAAATTTTTTTTATTAAAACAAATACAACACCAAAAATTTTTTTTTTATAAAAAAAAATACTTCTCACTGTTTTTATTTTCCATTGTCATTATGAGCCATCATCCTCTATTAAATTGAATTCTTAAATCTGAAACCATTTTTCTATTCAATTATATAAAAACATTTTACTAAATTATATATTCATATCTCAAAACATTTATTGTGAAAAAATAATAAACATATATAAACACACAAATATATATATATATATATATATATATATATATATATATATATATATATATATATATATATATATATATATATATATATATATAAATCAATAATTAAAATAACAGTATATGATATGATTTTTTATTTTAAACCATACTTTTGATTTTAATCTATAAAAACACATTTAATTTTTAAATCCCATTTATATATTTATAATTAAAATTTATGAATAAGCATATTTTTATATTTAATTTATGTATGTATGTATGTATGTATGTATGTATGTATGTATGTATGTATGTATGTATGTATGTATGTATGTATGTATGTATGTATGTATGCATGCATGCATGTTTGTATGTATCTATGTATGTATATACATTTATATACACAAATATATATTGATATAGATACATTCAATTTAAAATAATTAACCCAATATAAAATGAAATGGATGTCAAACAAAAAGCAAACAAAAACACTCATCCATTGCTCTGAAATATATACAGATAACACACTTTAATATATTCCTCATTCAGTAAATTTCAGAATTTTTATTTTAATGAATAAAATTATCACAAAATTTAAATAAGTTGGAATAAAAAAATAATTAGAAACAATCATTGCATACATTTACATTTTAAAAATAAATATTGACCTCTTTAATGATAGCATATAAACCAAACAATAAAAGTAACATAGTTTAATTAAAAGAAGAGCACATTAAGATTCAACCAAGTATTCTTAAATTCAAAATTAATGAAGATAACTTATAAAGAAATAGTTTAAAAAGAAAAAACTTAAAAAAATAAAAAATAAAAACATTTGCATTAAATTTTTTTTCTTTTCAATAATACATTTTTTATTTATGAACTTATGTGAAGAAAACTTTTTTTATGATGTAAAAATATTTTTAATTTTCTGAATAATATCTTTTCAACCACTTTCATAAAAAAGCTAAGATCCACCAATCAGTCTTTCGATGGCTGCATTTACATCACCTCCAGTGTTGGTAAGAGCTAAAAAATAAAAAATAAAACTAGAAAGAAGAGGTTATGAAGAGGAGAGCTGAAAAAAAAAAAAATCAAAAACATTAACAGAAAAAAACAATATTACAAATAAATAAAAATTTCAAAACTTTTTTTTTGTTAAAAACATTTTTTTACCATTTTTAAATTTACAATTTAATATATATATGAATATAATATATGTGAAAAAAAGTAGGAGTAAACATCAGACTTCTATCAATAGCAGTATAAGTATAAAATAAAAGTGGTATAGTATAATAATCTCCTGATCTGGAAAAAAACAAAAAGGCTGACAAAAAAAAAAAAAAAAAAAAAAGTTAACAACGAAAAGGGCCTTCTATAGTTTTATATCAAAATGAGAAACTGTCATCATGAAAACCTTGTAAAAAACAGTGTGGAACCATGGGTGTTAAACTTGAAAAAAATAAAAAATAAAAAAGTCTCTCTTAACCCTAAAAAAATAGTAGCACCCACAATACATCAAAGATTTAAAGTTTGGGGTTTGAACTCCATAAATCTTACTAAGTGACCACCATATCTTAATACAAAGTGACCTCTAGCACCACTAGTTGTTCTAACTAAACCCCCGAGTTGATGCATGCATACTCAACCACTAAATAATTCAATCAATGGTTTTGTATAATATGTAAAATAATATATATTTTCATATAATGAAAATATATAAAATCACTGTTTTCTAGTAAACCTATTCTAGTAAAAAATATTTTTATTAATGGTTAATATAAATCACGCAACATAATCAATAAATATATAATATAATATATATATATATATATATATACATATATATACACAAATATATACATATATATGTAAATATATATATTTATACATACATATATAAATATATATATATATATATATATATATATATATATATATATATATATACATATATATGGGTCATTCCATGCCAAGTGGTGCAAAGGTCCCTTATGGACCATCTCAGATTTTATTGAAATTTTTTGATTTTGTACATATATATGTTAAAAGCATGTTTTGAAAATTTTAGATCAATATCTAATATGGTTCTTGAAAAAACGCTATTTAAGTAGTGGGCTATTTTGCATAAAATTTCACTCTACAAGAAAAAAGGGTTTTTTCATCATTTTTAACAGCCAATAACTTTTGAACAAGTTAGTTTTTTACTTCAATTATTATAAGATAGCAAGTGTGCTGTGGATACTTTGAAAAAAGAAAAAAATATTATTTCTGGCATCTTAACTTTTTCCATAATGGCGGGCTAAAGTTGATTTTTTTGTTTTAAGAATAAGTTTTTTTGTGATTTTAAAGACCTTAATCTTAAAAACTAGTTACAAAGTTAATACAAATCAAATTGCCTGCTGATCTACATGTGGTGGATAAACATTTTTAAAAAAATCAGTTGATTAAAGAGCTGCATTCAAAAGTTATAGGTCTCCAAAATGAGTCCGATCGAGATTTTCGTATAATTGATCTGTGATGCAAAGCATATGTTACCTAAGATGGCACTTTTTTTTTTTTATAAAATTTTTTATACGCATCAATTAAAGACTGTTAATTAATAAAAACCAAAAAAATTAATGGGCGCTTATTTATAACCCCCAAAAGGTAGTCTCTAAAAGTCAGGTAAATTTTCCATAAAATTCTGAAATTGACATAATAAATAAATGCATTGAATTATATAATTTTATTTATTATGAAATATCAATTAAAAAATATCAATGCTTAAAGCCTTTTAATCTCTTTAGATAAAGAACTTTTAAATCCCAATAGATAAAGTCCCCTCCCCTCTGTCCCCTCCCCTCTTTATAATACAATAATTTTTTTAATGAAAAACAAACAAAATGTTTTTAAGAAAATAAACAAAAATAATAAAATTTACAAAAAGTTAAATTTCTCACATAATAAAATAATCTAATTGATTTCTTTTAAATCAATACTATAAAATCTTCCACTGTTTGACTGGACTTTAAGAGATTGCACTTTGCATAAAATATGCATTAGAGGTACCCAACAAAGATCATCTCTGCATGGCCACGTAAACTTGTTACATAAAGACTTTTTCATGAATTTCATATTAAGATCTTGATGCTCTTCTGAAATACTAAGAATATTTCCTAAATACCATTGAGCATCATAAACGCAGGCCACATATTCTCCTGGTGAGTAACTGGAAATTTTATTAATATAAATTCTGCAAGTAGAAAAATCCACATTAGTGCAAATAATATCAAATGAGACTCTTCTTAACTTTATTGAGGTAAGTGACATTGGGATAAAACTGTGGTGGTTTCGTGTCCCAGGTATTGTCGAACAAGAACGATATCTCTCTTCCAAATTGAAGTTTGTAGTATGTGTTTCTATTGAAACTTTGTCAACAAAAAAAAAAGATATTCCTTTGACGTGTTGAACACACCAGCTGTACATTTTGCTTGGTGTGTCAATAGGATCGTTTAGTGATTGTAGACGGGCTCGTTCAACAAGACGTTTCACTGTTCCACCAACACCATCACAAGGGCTTTTACCATGCGATGTTGCAAAAAAGTGCCACTCTGCAATCATGTCAAAATCGTGTTTATGGTAGCATAAGTTGATAAGATTTTTGTAATTTTTATATTGTGATGCAGCTCCATCACTAAAATAGATAATGTGTTCAAATGTTTGTAATTGTTTAAGTTTATCAATAACATTACCGATAAAGCAATGAACAGCATCTGTTCCATGTTTCAGATGATCTGATATAACACAATAACTTTGACTATCAAGTTTTCCATCTTTTATAAAATACGCAACAAAGGGGTGCACAGTTGCTTGGCTGTTATTCCAGTGAAAACCTTGCACTGCATCCTGTATTAGAAAACTATAGTTTTCTGCAAAGTCATGAAGAACCAAAGCTTGATTTTCTTTTAAATTAGTTTTCAAATGTTGGTAGTAGGTGGCTTGACTTTTTGATATAAAATGATGCACTCGTAAACTATCTAACTGTTCATAAACCATTTCAATAAATTCATCTAAAGGTAGAGTTGCTGGTACTAAAGTACATTGGTAACTTGATTTTTGCCATTGATAAAAGTTAACTTCACTAATTTCTTTTTCTGTAAACAAAGTGTCAATGTAGTCTAACAAAACCTTTTTAGCAGGACATTTATCGCAGCTATGAAGCATACAATCTCTATTTTCAATGCTACAAACCATTAATTTTAATAAGATTTTGTAATCAGAAATTCCAGGAATTTTCTGTACAAGGAGCTTTACATTTTGATGGTACTGGCAAACACAAACTGCATGCAGACCAGAAGCACCACCCACAGGAATGCACCACTTGGGCCTTAGCTCACAAAATTTTGAAAATCCAACTTTAAGATAATTATATTTCTTTTTAAACTCAATATGTAGCTCTTTCATATTGACTAGTAGAAGGCGCTTTTGGATATGTTGCTTTTTACTATCTACTTTAACTGAAACAAACTCTTTTTTTCCTGGACAAACCCTTGAATATTCATCGCATTCGTAGAAATGAACAACCTCTGTAATTACATCTTCGCTTAGTTTTCTACCCGATTTTGGAGAAGGTTTTGATAGTATTCCACTTTTTTTACTTAATTTTCTGGCTTGTACTACAGATCTTTTTGAAGTAAAAAAAAACTTCTGAGTTTTCTCTATTGACCAACTGTCTGGAGTGAGTGTAAGAAGTGTGATTTTTTCAGAATTTGACAATGTTTTTTCAAATTTTCATAATATTGTCATAATATTGTCATAATATTGTCTAAATCTGTGTTTTAGACAATATTATGAATGAATCACCCTCTAAAAATGTTTTTTTCAAACATTTTTTTGAGGGTGATTCAATTCCACAAAGTGCAGCTATTTCTAAACCTAGCACATTGGCAACAGCCTTTTGTGTATGAGCTCTTACGCTATCAATTTTACGCTTTCCATATGCAACTCTATCTTTTTTTGAAACAAGTTTTAGAGGTGAGCATCCAAAACTTGCAATACTTGAATTAAGATCTTCTTTTAATGTATGGTTGTCAACATAAATTTCTTTTTCTTGGAGTTCATTTTCTTTTGTATTATGTTTGCAATTCAGAACTTTTCTGCAACTAGTGCAAATTTTTTGACCAGGTATTAAACCAAAATCTTTGGCATATGAAAGACTGATAACTAATAAATAACTCTAAGAGAATCTAAAAAATAACGGAAAGAATTATTAAATATATTTTTTTTTATTTATTTAGTGTTATTAAGGTATTTTTATTAAATTAAGATATTAAATATTGAAACTTACTTTTCACATTTTTTGCGTGCTTGTTCAACGGATTACAACAATACCTGCGATGTTCATTCTCATACCTCGACAAGTAAACTTTCTTGTGATAGCTACAAATAAAATCTATAAAATTTATTTTGCTTCTCAAAGAAATAAGCTCTTGGTTTAGTTTAGACAGTTCTTGGTAGCGTTTACTTTTATTAGATAGATAGCACTGTTCATTTAATGCTTTACCAATACAGCAAGTAGAAAGCTCAGGCATATTACTTATTATTAATTAGTTCTAAAATACAACAATTTATTTGGTTTTATTAGTACTTTTTAGATTGACATACTAGTAATATAGAATTACATGAAACAATAACTAAACTTTTAAAAAGTAATAATTTTTTACGGAAAATTTACCTGACTTTTAGAGACTACCTTTTGGGGGTTATAAATAAGCGCCCATTAATTTTTTTGGTTTTTATTAATTAACAGTCTTTAATTGATGCGTATAAAAAATTTTATAAAAAAAAAAAAGTGCCATCTTAGGTAACATATGCTTTGCATCACAGATCAATTTTACGAAAATCTCGATCTGACTCATTTTGGAGACCTATAACTTTTGAATGCAGCTCTTTAATCAACTGATTTTTTTAAAAATGTTTATCCACCACATGTAGATCAGCAGGCAATTTGATTTGTATTAACTTTGTAACTAGTTTTTAAGATTAAGGTCTTTAAAATCACAAAAAAACTTATTCTTAAAACAAAAAAATCAACTTTAGCCCGCCATTATGGAAAAAGTTAAGATGCCAGAAATAATATTTTTTTCTTTTTTCAAAGTATCCACAGCACACTTGCTATCTTATAATAATTGAAGTAAAAAACTAACTTGTTCAAAAGTTATTGGCTGTTAAAAATGATGAAAAAACCCTTTTTTCTTGTAGAGTGAAATTTTATGCAAAATAGCCCACTACTTAAATAGCGTTTTTTCAAGAACCATATTAGATATTGATCTAAAATTTTCAAAACATGCTTTTAACATATATATGTACAAAATCAAAAAATTTCAATAAAATCTGAAATGGTCCATGAGGGACCTCATTAAAATTTGCACCACTTGGCATGGAATGACCCATATATATATATATATATATATATATACATATATATAAATATATATACATGTATACATATATAAATATAAATATATATACATGTATACATATATAAATATATATATATATATATATATATATATATATATATATATATATATATATATATATATATATATATATAAATAAACAAATACTATAATATATAACAATATATTAACAAACCACGAATGTTTGCAGCTCTATCAAGGAACCCCATTGAAGCTAACTGGTCCAATTGAGTTTGATAACGTTGCTCAGGAGTTAAATTTGATTCCCCTGGTGTGGTCCCCATATTTGTCATAAGCTGACCAAACAACTGGTTTAGAGAAGCATTGTTAGCTGGCATTGATGGCGTGCCGTTTAAATTTGATGGAAGATTAAAACTACAAAATAATTATTGAAAAATACAATAAAATATCAAATAATCTAAATATTTTATGTTTTACACACATACACACACACACCCAAACACAAATAACAATCTAAGTGTTATCTCAAAAATAAAAATTTTGATTTTATTCTATTTCCGAATTTTATATACTGAAATCATCTACTTAAATATTAAGTTCAACATTAGACTCTTAGTCCTAATAATAAAAATAAGATAAAATAGATAAAATTTCAACTTCTGTTGTTGACTTCTCAAAATCAATTAACTTGTACTCGGTCTGTTTTGAAAACTTTATTCACAGTCTGTTGAAATTATTTTTTGTTACAAAGTAAAAAGTACTTTTAAAGTACTTTTGCATACATGAAACAAGTTTTTTAATCATCTTGGAATAAAACTTAGCATATATTCAATCCATAAATCAATCATATGTTTATTGCAACAGACTGGCAGGTTGACACTAGATTATGAGGATTTATAAAACTAACTTGATTTCTTGGCATTATATATATATATATATATATATATATATATATATATATATATATATATATATATATATATATATTTTAATTTATTTTATAGATTATTTCAACCTAGTTTCTAGCTTTGCAGCTGCGCGGAGAAACTAAGTTGAAATATATATATATAAATATATATATATATATATATATATATATAAACATACACACACACACATTATAAGCATTGAAACATCATATAGGGTATCATACTATTTATTTCATATTTTACGTGATATTTCATTTTTTTTTTTTCATGTGATATATAGTGAGAGCCATTATCAAACTAATAAAACCGTTAAAAAAACCCTTTAAAATTTTTTTAATGAAAGTAACAAAATGATGTCATTGCAACATCAGATATTCAACATTTTTTAATTTTACAAACAGTGGTTTCTAATTGTGAGTTGTCACCAAATTGCCATTGTCACGATTTATAGCGTTTTCTTTAGATTTTGAAAAATAAAAAAAAAAAAAAAAAAAAAAATTGCTGCATTTATATCACATTTTGGATGCAGCCTCTGAACACGTTTACAAGGAAATTGATTTTTATTAAAAAAAAAAATATTTACAAAGGAAAACCAAAAAACAATTGTGATAAAAAATAAATAAAATATAAATTTTGAACAATATTTAGTAATATTTTTTAATAAATTTGACAGTTAAGTTAACCCATAACATTAACTTTGGTTTTATTAAACTTAAATATATCTTTATAATCAGAATTAAATTATACATTTTTAAAATCAAAATTAAATTATATATGTTTTTATCAGAATAAAATTATATATTTTTATTAAATTTTCAAATTAAATTCAAATTAAATCATATATTTTTTTATCAGAATTAAATTACATATTTTTATGATCTTTGCTTTCAAGCCCAAAAACCAATCATTACGATAAAATAAAAACAAAATAAATTAAAACTCATAACATAAAATAAAGATAATACAAAATAAAATGTGACTTTTTTTTTAATTAATTTAGTTTTTATTACTAGAAAGATATTTAAGTAATCGTATTCTTTTTAGGTTTGGTTCTTCTATTAAAATGTTTTTTTGAAGAAGATTTTTAAAAGCTATATTATTAAATTTTTACCATTAATTATCTTCCAATTGTTGAGTTTTTTTTACATGGAAAGTAATTAACTTTATTGTGCATCAATTGTTATAAAAAATATAAATTCACTTAAATTTAGAGCCAGAACTCTAACCACGGCTCTTTTTTTAAATCATTGTTTTAAAACTCACTAGTTTTAAATCAATAAAATTACTAGTTACTGGTGATTAAAAATATGTCTTGTTACTTTGATACCAGATGAGATTTGTGAAGTTTTAGCTCAATTGGATAATGCTGGTGTGTGCCTCATTGATGTTAAAAAATTAATATAAAAAATTGTGACATTTTAGAAAAATTCATGTTTTTTTCTTCAGAAAATTAAAATGGTTCAACTTTATTTAGGTCTCATTTTTTTTCCATTGCTTTTATTAACTCGCTGTCTCTGTTTGTCTGTGAGCATCGAATCTTGCAATCAATTTTTGAGTCACTTCCTGATGATACATTTTTTTCAAATTTTGCATACTTTGCAATCTTGCTTGATGACAATACAACATTCAATAATTAGTTTTGCAATAAGTCAATTAATTTAGTTAATTTTAATTAAGTTTTTTTTTATATAGAAACAAGAATAATAATTTTTAAAATAAGTATTGATTAATAATGATTTATAAAATAAGTATTGATTGTTTTCATACTTACACCTGCGTTTAGCATATTTGGATAAGGCGTTGACTTCGTTAACGGATTGTCTGTTCGAGACCCTATTCTTCCTGAACTTTTTTGTTTTTTTACATACGCATACAGCCAAATGTTAATAAAATAAAATAGTAATATCAGAAAAAATTGATTGCAAAATTTGTCTTTTAAAAACATAAAAACATTGGGTTTTAAAAATTCATTTTTAATTTTACTTGTTCACATGTTTTTATTATCTTCAAATCGAAAACGGGAAAAAACACATACTGAAACATTTTAGTCGCTGTGTAATAAGTTTAATAAACTCACAATAAGAGGTAATCCACTGTTATTCAAGGTGGTAGCCCTCTCAGCTATCAATTTTAAGTTCACAACAAGAGATAATCCACTGTTATTCAGGGTGGTAGCCCTCTCAGCTATCAATTTTAAGTTCACAACAAGAGGTAATCCACTGTTATTCAGGGTGGTAGCCCTCTCAGCTATCAATTTTAAGTTCACAACAAGAGATAATCCACTGTTATTCAGGGTGGTAGCCCTCTAATCAAGAGAGTAGACAATATCAGTTAAGGAATGAATTTAGATTTTCTTAAACAGGATAATTCGCTAAAATTGGGTTCACACTCTCAAACAACTAAAGACATTCATAATTGGTGTAGCCAGCTTTCTAACGCTTATTTGGAACTCTTTGAATGCGCGACAAAACTAGAAACAACAAAAACTGAAAATGATGAAAACATTAAAAATCTGAAGACAGAAATAAAGCAGCTGAGTCAAGCAAGTCTATCAGTAACTGGTCGCTTATTGTCGAACAGGGTATACAAAAAAACAAGCCTACAGAGCAGCTGATGATAACAAATGTAGCTATTAATGAGTTAGATGAAAGAAAAAGAGCTAAAAAAGTCATTATTTATGGAGTGACCGAATCAACTAAAGAAAGCATAGAAATGAAATCTGAGGATATTCTTTGCAATACAATATTAGCATCAACTAAAAAATTGAGAAGTAATGTCGCACATAAAGATATTTAACTTAGTCCAGATTTGAATGAGGCTCAGAGACTCCAAGACTTTAAACTCAGAATTGAAATAAATAAAATGAATCAAGCAAGACCAGACAATGACCCCTTTTGGTATGGTATCTGTGGCAATAAGATCATCAAATTCAAAAAGAAATCAGATCAATAATTTTATATATAGTTCAGTGTCAGATTGCAATGAAATTAAAAAGCTGTCATGTTTATACCTAAATGCTACCTCTCTTGATAACAAGTTAATTGAGTTCAAAGTAGAACAAGTGTGGGCAGTTGTTTATTTTGATAATGACAAGTATTTAAATGGATGTATCTATAAGTCAAATGATTTTTATGGATATAGCAGAATTTGAAGTGGTTTTTGGCCTGGCATGCAAATATATAGACAAAAATAAGTTCAAAGACTTACTTATCATGGGTGACTTCAACTTCCCACCAATCAACTGGTCAAATGGCTGTGTTGATGCAATTTCAAATGAGAATGGAATTAAATATAAATTTACAGATACTTTAAATGATAATTTTCTTTATCAGCATATTAACATAACAACTTTCCAGCTGTCAGATAAACAACTTGGAATACCTTAGATTTAATCTTTACAACTCAGTCAGCAAGTGTTAACAAAATAGATTCAAAATTTGTTTTGGGAAATATAACCAGAGGCCATCTAATAATATGTTTGAGTTTCATCTTGTCTGATAAAGCAATCCGCGACAACAAAAGTAAGCAAAGATTTATGTTTGCTTATTCCAATTTTGAACAAATATCTGATCTAATTTCAAATGTTGGCTGGATACAATGCTTCAGTAACAAAAATGTACAAGAAATGTTTGATGAACTGATTTTTTATACTGAGGTGGCATGTAATCATTTCACTCACTCAATTAAAAAGACATTAAACTTTTTGAAAATTAGAACAGCCTGGTTTAATGCTAGGTTAAAGTTTCTTATTAGAAGCAAACAAAATTTAAGATATAAAAACTGCTCATGTAAATGGAAAGACCCTGTTTTGAAATCTAAATACAAAATGATTTGCAAAAATGTAGCAGATAAGATTAAAAAAGTGAGACAAAACTTAATCTGGTAAAAAGAGCCATCGAGAATCCAAAGCTTCTCTACAGCTACATGAACAATCAACAATTAGCCAAAGATCCTATAAAAGCATTAAAGGGAGCAAATGGTAAAACCACACAGAATTCAAAAGATATTGCTGATATCTTAAACAAAAATTTTCAAGCTGCATTTGTGAAAGAAGATTATGGTTCACTGCCTTCTTTTGATTTAAGAACTACTGAAACATTCATTATGACAAATGAAGATTTTACATATGAAGATGTCTATCTAAGATTAGAAAACTTAAAAGATAACAAATCAAGTGGTGTTGATAATTTACATTCAGCTATTTTAGAGAATTGTGCATCAGCCTTTGCCATTCCACTTACGTATATTTTTAAAGAATCGTTTAAAACCAGCAAACTGCCAGTGCAAATTAGATCAGCAAATATCACTCCTCTGTAAAAAAAAGGCGTAAAAACCTTAGCAGGAAACTACCGACCAGTATCACTCATCTCAATTGCATGTAAAATAATGGTATAATCAGATGTAAACTTGAAACTTTTCTATATAAGTTTAAACTAATAGTCAAGCAACAGCACGGTTTTATTAAAAATAAATCATGCTTAATAAATACACTTGAAACACTTGATTTTATTTCAACCGCCTTAGGGAATGGTAAACCTGGTGATGTTATTTTTATGGATTTTGCAAGGGTATTTGACAAAGTGCCACATAAAAGATTGTTGCTTAAACTTACAGCTTATGGAAAATCTAGTCTGACAATACAATAGATTGAAGCATTTTTAAAAGAAAGAAAACAAAGAGTTGTGATAGGCGAAAATGTATCCTCTTGGGCAGAAATTACCAGTGGTGTGCCACAAGGGTCAGTAATTGGACCACTCTTGTTTGTACTATTTATAAATGATTTGCCTGAAACTCTAAAAAATCTAACCAAGCTGTATGCAGATGACACCAAAAATGAATGAAATGCTTTCCAGTGCATCAACTTTTTCTTTGCAATCAGATCTTGATTTTCAAGTGGACTCAAGACTGGCTTGTGAAACTTAATATTTCAAAATGTACGGTCATGCACTTTAGCCGGAATAACAAAAAACCACCCCTTTATATCAATGAACAAAAGTTAAACATAACAGAATCTGAAATTGATCTTGGAGTAATCTTCTCAAGCTAGCTGAAATGGAAACATCATGTAATAAAATGCATAGGCAAAGCCAACCAAATGTTGGGTCGGATTAGAAAACGCTTTGTTTGCTTAGATATTAGACTGCTGAGACTACTTTATGTTTCTTTTGTACAACCACTGTTAGAATTTGCAGTACAAGTTTGGTCACCAATTTGAAAGGGAGAAATTGAGTTATTAGAAAGAGTTCAACACCGTGCAACTCGATTAATACCATCACTTAAAAAAAATCAACTATGAGTATTGGCTAAAAGCTCTCAACTTGACCACCTTGACAAAAAGGAGACGAGGAGATATGATTCAACTTTTTCAATTCTTTATAAACAATAAAAAAAATTAGTATTCAACAAATTCAAACGAGAGTTTGTTGAATACTAATTTTTTTGTCACAGCTTTAAATATGTCAAAGAAATCACTAAGCAAGCATGTCGTGAAAACTTTTTATTTAATAGATCGGCCAATTTATGGAATAGCTTGTCAAACGAGTTAGTTAAAGCACAATCAGTTAACAGTTTTAAAGCAGGTCTTGATTGCTGGATGAGCAGCAATCAAGCAAATCGGCTGTCATAGTGTGTTAATACCATACTCACTGGCTCACACCAGTTACAGCAATTACTAATACTAATACTAAATTCTATTATAAACAACTTTAGATTCAATTTAAAGTTTCTAAAATATTTTTTCAATCAGAGCTTGAACTTTATGGAAAAATCAAACTGTTTTAAACAATGTAGAGAAAACTAATTTTTTTCCTTTCTTTATTAAAATCATAATTTCATGGTTATTTCCCTTTTTCTTTTAGCTTAACTCCAAAACACAAATCTTGACAAATAAGGTTGCTGTGTGAAGGATCAAGTTGAGCACGCTTCTATCAGTGATGAGGTAGGGATCAAACTCTGAACTTCTCTCGCTTACAAAGCTTAACCTTGGGCTACCACTACAGCATAACCATGTTTACTATTTAATTATAAATATATTTTTTCAGAATGTAAATAACTCTGAAACAGGACTCTTATCTGAAAAGAGTTTCTAGGACTATTTTTATTTTTTATAAAGAAAAAACCATGAATTTTTTCAAACTGTCACAATTTTTCGATCTTTAATGTCAATGAGACACAGTTTAGTATTGTCTGATTGAGTGTCACATTTCAGAGGATTCCCGATACAAAATTTCAACTTCAACGAAATTTCAACGACTGGAATAACTATAAATGCAATGGAGAGCCCATATGTTGACTGATATAGCCATAGGGGCAGTGGAGTGAAGTACAGTGGACTAGGTATTTTGACTTGGACAATCTTTTATTAAACAAAACAAAAAATAAAAATTTTTATTTTATGCATGTATTGGTTTTTAGTATCTACTTCATATATATATACACACACATATATATATATATATATATATATATATATATATATATATATATATATATATATATATATATAGTTCTATAGATTGTTGCATTTGGGAGTACGGAGGGAAAAAAACTGATTCTTATGCCAACAAATAAGTAACTTTTAATTACTTTTGACTTTCGTCCAACATTTGCGTGTTGTCAGAAAGTTAAAACCATTAATTTAATTACAAATTAATTGTTTTTTTAAAAAAAATGCAAAAACGCAAATTTAATTGACCAGAATGTTTTTAAAAACATTCTGAATGTTTTTAAAACATTCTGAAAATTTTTAATTAATTTTTAATGTTTTAAACAATGTTTTTATATTTATCTTTTTTAATAAAATGTTTTTATTTTTATTTTTTTTACTGTAAATCATGCACGGAGTGTTGCTACATCGACTATCTCATAGCCTGACTCGCAACAAAGTGCTGCTACATCGACTGACAAATAGCCTGACTCGCAACGGAGTGTTGCTACATCGACTATCTTATAGCCTGACTCGCAATGGAGTGCCGCTACATTGATTGAGGGTTTGGTTGGAGCAGACAGTCTATCAAGTAATAAAAAAAGTTAGGGGTTATATATATATAGACACACACATTAATAAAATATTATAAACATATATATATTTAAAATACATATATATATATATATATATATATATATATATATATATATATATATATATATATATATATATATATATATATATATATATATATATATATATATATATATATATATATATATATATATATATATACACACACACACACACACATAATTGGGTCTGGACCCAGTGTCTTTAAAACATTAATCCTGGTTCAAAACTTTTCATTCTGACTCCACATCTTTCGCTAAGATAAAACACTACCCACACCTTAGGTGGTCCTAAATTTTTACTTTTCAAAATTTTAACTAGCACTAAATTTACCTTATTGTGATGGCTTAATAACATCATGAGAGCAGACAAAGAAAGAGAAGAGATGAAAAATTAATCAGAAAAAAATATTATTACATTTAGTGTAAAAGATATTTGCTTGTTATTAAACACAATATCAGCTTTGCAGCTTATAAAAATCTTTGCAGCCGATAAAAATCAATGTAAATATTTATACTACTGATATATCATTAGAATTTATGTTAAAAGAATGAACACAACAAAACATTTTTTCAAGCAACAAACTTAAACATGAACTAATATTACAACTTAAGTCAGATGTTCTACACTATCTTTGTCACCCAAAAACTTGAATAGTAATAACAGTAAAGTTTAAAATTATAAAATATTCAACAAAACCAGCAAAACTGCCATAACTAAAAAATAATAGAGTTAATTAAATGTATTTCTAACAACCAAAAAGAAAATATTGTCAATGATAATGTTTATGCAAATTATGCAGATGTAGAAGTTCTAGAAGTTAATGTACCGTCCCCTTAATCACCACTTTTAAACTTAAATGTTCAATATATTCTTGGTAAAAACAATCAATTAGAAATTAAAAAAAACTTAAAAAAAAAAAAAATTTTTTGAAAAAATTAATAAGAAAAACAGGAAAGGAAATAATTTATTCAAATAACTCGTTTGCAAGATATTTAAAAATTGCATGCAGCCATCTCTTAACTATTTGTCTCGCAAGTGTAGAATCAAAACCTGCCTTCTTTGTTGCAGGACTCAATAACCACAGTAATAAAGTTGCAATTAAGTGAAAGATTTTTTGAAAGATTTTCTAGATTTATGCTACTTGGAGGCATATTTTCAAAAAAATAAAACAAGAAAAATTATTGACTTAAATTTTAATTTCATTATATCATTTCTTTACAAAACGAGTTAATGTTATTTTTTCTCGATTGAATGACCTAGCAATAGATTTTTTTTAACAAGTTACCAGTAATGAAAAAAATGTGGTAATTTGCAATACCCTAATAGAATGGTAAAAAAAGTTAAAACATAACAAAAAAAGACTAAAAAAAGCAAAAAGTTAAAACATTTAAGGATTTTAACATTGAATAAATTTAACAAAAACTAATTGTTGAGGGTGGAAGTAGAAAGATATGCACCTATACTTCTTTTGGACCTCAACAGATTTTTCAAAATTTAGTGCTAGTTTCAAATTTAAAGAGATAAGATTGAATAATCCTAGACGCTTCAGAATTTATGACAGTATAATGTCAAGAATCGTTTCAAACCAGTAACTTAAGAATATCAAATAAAATATACATCGGCATAAGTTGAGGAGCTTCTGCTTGTAAAGTTGCAATTCCTGTTTGAATTTGTTGAATAGCTTGAAGAACTCTAGGGTTAGTAAAGGCTGTTCTTGTTTGAGGATTTTGCATCTAATAAAAAATTACTAAAAATTAATTACTAAAAAAAACCATTACTAAAAATAAATTATAATTAAAATACATAAAATAAATATCTAATCATTAATAATGATATTTTAACCATTACTAAATAGCTTACAGATTAAAAAAATAATTTTCATCTGCTTTTATTGAATGAAAAAACTTTTTTAATACTTAAAAAAATTTGTTTCGTTTTTAGTTGAAAAATTCAAATTAAAAATTACTTTCGTGGAAGCTTTTTTATTTTGTAGCTTTTTTTAAAATTTGCTTTAATTAGTACTATTATATTTAACATTTAATATAATTTTTATTATTTCTTGTTTTTACATAGCTTTGTTTTTAAACATCTTTGCTTCCAACAAGGCTGCAAGCAGCCACTAATTAAAGTTGGAAGTTACTGAAAGAGAGAAGATAAAGATTTTAGAGCAAGATAACGATTGACAGCTGACTTAAAGGATTGCAAATTATATGAATCAGGAAAGCAAGATGAAGGAAGCGAATTCCAAAGAGCTGATGTTCGAGGAAAAAAACTAGACGAATAAGCGTTTTTGGAGCACTTAGGAACAGTCACAGAAAAAGGATGTGCCCATTATAGTATTTGTAAAAAAGAGAAAGAGAAGCAACATTACGACGATGTGATAATGGTTGGAGGTTGGCTGCAAGAGCAGGTCCAACTATGTTTACAATGCGTCTTTGCACCTTGTCTAAAAGAGAAAGGGCATCATTAGAAGAACCGCCCCAGATATGGCAACAGTATTCCATACAAGGCCGGTTTCGAGATTTATAGAGATAGAGAGTAGAATCCGAAGTAAGAAAGTGACAAGCTCGATAAAGAGATGCAACCTTAGCAGATGCTAATTTTGCAACCGATTTGATATATGGTTTCCAAGAATGATTGGAAGTAAGAGTTAATCCTAGAAGATGAAGAGTAGATGACTCATCGAGTACATCACCAATCATAAATATAGGAAGATCTAAATTATTGGGATAACCATTGGCTGAAAAAATTTGAGTTTTATCTGAATTAAAGTTCACCAGCCTCTGTGAGCCCCATGCTCTAGCAGAAGTGAGATCCTTTTCAAGCTCAAATGCCCCCTCCAAGCAATCAGAGAGTGTTGGTTTTATCACCACAAGAATAAATGGTAGTATCATCAGCAAACAATGCCACCTTAGATGTGAGAATATCTGGAAGATCATTAATGTAAATTAAAAAGAGTATAGGGCCAAGGATAGAACCTTGAGGAACCCCTGAAGTTACAGAATAAGAAGAAGAGTATTGTCCATCGAGGATAACTTTTATACTACGATTGGAAAGGAAGGATTCGATAATCTTAAAGATGTTGCCGGATACACCATAAGAAGAAAGCTTATGGAGAAGACCAGCATGCCAAACTTTATCAAAAGCTTTTGAAATGTCAAGAACAATGGCCTTAACCTCTCCACCTTTATCTAATGCACGATAAATCTTATCAGTTATTACTGTTAGCAAATCAGCTGTAGAACGAGAAGATCGAAATCTATATTGATGGTCAGAAAGCAAGTTATTAGATTCAAGATGAGAAATTAAGTGTTTGTTAGTTTGATTCAAAAACCTTCCTAATGATAGGAAGAAGACTTATGGGACGGTAGTTAGATGAATCAGATCGCTCTCCAGAATTTTTGAAGATAGGGATAAAAGATGCCGCTTTCCAGCAGGCTGGAAAACAAGACTCTGATAAGTACTTGTTGAATAGTTTTGAGAGTATAGACAACAGCTCCAGAGAACACTTCTTCAAGACAATAACAGGTATGTTGTCCGGGCCGCAAGCTGTAGAAGAGTCTAGGAAGGAAATCACTTTAGATCAGAAGCTGGAGTGATATGAATGTCAAGCAATGGATCAACCTGTTTGTTGGCAATATCAGGTAGAACGCAACTAGCGGAATCAAGAGATGATATTGATGAAAAGTTTTTAGCAAACAATTCAGCTTTGTCTTTAGGTGAGATGACAAAGTCTGAACCATACAAGAGAGGTGGAATTAAAGATTTGTCCTTATTATTGATACTATTAAAGATTCTCCAAAAGTCATGAGAGCCGAATTTTTGAGATGAGATACAAGATTTCATGACCTGAGAATAGCAGGCTTTGGCGTTAGGCAAAACCTTTTTTAATGGTTTCTGGCAGAAATAAACAGACGTCTGTTTTCTGGAGAATTGTTTTGCTGATAAATATGGAAGTAACGGTTTTGATTGGCAATCGCAGCAGCACAGTGTGAGGAAAACCATGGAGGAGAGTGAGGCTTGACCTAGAATCGTCGAGAGGGAACAAAGGATTCCATGCCAGCCTGAATCCACAAAGTAATGTAAGAAGCACATTTGTCAACAGGAAGACAAAAGATTTCTACCATCACAAAGAAAATCACGAAAAGATACGAATCACGTATCTTTCCGTATTTATAAAATGTTTATGACAACATTTTACTTATTATTTAAAAGAAATTTAGTATTAGAAAATTTTTTTATTACAATTAATTTAGGTTAATTAACTAATTTTATAACTAATTTTAAATAAATAAACATTGTAACATAGGAGATTAAAAAGCTTGATAACATTAATTAATGAGTAAATAAATGTCACATTAGGCTTATAATTATTTTTCATTTATATTTCATTTTTATTTGGACTTTTGGTTTCAATATTGCTGTCCTAACCCAAACCTTCAGCCAATGTAGCAGCTCTCTTGCATGTTCTCACTATATAAGCCAATCTATGTACTGAAGCTCTCATACCTCAATAAATTAGTATGAGGCCAGATTGCTAATTTAAATGTGCTTTTATAGTTGTATGTATATATATATATATATATATATATATATATATATATATATATATATATATATATATATATATATATATATATATAATGTATAATATTACATCACATAGACATGAAATTAATTAAAGTTATAATTAAATATAACAAAATAAATAATACCATTTCCATAATTTGTGGAAGCTGCTGTGAAATCTAGTATAAAAAAGATAAGAAAATTTTTGTAAATATCTATCTTTTTAATCTTATGTCTACTTATGGTTATTACTTATTTATGGCTCTTTATCTTATGTCTACTATGGTTATAAGTTTAAATTAAAAAGAAAAAACTCTACCCATTAATTATCATTATCTCATTCTATAAAATTGTTTACTTAAAAAGCTCTTAAAAACAAACTACACTCATTAATAATTTAGTTTTTGTTTAATCAGCTCTTATTTTAATATGTTAAAAATCAAAGATTCCCAGATAACTTAAAACAGAAGATTTTATCAAGCTAACAGCAAACATTAGAAGTAACTTTCCAGTTAGTTAATAGCATAGTCAGAAAAAATAGATAGTCCAGAAACAAACAAAGGAGAATTGTCTTAATTCTTTTATTAAAAAAATATTTGCTTGAAATTTTCCATCCTCAGTCATTTTTTTGTTTGTTTTCTTTTTGAGTTTTAACTGTAACCTAACAGAAACCATTATAAATGTATTAAAAACCGAGCGTAAACCTAACAAAAACCGAGCGTAAACATTGTTGTGCTCAAAAAGAATATATATAATATTTGCAAGACAAAAAAAAAAAAAAAGTTTTAAATAAACCAAGCACACCAAATAAACCTTTTGATAATAAAAAAATTAACTTTGCAAAATAATTGTCTAAAATATAATCTGGTTGATGAAGAATGCTTAAATATGTGATCTACTGATTTTTTATTTATCAATAAGTAACTCATTATCTGTCTATTTTCATTATTGTATAAATAACATTAGAGATTATAAACATATTCATATAAATAAAGGTTTAAATCCAACCATTATTAATGAACTTAAGTTAAACAAAAATTTCAGAGAATTAGAAAAATTTTTAGACATAAAAAGTAGATCAACTAGATATTTTTGGCAAGCAAAAATTTGTCCCAAAAACATTACCAGTAGTCTCACTTAATACCTGTGATGTAAGACTTACTTTCATAAAAGAATGTGGTGTTAACTTTATATGTTGATTTGTAAGTTGTATATATATATATATGTATGTATATATATATATATATATATATATATATATATATATATATATATATATATGAATATATATATATATACAATATATATATATATATATATATATGAATATATATAGATATATGAATATATACATATATATATATATATATATATACACATACATATATATATATATATATATATATATATATATATATATATATATATATATATATATACACACACACACACACACACACACACACATATATGCATATATAAATATAGTAAAATATACTCCACAAGCAACAGACTTTATTCAAGTGCGTTTAATTCCAAAGAGTTTTAGTGTATATATATATATATATATATATATATATATATATATATATATATATATATATATATATATATATATATATTTCAACATTTTCACTTCGAACAAGGCTGCAAGCAACCACTATTAGAGTTACTGGAAGAGAAAAGATGAAGTTTATAGAGCAAGATAATGATTGACAGACAACTTAAAAGATTTTGAATTATATGAATCAAGATGAAAAAAAGTGAATTCCAAAGAACTGATTTCGAGGAAAAAAACTGGATGAATAGGAATTTTTAGAGCACGTAGGAACAGTCACAGTAAAAAGATGAGTCTTAATTGAATGACAAGTATCAAGAGAATGAACTTTAGTAGATGGCACAAGAGATGCTAGTTCTTTAGAGCAATGCCCATTATAGTATTTATAGAAAAGAGAAAGAGAAGCAACATCATGACAATGTGATAATGGTTGGAGGTCCAACTATGTTTATAACGCATTTTTGCACCTTGTGTAAAAGTGAAAGGGCATCATTGGACAATCCGCCCCAGATAGGGCAACAGTATTCCATACAAGGACAGATTTGAGATTTATAGAGACAAAGAACAGAATCTTGAGTTGCAAAATTAGCAGATGCTAATTTTGCAACTTTAATTTTGTGAACTATCATATTTGGCAAGTATTTTTTTATTTACATTAAAATGTGTCTCTTAACATAACAAATCAAAAAACTACCAAAATTGACAGTAAAAATATTTTCATTAAAGGATTTCAATCTTAAAATTGACTCAATAATGCAATCTTGACCAATAATTGTTCAATTTTTAAAATAAAATAAGCAATACATGTTTTACAGAATAAAACTCATTAAATATATTCTTGCATGATTAAATAAGAATTTCGATAATATTTGTACCCGATGACAAGTTTAACAAATAAGTGCTGTTAATTAAACTTTTATAAGGTTAAATGGTACAAAATAATTTTTTTAACAGAATCTTAACAAGGATAAAATCATTTAATAAAAAATAAAACACAAAAATAATTTATAGCAATAGACTTAAAATATCTGAAATATTTTATTCATTGTTTTAATGCAAACTTTGCAAAATTTAGAAAATAAAATAACTAAAGAAACTCTAAAGTAATTTATGGTGAAAAACAAAATTATATAATAATAAGCAATTAAACAAATTCTTGTAACCTAAAATGAAAAAATAAATCTATAATTTGATGAAAAAAAGAACTTTTAGTTTTCTTATCGAAATTCCACAATGATGTCATATACTATAACTCTTTGAAATTAAATGCGCTTGAATAAATTATAAAATCTGTAGATTGCGGCATATATTTTAAAGACTTAACGTAACTGGCTAACATGGAGATGGCGAGCTTCAAGTAAAATACAAAGTTAGTTTTTCTTGATATACGTTTATTTTGTTTTACTCAAAAAAATTCAGCACAAACATTTACTTTTTTTTCATTCTCTATAATATGAACACAACTTGTCTCGGCACTTTGGGATCCCTTTAAGAGCTGTAAAATTAAAATTTTTAAGAGATTTTCATCTTTAGCTGGTTTTCCCCATGTTATCTTGCTGACTGGGAGAAGTAATATCAGAAATGTTATCTAATGTTCAAGTGAAGCTCTGCTCAAGTCTTCTTATTGGAAAGCTTACTTTTAGATTTTGCAGCCTCCATGTAGCTTTAGAACTTTTTCAATATTGTAATTATCTTGCTCATAAAGATTACTGGTCTTATCCCAGAAGAGTTTGGATGACTTAGATTTCAAAAAGGTTGCCTTGAGTACCCAATGCCTCCCTAACTTTAGAGAACTCTTTATAGGAGATAAAAAAAGTTACAAAAGATATATTAAAATGCAAACACATGTAAAATCATTATTGGCACATTACTGGCAAATTTTTTATAAATTGTTTTTTTGCAAATTTATGCTTTTATGATGAATTTTTAGCAAGTAAAGAGGTGCGAAAATGTATAAATTATGTTAAGACTTGCGCTTAGAAACTTAAGCTGATTTCTTTATTTGCTTTTAGAACAATATCATAGCATAAGCTTTGAAAACATGATTTTATGAAAGAGCTCATTGTAAACTCTATTATATCTTAGTTAATAACTTCTATAGAAAAAAAGTTTTTTCATATAAAACATTTTTTTTTCGTTCTGAAAAAAAAAAATACAGTCTCCTCACAAAAAGTGTTATCATACTTCAAAAAAATTTGTTGGATTATTTCATTTGTATTCCACAACTCCTACATTTTGCATTGATAAACTAAGAACCTGTTTTGCATGCCAACAAAATAGTTTTACACTGCTGCTTAAATTGACTGCAGTAGCTTTCACTGAAATAATACTTACTCTAAAATTTATGAACACCCACTTGGGTAACGGAAACATTTAACTTGTGTTTTTCTATCATCATCAAACAATGTATACATATATTTATATTTACTTATACAACTTAAAAATCAAATTTTAAAGACTGTGGTATATGTTTCCAGACTTTCTATTTCTTGTAACTATGTTAACAGAAAAACACTATCTATCTGATAAGTGTTATAATTGCTTTTAACAATCATGTTAAGTAAAGGACAGTAAAGAAGTCTATTTTGAACAACCATGTTAAGTAAAGGACAGTAAAGAAGTCTATATAAAAAAACTTTAATGTTATATGAAATTGTATGCAAGAACAAAAAATATATAGTTATATAAAAGAATATAAAGTTTTTTTTTTTTTTAACTTACTTGACTGGCCAATTCCGGATTATTTGCATACATTGGATTCATCTGTAAAACCTACAGGAAAAAAAAAAAAAAAAAAGGTAATATCTTATTAAGAAAGCATTTATTCTTTAAGTATAAAAATAACAGAATTTCTTTCTTTTGTTTTTTAGTTAAACATATATAAAAAATAATTCAAGTTTAAATACGAGTCAAATGAAGAGCTTCTTCATATTAGTTTAGAACTTTTTAATTTACTACTATATTATTATTAACTACTATATTATTATTAACTTATTATAAACTGATTTTTTTAATTTTTAGTATAAAAATATGCACTGTGGTATATATATATATATATATACTATAAAAAAATATTTTAACATACTTAATTGTTTAATTGCATACTTAATTACTTAAATACTAATTGCATACTTAATTACTTAAATACTAACTGCATACTTAATTACTTAAATACATTGCATAAAATGCCATTGATGACATCATACTAAAATAGTCATTTATTTTTATTATTTAATTTACTAATTAAATAATACAAACAAAGACTGAGAGGTATACCCATTAAATATACATTGTAGAACTAATTAATGGTATTAACAAACCACCAAAATCTAGTTTGAAAAATAAAAAACATTTTATTACACTGTTTTAAATGAGTGTAAGTTGTATAAACAAAAAATTTTATTCTTATAAATAGTAATGACTTATTAAGTTTATTATTATGTTTAAAATCTATTTCAAATATTTTATATTAAAAATTTAATAATTAAAATAAAAACAATTTAAACATTAAAAAAAAATTCTCTTAAAACTTCAAACACTTAAAAAAAATAAACTTCAAACAGCTAAAAAAAAAGTCTTCAAACAACTAAAAAAACAAACATCAATAATTAAAATAAAAAAAAAAAACTTTATATAAATAAAACACAACAACTTCAACTAAAAAAAACTTTCAACAATTAAAAAAAAAAAAAAAAAAAAACTTTAGTCAACTAAAAAAAATAATCAAACAACTAAAAAATAATAAAAAGAAAAATACTTTAAACGCCATAAAAAAAAAAAACTTTAAACAATTCAAAAGTAAATTTTACTTATTTAATCAAAAACATCAATTTTTATGAAGAAGAAGCATTCAAAAAAGAAACTGTTTAATTATATTAAGAAAATAACTATAATTTTAATTGTCTTTTACAAACAATAGTTTAACAAATAGATCTGAAAAAAGAAACATTAAAAGGGTAAGAATAGTGTTTAAAAAATAGCAACCTAACTTCATTGCATATTTCGAATTATTGTTTATTAAATAAATTTAATATCAAATTCCTTTTTGAATAAAAATATGTTTGAATAAAAAAGTCCTATTTTCAGTATGAAGTTTTTTTTTTTGAAAAAAACTAAAATTTTTTTATAGCTGTCATTTATAATTCTGTTTTAACTACACTTTTTTTTGTGATTTAAAGTGATTATTGAAAAATAGAAAAGAAATAAGAAAAATTAAACAAATAGTAATTATAAAAAATAAAGTTAATTGACTTCGTAGAAAAAAGCAATAACAAAATTGCCTAATAACTGTTTGATTTCTAAATAGCAAAACAAACACATTGTAGTATTTACCATGTAGAGATAAATATAAAAAAATAAAGATGTTGAACAAAACATTTAGTAAATATTTTTACCCTTCATATACAATTGTTATAAAAAAATTATTAGGTAGTGTTAAATCCTAAATCGCACTTCAACAAATAGAAAACTTTAATATAAGAAAAAATAGCAAGTTTTAAAGATGTTGTATTTTGCAAAGTCATGCACCCATTACACATTTTACACAGATAAGATGAAAAATGTTTTAAATCATTTTAAACCATTATATAAATTAAAATAATGTTTACTGATGACATTATATTGGGATCACTCATCATTTGATTCATCATTTGTTGCATTACTGGTGACTCCATCATGCTTGAGGTAAGTTCAGGATTAGGTACTTGTGATAAAAGACTTGCCATATTTCCATTAGATCCTGGAGTCAACGATGAATTAGCATTTGCACTAAATAAACTTTGAAAAAAAAATTACTTTTTTAAATTTTAAAAGTTTCAAAAAATAATAAAAAATGTAAGAAATATTTTGAAACATCAAATAATAGATTGAAATAAAATCCCAAAACAAAAAAAACCATAAAATATTTAGATTATTTTTTTACTTTAGCAAGAATTGAGTAATTTAATTGTTTTTGAATATTAATTTAAAAATTAATACTTTGTTTATCTAAATCTAAACGGAAGCAAATAATAATGAAAAGGCTTTTACAAATTTTATATTTATAAATACAGGAATTTAAAATAAAAATATGAGCAACACAATATTTTATATATGAAACACCTGAAAGTTATTGCATTTACTCAACTTAATAGCAGCAAAAATCCTAAAGTTATCTTTGAACTCTAACAGCCAACTACAGGGCTGAAATAATTGAAATAGTTGGCCCAACAGTTGAATTTATGTATCATTGAAATAGTTGGCCCACAGCAGTTGCTGTAGGCCAACTATTTCAATGATACATAAATTCTTTATCCTGCATAATATCCTTTTTTGAATTTTATTTGAAATTATAATTTATATTTGACAATTTACAGACCACTTACTAATAGTCATAAATAATAAGAAAAAGCTTAATAACAAAATTCAGCATGAGTAATAAAAAATGTGTTGTATCAATGTAATAAGGATGATTTGTTGTATACTTTATAATTTATTAATCACATTTTAAGTATTAATTAGATATATTGATTATTTTAACTAATACCTACATAAGTATATAAACAAGGCCACTGAGGATGTAACAGTAAAGGAGGCTTATTTATCTTACCTATCTTAATTATATAAATTGTTGAACTCAAAACTTCATGTTTATGAAGTGCTTTACCACTTCAGCATTTACTGGTTTCATGGTAAATGCTGAAGTGGTTAAACTTAAAAACAAATAAAAAGTACCATACAGCCTTGTTTGTATATTTTAAAAACTAAATTTATTTTTTATTAAAAAATTTCTAGAATGCAAAAATATTAAAGGTAAATGAAAAATAAAATAAAAAATTAGCAATTTCTTTTTTGTTTTTTTAGATTTATGTACTTTTAAAAAATATTCAATAAATATAAATGTTTTCATATTTATAAGTCACATCTACAGTTTGTTCAACATTATAATCAATTTATTTAAAATAAAAGCAATTTTGAACTTACAAATTTTAAAATAAATATGTATATAAAACAACATTGTTTAAATACTATGAAATTCAGCATCTTTTAATTGAAAATTACTCAAAAAAACTAATTAACAAATTTTTAACATTTTTTAACATAATGAAGTTAATTGAGTTATTAATTCCAATAAATTTTAACATTTTTTATTATACACTTAGATAGAAACTAAATATTTTTGCAAGTACTTGACATCATCTGTTGGATGATTATCATCTTGCTTCGAGTTACTTATTTTAAGCTGCTATCCATTTTTTCTCAAAATCTTTTTTTTTATCTAAAGCTTATTTCTTGCTTTTCATTAAGATTCCTTTTATAATTGACTAATAACTTTCAAGAACTGCTGCTCAGGACAATTTGAAGAACTTGCTTCCTTAGGTATAATGTCAAAACCACTTTGTATATACCATTCTAGAAAATTCTTGAAGTAGTGGATTATAGATAAATCAGATCAAAAGATTGTGGTAGTATCGTGGTTTTTAATAAATGGCAAAAGGCATTTCTTAAAGCATATAGCGTACCATTCAGATGATGTCAAATTGTTTGTCTGAACATCTATTCAGCTATTCACATTCAATGTTTTACAAGTAATGCATGGAGTACTTTTTGAACCACAGCAGCTGATTGTTACCTAAAATCAAACTTTCCACTAATAAAAATCTGATCTGGCAATTGTGAAAAGTTCTTTTTGCAATTGCTTCAATTTCTCCATCAATGCCTTAGAGTTTTTTTTATGATATACTTTATATTCTTGAACCTTCTTTTCATATCAAAACGTGCATTTAAATTTTCTTGCAAGATCTCTCTGCAATTGACACAGATTTGTCTTGATGAAACAAATGCTTTTATATTTATCTTTAAATCCTATTATCTATTATTATTATTATTATTATTATTATTAAATTTCAGACATTTTCCACTTCTAGATTCTCATTCAATAGATTGAGTCTTTTTATATCGCAGCAAAATAAATCCAACTGAGGATCGAGTAACACCAGTCAATTTTGAAATGTCGACTTGTGACAATGAACAATTTTGAAGAATTTAATATTTGTTAAAATAATAATTTTTTCGATTTTAATATTTGTTAACTCATTTTAATTTGATAACAATGATAACCAATACTTATTAGCATTACAATCAAACAATAAACTTTCAAATTGTTTTCTTTTTTACTTGTTGCTCCGTTTTTTATATGTTTTTTTTTTTTTTAGTTTTAATTAAAGAAATTTTTTTCCTTGCAGATTCTGTTTTGAAATTATATAATCTTCTTAAGATATTTTTTTTTGTCTTTCAACAAATTGCTTTCATGTGCGAGAAATAATAAAAAAAAAATTATTATATCTTAAGTGTTGGTCTTCTGGAGTTCTGATCACTCAAGATATCTATAGATATCTGTAACGTATATATGTAAATCTGATATCAAGATATCAGATTTGCATATATACGCTACAGTTAATTACTGGACAGATTTGCATATATACGTTACAGTTAATTACTGGACAGATTTGCATATATACGCTACAGTTAAATACTGGACAGATTTTCATATATACGCTACAGTTAATTACTGGACAGATTTGCATATATACGCTACAGTTAATTACTGGATCACTGGATATATTACAGCTGAAAAGTTAGCATTGAAAAACAAATTTATTAAATTTCTTACTTAAAAGGATTAATTGTAGCAGTATTTCTTGAAGATGGAGGATTTGAGGAGCGAGAATTTGGATTCCATGGGTCAGGTAATGGGTCTAAATTTTCAGTACCGAGCTGAGGATTAGATATATGAGTTGTACTGGTTGAAGATGGATTTTGACCAAACTGGCCTCTTATTTGTTCATCTGCAGCATTCATCATTGGCTCTTGCACATCGGTATATAATCGCCGCAAAGCATTAAATCCACCAGGTATACTCTAAAATAAAAGACTTTTTTCATTGTATGTAGAGAAAAAAACAGTATAAAAAAAAAGTACAATCAGCTAAAGAAGTAGTTGCTTGCATTAAAAGTTATGATTTCTTTATTAATTACAAAACCATGTGAACGTATATGTTTTATATAAATATATTCTTTCAGGTAACCTTGATTGATTAATAACAAAAGTAATTAATCAATTAATGACAAAAAAACTATCCAAAAAATTTTTTTTTCTTCAGAGAAAGACCATCTCATTGTGCTTTAAATGAATAAAAATTTCATTGTGTCTCTAAAATGTTTGAATTATTTAAGCATACTTACTTAACTGTTTTTTTCTAACAATTTTGTTACTTGGAGCAACAAGAGCATTGTGTTTCAAATATTGACATAAATTTTCGGTCTTTAACAGTTGTTGTATTTAAATATTTAAAAATCTGTATATGTGTTGTGGCCTCATCTAAATTGTCTAGAACAATGTTTGTGTGTATGTATACAAGGTCATAGAGCTAAATGGGTATGACTGTTAATTATACTTTTGCTTAATACAAAAAATGATGTAAGCTTTTTGAGTATATTCAATGTATCGACTGATACATAGCTATAAACGTGTGCTATATATTTTTAATGATTACTGACAGTACATTAATGACGCAGTTTTTACATTTTATTTGCAACTTACAGTTAAAAAGTATCAATGAGCCAAAAATTACATCAAAAAATGTATTTAAAAAATATTAAAAACTTGAAAATAAAACTTATTCAAAGCGTACATTAATGTTCTGTCTGTGAAATAAATAAAACATCCCAATGTCTTGCGCTTCCTTATGAAATACTAATAGTATGGCACAAACAACATTAGGTAGCTATTTCTGCACTCATTTAATTAGGTAATAAGTGATAAGAACATAAGGATTCATTAATATTTCCAAAAAATTTTTTATTTGTACAGTGCAATCATTAAAAAATGAAACAACTAATTATTTTCATTAAGTATCAAATATATCCCACTAATTTTAATTAACATACCTTTTTTTTTAATAATAAAAAAAAAGTTTATTTATTACAACAATTTTCTGTTTATTTTTGAGATTAAGGTTTCTGACTATGTGTTTATTATACATATATTTTCAAGTATTAAATTCAAGATTTAAATGATTTTAACCTATTTAAGAGCTGTCAAAATGTTTGTAAAATGTTAATAAAAAAAAAAAGAAGCTAATTTTATATTTAAAAAATTTTTTAAAACATTTTTATTATGTAGTTAATTTAATAATAACAACAGTGGTATGATAACAAACAAGGTTAAAAGATTCTCTTCATGGTTAAAAGATTCTCTTCAAGTTTAAAAGATTACTCTTGGGAATAGTAATAAAATTTTCCTTCAAGCAGGTTTATTTCAAAATAAAATGAACGAATTGTATAAATGAATTTTATAAAAATTTAATAACTAAAATTTTAATAAACAAATTTTTATTTAAACAACATTTTTTAAAGAAAAATATTTCCAAATATTTTTAATATTTGCTTTGTTTCTAATAATATTTTATAAAACAATTTGTTTTTATCATTGAATATTAAAACTAAATGTCGTGAAGTGTCATCAGAAATGAAAAAAACCTTTAAACATCCTCTAAACATTGTTATGAAATTAATTTCAGAGTGAGTCAATTTTTAGCACAAATTTTATAAAATTTCTATTAGTTTTAACTTAAACCTTGTTCCAATAGCAACTAATTAGCTTAATATTAAATTGTATTGTAATAGTATTGTCTATTAAAATGGCTACCTGCAATGATCCTGTTTTTAGAAAAACTATTAAAAAAAAACAAAAAACTAACTCATGCAAATAGACAGCCTAAGAAACTTTTAAGACAGATAGATTGCTTTAAATAGATTGACCAGAATGCTGGGTTGGCTTACACCAAACTGCCCAATCCAATTGAAACAAGTTTTTTAAAGATCTTGCATCATTATACTTGTAACCAGAGCTTGTATATACATTAAACATTTGTAGATTTATATAAACATATCATTACAGAAATTGTACAATTTCTAAAATAATAATTAATTTATATGAAAGCAAAAAATTAATTAATTTTTCAATTTTTTTCCTGAAAAATTCTTTGCTAATATTCTGAAAAATTTAATGTAAATTCAATAATTCACATTTTTTTATTCTATGTCTTTTGTACGTAAATTTATTAAAACTGTAAAACAAATGCCCATACAAATAGCAGAGGCATAAAAAAAAAGGGATCAATTTTGGTTAATGGAGTTAACATTACAATATTATGACTGTGGTATCATCGCAAGAACTCGCACACAGAAGACAAATGTTATTTCTTACCTCAAGGTTGCTCATAGCACGATCTTGATTTCTCATCATCTCTTGCATCATCGAAGGATTGCGCATCATTTCTACTGTCTGTCTCATTATGTCTGGATTATTTAAAAGATGAGAGATTTCAGGATTATGCTCTATAAGGTTTTGCATTTCGGGATTGGACATTATAATAGATCGTAAAAGGTCAGGATTGGATGAAATACTCTGAAACAATGGAGTGTCCAAAGCTTGACGCAACATTTCAGGATTGTTCATCATCTGTTGCGCCATCTGTTGTTGCATGTTACCTACTAAAAACAAAGATTGATTAAAATTTTTAAACTATTATAAATTGAAAAACTATAGTAAAATAACAATATATATATATATATATATATATATATATATATATATATATATATATATATATATATATATATATATATATATTTAAGTGTATAATTTCTTTAAAAAACAAAAAAACTAAGAATAATGTAAAACATTTATTGCAGCTCTAACCTAAAACCTCAATCAATGTAGCAGCAATCTCAAACAATTTTAGTTCAGCAATTAGGTTGGTATTGCCAAATGCCCTAATTCAGAGGGAAATATGTGTGTGTATGTAAATATGTGTATGTGTGTGTGTATATATATATACACACTGGCGATGATAACTCACCTGAAATATGTTCAGCCAGGGGTGTCAAAAGGCAGCGGACATCTATTATTTATCTTCTCCATCAACAACCAACCGGATAAAATCAATCATCACATTAAACTGTACACAGATGAAAGCAAAATTATAGCCACCATCATGACGAATCTAGACACACATGCTCTTAAAGCAGATATTGACACTGCAGTCAATTGATCCCATGAATAGCAAATGCATTTGAACACTGAAAAATCTACTGTAATGAATGTTGGACTCATAAGAAAGTCCAAGCATGAGTCCAAGCATGAGGGCAGTTTCTATTTGAGCTCAAATAGAAACTGCCCCCTCAACCACAAACAGTATACTTGGCTGGCTTAAAAAGGCTTCCCCCAGTCACAGTTTCATACTATGGCGCACTCTCTACTTAACATACATCTATTCCCCATACAATCATGATCATCTTTGTGATGATCATGATTGTGACAACGCAATCTTTGAAAAAGTGCAGAAAAGGCAGCGAAAACTGTTTTAGCAATCAAACATTTATCATACGAGGAGAGACTATTATGACTTGGGAATATGCCGAGACATTTATTGAATATAGAAAAAAAAAGACTTCCATGTGCCCAAGAAACAGCCATTGCAATAACAATACGGACTATGCAGATACAATAAACAAATAGAGAGACAATATGTAAAAAACTGCGCAGTACACAAACATTTCTTCACAAATCGTGTGGTAACCCATTGGAACTTTATTGCAAAAGGTTATAGATGCGTCTTAAGTTACCTCCTTCAAAGACTCAATTGTTTAGACCATCTGCTGCTTTGTTAGCAATGGGAACTTGTTAGGAAAAACAAGCCTGGTGTTGCTTCTCTTCATCAATGATTTTTTTAATTGATTACTATAAAAATTAAATTTATCTGTATATATATATATATATATATAGAAAGAGAGATTACTTAAATACATATACTTGTAAAATGTTACAAATGTATGTATTTAAAATCAGGTTAATATTACTCATTTTTATGAATGTTTAATATTTATTTTGAATAAAAGAATATATATCAGGCCTTGTAATGAAGCGGGAGCGATCGCTCCACGCACATAAAACATGCCCATAAACAACCTTCCAGGTGTGACAAATAGCGCTCGCTAGTTTTGTTACAAGAGTAAATAATTGCGCTTGTCTGAAGAACTTGCGAAGGAGAAAATTATAAGTTGGTTTTATAGAAAATATTTTTAGTAAATTTTTTTTTGCTAAAGTCAAAATGTTTAAACAGTAGAGTTTGCATACTTTGCTCAATAAAGTCATGCATAATTTATGCGTGACATACTTTAAATTTAATTTATGCGGTATAAGTTCAAATTAAAAATGATTTATTTCATCTATTTGAAAGCTAAATCCAGCGTGTTTTTTAAAAAAAATTCCAATTCAACTTTATCATATTATCTGCTTAATCGTACCCTGGTCGAAGCATTCGCTAACTCATATAGTTTTTTAGGGTCTATTTGACAAAAAACTTCGCTTAACTAGAACTTTTACTTTAAATTGCATAAAAGTCCATGTAATAAAATATCAATAAAGTTTCAATAAACAATACATTAGCAAATATATTTGTTATATAACTTTGAATTTAAACTTTTGGAAGCGTGCACACAAACAACAACAAAAAAAAGTTATGTCACTAGTTTCACAACGCATTTCTCAAAATATACGTCAGTATATAAGTTATATATCATATTTGTAAAAGTATATATATACTTACACTAATATATATTATATTAATATAATATATATTATATATTTATTAAGTATATAATCAAGTATATAAAATGATATTCACTTGATAATAATCAAATGGCGCATTTAATTTAAACTAAAAAGCAGTTTTCTATTTTGTTAAAGCAATGAATGAAAAGTTATGAAGTCATTACTGCTAACAGATAGAATGGAATGTTTACTATTTTCAAAACGTTTTGTCCCAATGAGAATAGAAAATTTAAATTAAAAAATTAAAACTTGATTGAATTTTGAAAAATCAAAAGTTTTAATCAAAAAGATTTTGTAAAAACATAAGATTCTTTTGCTTTATTGTTTAGAATTTTTCACACATCTTTTGTAAATAAACGAAATCTTTTATTATTTTTTTAACTACTATTTATTTTAAATTAAATTAAAAATGTTTTTGTTTAGAATGTCCGCAATCAAGCATGTTAATTCAACTCTAGTAGAAAACAAAGTTATGTGGTCAACTATTAGTTAATCGCAATATTGTTTTTATTTAATATCAAAGCTGCAGTAACATTTTTTCTGGTAGATAGACAAATGCATTAACTAAAAAACCAAGGCATTTTGTCTCATTTCCCGGACTTCACATAAAAAAAATTCAAACAAAAATTTGAATCGCCCATCATTTTCCTTGTACGCACTGGTACGCTTTTGAGTGACCCATGGCAACCAATTTCCAACTCTGAATATTACTCTCGAAGACTTGATGCTAAGCAAGCATAATTGTGCTCGTTGATAACATATTTCAGTATTATTGGGCAATATTATTCATCACATGCACTGATAAATATAAATATACACACACATATATGTATAAATAGTGTGTGTGTGAGAGAGAAATAGATTCATAGTAATGTTTATAGATGTATGTATTTAAAATCAGAGTAAAATTATTTATTTTGAGTAAAAGAATTTCTTATATTGTTAAAAATTTTAGAACTTTTATAAAACACCATGCTATATATACAGGGTTCCACTATCAAAACTGAGGCTAAAAGTAAGGATTTTAAGGAGATTTAATCCCAATATTTAAGGTAATTTGGTTGCAAACGATAACTTTTTGAAAGAAAAAGTAAGGATAATTAAGGAGGAAACAATTACATTAAAAACATAATCTTATTTTTTTCAATAAGTTTTAATATGTATGATATTATATATATATATATATATATATATATATATATATATATATATATATATATATATATATATATATATATATATATATATATATAATAAAGGTATAGGTGATGCAAAACGGTTTTACAAAAGTAGAGAAGTAATATCTGAACTATCAAAATCAATTAAAATGACTGTGAAACCTGAAAATATGATATTATATCAGTGCATAAGCGAAAAATCAAGAGAAAATGAATTTAAAAAAATTAAAACGCATTTGTTACTTAAGATTGACTTTCTTATTAATACTAAAAAAGATTTTATATCATATTACGGTTAATAGTATGATGGATTCATACTATTAACAGAAATATGATATAAAAATCATATTATTGTTAATAGTATGAATCCATCAAACACACTTGTTAAAACTGCAATATTAAACCTATCAAATCAATCAATCACAGTTGAACAAGTAAAATTATTAAATCTAGGTTTTACAAAATTTCAATGCAAAGTAAAATTCCATTTATTGATATTGTAATGTCAACAAAAGAATGTGCTTTGATATTAGAGCAAAAAATTAATGTGGAAACAGCTGAGTTATCAAGACAGATTATAATAAACAAGACACTAAATTTTTAACTTTTAAAATAAAAAGCAATATATCTAGAAACTAAAGAGTGGGTTTCTAAATTAATCCTTAATCTTAGACGTAAGTTTTGAAAAGTTGGCATAAAAATAGCTTTTCGTTTTGGAAGATCTTTATTGAACATATTATGCCAAAATAAATCAAAGCTACCGACAAACAGTTACCTGGGTGTTTACCAACTTGAATGTTTGTGGCCCTTTTTATGTGGGTGTAACCAGAAAAAAGATAAAAACACAAATAGCAATGACATCATTATCATAAACAACAAATTTTTTGTAATGTATTTTAGTTTGAAAATGGCTCTTACTATATCACATTTAAAATTGAAAAATTTAAATAAGTTAAACATATGTTTAAGATATAACATGTTATTTATACTACTATTATTATAATAGTATAAATATTATTCAGTATAAAAAATATATTATACAAAATACCTTGACATATATTATATATAAAGCAGTGCAGTGTTGCTTTAATAATATTGACAAATATTAACTTTAAAGTTGGTTATTATGGATATAACTATTAGTTAGTATGATTAGTTAGTAATAACGACGAATAGTATTTATACCATTGCAAAAAAAATGTACAAAGGAAAAGGTCTGTGTGAATTAGGAAAAAATGTAAGCTGAGTTTAATAAAAAGAAAAAACTTATATATATATCAGTGTTTGACTGGAAGACGTGCGATCGCACGCAATTAATACTTTGTTTTGACGATGTGACCACAGCTTTTGACATATTTTCAAAATTTAAAAATGCGCTACAAAAACTTACCTAGACTTATTTAAAAAAAACTTTAAACAAGAAAAAAAAATCTTAACGAAAGAGAAAATAAAAAAAATACTTAACTAAAGCAAAAATACAATATATATATATATATATATATATATATATATATATATATATATATATATATATATATATATATATATATATATATGTATATATATATACAGTCATGAACAAAAGTTTGCGACCACTGTGATTTTCGCATATTTTTTAATGTATTCTACTCTGAATTGCTTTTGGGCTACTTTAGTGCTACAATTTTGTACCAATTTGTGCTAATTGTCAATTAGAGTCTAAAATTGATGTTTACATGTTTATTTTCAGATATAACTGAAATATTTTGGAACATTTTATATTATGGAGACCTTATTTGAAGCAGTACTAGTTAAAATGGTACGCTGCAAAGAACTGACATCTGGAAAACGAGCTCAGGTCGTTATTTTGTACAAAGAGAACATTTCTATAAGACAGATAGCCAAAAAGCTCGGTATTTCATATTCCACTGTTGTAGCTACTGTAAAGAGAAATCAAGAGCTGAAAAGTTTTAAATCCCGTTCGAGCGCTGGGCGCCCGAAGGTTACAAGCAACCATATGGATAATGCTATAATAAAGGCAGCAAAAAAATCACCAAGAGCATCCTCAAGTGCCATTAGAGGCAAACTGCCTGGATCACCATCCAAGAAACCAAACAGTTGGACAATACGCAGACGATTATTTGATGCAGGCTTGAAATCTTACCAACCAGCACGGAAGCCGAAGCTTTCAATAAAGAATATTTGCGATCGCATAGTGTTTGTCAGAAGTACAGGCAGTGGACACCAGCCCAGTGGAAACAAGTGATGTTTTCAGATGAGACAACATTCACGCAATTCTACTCATTTTGTAGACATGTCAGACGCCCACCAAATCAGAGGCATAATCCAAAGTACGTTATACCAACAGTCAAACAGGCTCCAAAAGTTATGATTTGGGGAGCAGTCTCTGGTAGCGGTCGTGCCGGCATTTGGATTATGCCTAAAAATACAACGATCAATGGTGCTGTTTACTTGAGTATACTGATGGATAAGCTGCCACCATTTGTACCAATACATGGCATCACTCATTTCCAGCATGATGGCGCACCTTGTCATGGTACCAAGACTGTTAAGGACTGGCTGCATTCTGAAAACATCCCGCTACTGGAACTTTGGCCAGGCAACAGGCCAGATCTCAATATTATTGAGAATGTTTGGACTGTAATGAAGCAGAAGATTGCTGCACATAGCCCAAGTTCTGAAGATGACCTCATCAACTGGATTAAACGCATGTGGGTGCAGGAAATTACGCCGGACTATTGCAAGAAACTGTGTGAATCGATGCCAGGACGTATTGAAAATATTCTCAAAAATAAAGGATTTCATTGTAAATACTAAAATATGAATAGACATGCTGTTTAACCTGTATAGTGTGAATAAACATTCGAAATATATGTACTGATTTATAATTTACTACTTGTTTTTCTAAATTTTGAGTGTTTTTTGTAAAAAATTGCAGTGGTCACAAACTTTTGTCCATGACTGTATATATATATATACATATATATATATATATATATATATATATATATATATATATATATATATATATATATATATATATATATATATATATATATATATATATATATATATATATATATATATATATATATATATATACTCTTATATGTTGTCAGAAAGCTTTTTCCGTATTTTGTTGACGAAAATAAAAAATTAAAATGCAAGACCGGAATTTTTTTATTTATTAATTGATAGACTGCCTGCCTTAACCAAACCCTCAGTCGATGTAGCAGCACTCCCTTGCGAGTCAGGCTATTTGTCAGTTGATATAGCAGCATTCCGTTGCGAGTCAGGCTATTTGTCAGTTGATGTAGCAGCACTTTGTTGCAAGTCAAGCTATAAGATAGTCGATGTAGCAACACTCGCATGATTTACAGTAAAAAAAATAAAAACATTGTTTATATTGTTAAAAACATTCAGAATGTTTTTAAAAACATTCTGGTCAATTAAATTTGCGTTTTTGTGGTTTTTTTAAAAAACGAATAATTTGTAATTAAATTATATATATATATATATATATATATATATATATATATATATATATATATATATATATATATATATATATATATATAACCCAACTAAAACAAAACTCATCAAACTAAAATGCTTAGTTTATTTAACTTAATTTTAATTATTCTTATATTAAAATTCGTTAAAGAGACTTTCGTTGCCATAGAACGTCATCGTTTATAAAAACAAAACAATTTTTTTATTTTTTAATAACATTTATTATATAAAATGCATACTTTAACAATCTATATAATACAAATTTAAAAAATTATATACAACTGTCAATTATACTTTTAAAAAAAATCATTATCAGTAAATTGTTACTTTATTTAAAAGCGTTCCACTAGTATAAAGACATTGGTTGAGAAGCTTTGATGTAATTTATTTTCATTTAAGGTATAACTTAGAATATTTTTCATTCAGCGCATTTTTAAAATGTTTTTTGAAATAACAGGGTCAAATCGTCAAAGCAAAAGGTGATTTGCCTGGTCATATAATGACATACGATCGCATGTCTTCCTGTTAAAGACTGATATATATATAATACATATATAAGGTAAGTATGGGTATTAAGGCCCACCTAAAAAAATGAAAATGTAAAGAAATGCTGATTTTTTTTTGCTGCCAGTGATAAAACCAGATAACTCTAATATTTTAATGTCGAAAAAAAGTTTCACAATTTATTTTTTCCCTAAATTTGGATTAGTGGGCCTTATTACCCGCCGGGCCTTAATACCCATACTTACCTTATAGGGGAAGTTTGTGTACCTAGGGCTGGATTTTTTCAATGCCCAAATTCTAGGTCTCAAAATTGTCTAAAAATAGTGAAACTGATATGATCACAACTCAATTACTTTGTATTATATAGCTATGATGTCTTTAATTATAAAAGTTTAGTGGTTCTTGGCCACTAATTTTTAAAGTCTACTTTAAATCTTATTAAAAATTTTAATAAGCTTATTAAGCTATATATATATATATATATATATATATATATATATATATATATATATATATATATATATATATATATATATATATATATATATATATATACAACCATCACAGCATCATTTACAAGCTAATTAAAATTAAAATGGATTTGCATGCAAAAAAGAAAAACTGTTTTTATTCCAATTTAAAATCTTACCTCCACCAAGTCCTTCAAAAATTGGCAATCTTGAATTTATTGGGTTTGGAGTTGGAGCAGGCTTATGATAAAAAAAAAAAAGTTTTATAAAAATTTGATCTAATTTCATTTTTTTTTGTTCATTTGATCATGGCCAGCTCTTGTCAAAATGTTCTACAGGATTCTATAACATTTTAAAATTTAAATTCAATGGGTTTTAACTTTTTTGATTTTTCACAATTTTTTTGTAAAATATCTAACATCTATTACAGGCCTCCATAGGACTTTTTAACAAGAAAGCAATTCAATTTAAGTAAAAATCTTAACTCAAATATATAATAAAAATGTATAATACAACTTCCAACATTTCAAAGTCATTATATAAAGTAGGGTGACATATAGTATAATATGGATAGGTGGGGTAACATTGATATATTCAATTAGTATAGATAGAATAGATTATACATAATGCTAAAACTATGGAACTTACCAACACTTTATACACATAAATAGTAAAATAATTTCAGTTATTTTATGACATCATGACTAATAAATGTAAGATTTATAAAAGAACTTATTTGTTAAAGAACTATTATTATAGTTGAAATATTAGTCATTGCATTATTTTCACAAATCAAATTTTATAAAGTTATCATAACAACTATTTATAATGGGTTTTAAATTTAAATAATTTTATAATTTTTTATAAATTCAAACTACTGATCATTTTTTTTTTTTTTAAGTTAACTTTATCATTGGATTATTAGTTTGTGACTTTATCATTGGTTTATTAGTTTGTGATTTTATCATTGGTTTATTAGTTTGTGACTTTATCATTGGTTTATTAGTTTGTGACTTTATCATTGGTTTATTAGTTTGTCTAATGTTGAAACATGTTTTTAATCTAATAAAATTTAGAAAAGTTCACTGTATTAATCATTAGTCAATAGTCATGGAGAAACTGGATTTTTACATAATAGAGGTAAAAATAAATATTTTACTGGCAATATTACAAAACTATGCTGTTTTTGTCATTAATAGTAATAATAACTATTGTTATGCTAATAATGCTCATAACAAATTATTTAATAAATGATAATAATATGTAGGTCTTTTTAAATTTCATTAACACAAAGCCTTAGGAAGACTTTCTGCCTCTCTCTTTTTAATTAGGATTTTATAATATTTTAGTATTAAACACATTTTTTTTTAAATTTAACCAAGTTAATTCTGTTACAGGAAGCACAGTTGTTACAGTTTTTTTTTACTTTAAATAACTTTAAAAATATCAATAACTAATAATTCCCTAAACATTACTCAGCTACAATGATTAAGAATCAATCTACTTAACAATATAGTTTACAAACTATTGTATTAGCCATGTCTGGACTCTAGAGCTAGGTCTGTAAACTTATTCCAATTAATGCCTAGAAAGTGTCGTGACTTAAAGTGTGTGTAGAGTTAGGTGCCTGCTGTTATAACTGATTTTTAAAAAAAACTTAATAAATGATGTTATGCACTCTTTTTATATAATTAACTAAAAGCCAAGACATTAGTAGAAGCAAGCAGAACTAAAAAGATTATATAAAGATAAACTTGTATTTTAATATATTTTTAAAATAATATCAGATTATATTGTTATTAATGATTTGTTTACTAATAATCTATATAATGGATTGCTTACTGTTAGTTAAAATAAAAATTTCCATAAAAAATAACAATTATAACAAATATACCTTAATACTTCCAAGGTTTAAAAAAGTTTGTAACAACATTTTCAAATTAATAAACCCATGTTGCTTAGTATTAAGTCTTTTTTAACTTGAAGGAATTTTTGTGTACTAAATAACACTTTACACAGGATAATAATTCTTTAAATTACCAGCTAATTTACCTTAATAGTATAAACGTTTTTAATGGCAACAACATTCAGTCAATTATAACTATTTTTAGACTTTTAGTCAAAATACAGCAAAACTTATATCTAAGCATTAGAAATAAATAAATACATAGGTTTACCCACAGCCATTGCGTTTAACAGAATAATGGATAAGTTGGTAAAACACGCTCAGCTGTGCAAAAATTAATTATATTAGTAAAACTTTTAATATTTAAGTGTTTTCTGATTGAATAGTTCATCATTCACCGTTAAATAAGATTTTAGGTTTTTCTTACAAATAGTTGTGTTTTATTTGTCATGGATCATATTTGGAAGTATATTTCAAAGTTTAGGACCATAGTGGGATAATGCTCAATTACCAAAATGATTACTGCATTTTGTTTCCTTTAATTTTAGTGTTCTTTCTGACATTAAGTAGTAAACTAAATTGTATAATGACGTTGGTGCATCATTAAAAGGACCTTGAAATAGAATCTTTTTCTAATTTTTATCTGAATTGTTAAACTACAAATAGAATCTTTTTCTAATTTTTAGCCAATCTGTTAAACTACAGGTTTAACCTGAATTTAAATTAATTTTCTATTCTGGTTTTAAATACTAGTCTTGCTGCACAACTTTTAACAGACTGCAGTTTTTTAAATAGCATCTTTTCAATTCCAAAGTAGAGGGAATTGCAATAATCTAGCTGTGCAAATATAAGCAAACATACTATGGTGCACACATTTTTGTGTGATAAGAATCATTTTATTTTGAATATTTTGCTCAATATATAGTAGCAATTTTTAACAATCTTATTTATTTGTGTTTTTCAAGATAATTCGGAGTCAACAAATCTAATGCATTCCTTGTTAACCTTTAATAATATCTTTTTGATTGCTAGGCGGCGCTTTAATAAATATTTTTGTTTTTGATAGGTTAATACAATAGAATGATTCACTCATCCATTTATCTCAAGATATATTGGTATATCCGGGGGAAGTGCATTATATTGAGATGAAGGAAGGAATGCTTTCAGAGTTTGATAATCATCTGAGTATCCAAAAGTTTTAAGATTGATTAGGTTCAGATATTTGTATAGTATACAATTATCTGAACATAATCAATTGTATAGTTATTAAAGAGTTTTGGAACCAGGACTTGTGGTGCTCCATATTTACATTTTGGTTCGTGGAATATGAGTTACCAATTTTAACATTTTGGGTACGCTTAACAAAAAAAGATTCGAACTACTTGTGAACTATACCTATTTCACTAGTTAATATAAATTTTATATATAACATTATATAAACTATCTTTATATATTTTGTTAAACAAATTCTTACTTAGCATCATTATATTGCATGCTGATTTAGGCTGATAGTGTCATAAATTAATTAGTGAAAAACCAATAATTTTCTTTGTTTCTGTTATAGCAAACTGTATTTAATCAAATTTGTTTTATGTTATATCATTTTTAAAAACATAAAAATTTAAAAAATATACATATATCAGAGTGTAAACTAGCTTTGTGGGGCCCCATTAAATGCGGTATTCCCAAATGCTCATAAAATTTAAACTTCCAACTTCTCTCATTTTTTGACTAACTTTTTTAAAAGACCACCTCTGAAATATAAGTTAAATACAAAAAATATTTTATAATTATAGCAAACTGGTACTAGAAATTTATTTAGTGATAAAAATAGATTTTTTTACTTTGCTGCTTGCTTGTCTTCAAAAAAAAATTTAAATGAAAAAAAAAAAGGTTCATTCAAACATTTAAAAACAAATTTAAATGTTTGAATGAACCATAGTCGTAATAACATTTCATGAAAATGAATGAAAAAATAATTATTGGTATTCTTTATTTGCACACTATTGCTTGTGATTGCACACAATTGTGGCATATCAATATTCTTTTGTAATTAAATGATATTTGTTGTTGTTTTTGCTGAGACTTTATAATTGTAACTTTATTTCATTAGGCAATTTATGTATAAAGAAAATTAACATTAATTATGAAATTGAACTCACAATAAATGTGAAATATGAAATTTACAAGCTCATGTTTACTTTTCAAAACCTTTTCTATTTTTAAAACATTTCTTTTGATGACACAATTTATGATATGATGGTGTAAGGGTTCATCCATAAAGGACGCCAAGATCATTGGCTCTCTTCTGCGGAGATTTTCATTGAACCAGTGAAAAAAAAATATTAAAGAGAATACTTTTAAAATGAAAATGACAATGATATATTAAGATTAAAAATAAATCATTCTTAATAATAATTAATTTACACTGATTAAAATAATTTTAAAATATATAATTCTTATTATATCTTTGGAAATCGAAGCTTAATTTGCCATGTCGTTGTGAAACCACATTTAACTTTGTGTTGATTTCCTATGCATCTTCAATAAATGTGACAGACAGTATTTTATTTTATCTTTAGCGCTGTCCAATCTATGTATGCAGTGCTGAAGTGGAGTAGAAGAAGAAAGAATATAAAAAAAGGACCCGGCGCATTCCTGGAACTCATTTTAATTTCAGAGAAGGTAGGGGGGGGGGGAGTGATTGGGAAATATTTTGACAAGTGGGAGGGGGCTAGGTGATTGGGAAATATTTTGACAAACTCCTAATTTTGTCAACACTGTACCAAACTTATTCCTGGTTAACACCCTGTATGTATGTGTATATATATAAATGTATGTATATGTATATATATATATGTGTGTGTGTTGTGTGTAGGGCTGTTATTGATTAATCGATTAATCGGTTTTTTTTTGATTTGATTAATTAATCGATTATTCGAAAAATTAGAACGATTAATCGACGTTTTATATTAGGATTTGGTTTTATATAAAAATAAGCACTTTTTTTTTCCAATTTTTTCCATCTTTAAACACCGGATCGTCGACACTGGATTTAGTAATTGTTTCATGTTAAACCACGGAACTAACTATATAGGCCATAATTTCCAAGAACATCTTGAATATTTACATTTATTACTTTTATAAAAACTTTAATCCTCGTGTTTTACTTCATAATGGTATGTTGATAATAATCTTTTTGAATGTATTTTCGTGGGAATGTGTGTTCTGTTTTGAATTATAGTGTACTTACAAAGATTTTTATAAATTGTATTATAATTTTAGGATTTATCTGACAATATATGCAACAGCAATGATATATGGGTGCAGCCAAAAAAAAGAAAGTCTAAGGTTTGGGTTCATTTATTAGAAAATATAAACGATTCACGAACTTTAAAATGCAAGCATTGTGACACCAAATTTAAATTGCATTTATCAACTACATCCTTAATGTACCACATGCAACACAAACACGACCTTCTTTTAGAGTCTGCTTCAGGAAGCTCATTAGTTGCACAAAGTAATTCTCAAAAGATAGTTTCATCCTATTTTCAAAAAAAAAATTCTTGTCCTGGGTTAATTCTTGCAAAGTTAACAGCTTTAGATAAAATACCGTTTTCAACTTTAACAAATAGTGAAGAAATTATCAAAGGATGGAAAGCTCAAGGTTTAAAAATGCCAACAACAAGACAAGGAATTAAAAGTATTACACTTGAGTATGCTGACCAGATTAGAGAAAAATTAAAAAGTGATTTAAAAAAGAGAATAGAAGATGATGAGAGATTTTCATTATCATTAGACGAGTGGAGTTCCAAAAAAAACAGACGTTATATGTGTATGAATATCCATATGAAAAACGGAATTGTGATTAGTATTGGTATGATAAGAGTAAAAGACACAATGCCAGCTACCAAGGCAGTTGAGATTGTTATTAAAAAACTAGACGAGTTTGGTTTGCAGCTCAAAAACCACATAATTGCTGTTATAACAGATGGTTCGTCTGTAATGAAAAAAATGGGACGATTGATGGGTATTTATCATCAAATTTGTCATAGTCATGGCATACATTTGGCTGTGGTAGATGTTTTATATGCTAATCATACAAATTTAGTAGAACCTGATGACGAATATTTTGAAACAGAACTTGATAACTCTTCAATAAGTGACGAATGTGATGATGATGAGGAAGATTTTGAATTATGAAATCGAATTTGTTAAAGATTTTTCATCAGCAATAAATAAAATTAGAAAAATTGCTTGTTTTTTTAGAAAATCACCTGTAAAAAATGATTTCCTGCAAAGAGAGTGTCAAGAAAAACTGAGAAAGGAAAAAGTGATGATAATTGATGTACGTACACGCTGGAACTCAATGTTGGCGATGTTAAAGCGGTTCTTGGAGTTAAAAGAAATAATAAAATCAGTACTAATAAATTTGTCAGTTATTCATTTATATCCAACAAATTGTGAAATTAAGCAGGTTGAGGAAATTGTAGAATCATTAGAAATCATTGAGGTAAGTTCACTTGCATTGGGAAGGCGAGATTGCAATATAATTGATGCTTTAAAAATATTTGAATTTTTACTTTCTAAATTGAAAACTCAATCAAGTGAAACTGGTATGAAATTCTATGAAGCAGTAAGTAAAAGAATATTTGAACGTAGAATTATTAATGTAGAAGGCCTGTTAGAATATTTAGATGATCCCAACACTTACCTAAAAGCACTTACACAAAAAAATGCAATATTAAAACGACCAACAAAAAACGAAATTGCTTTAACAATTAAAGAAATTGTTCATCGTTTATTTCTCATTGATCAGAATGTTAATGAAAATAGTTTAAATCAAGAAGATGAGGCTACTCATGAATGTACTGAAAATATAACAAAAAAAGAAGAATTGAATCACATTTTGTCAAAAAAAAAACACCAATGTTTCAACTGTAGTAAATTTTCAAAACAACGTTTCATCTATTAAAAAAGAAATGAGCATTTTTGAAAAAATTAACAAAAGAAGTGGAAGTCATTTATTTGAACAAATGTACAATGCTTTGTTAACTATTCCACCATCGTCGGTCGAAGCTGAAAGATGTTTTAGTGCGGCAGGGCTTTTTGTAACTAAATTGAGAACATCCTTAAATGATGAAACTATTGATTCTTTATGCTTTCTTCGCTCATATCTTTTACAGAAACAAAATGGACATGAAATAAACATTATTTAAACTTGACTAGGGGAAAGGCGCCTATGATGGCATAGCGCCTATGATGGCATACCGGTCATATTTCCATTAAAATTGGTTTTGGTAAAAAAATGATTAGATCTACATGACTATACTGACTTTACATTAGTTTTAGTGAAAAAACGTCCCTTGTGCACAAATATTGTTTTTATAATCAACAAAAATCGATTTTGGGATGTGCTGTTGTAGTTTTATTTCCTTCATATATTTAAGATTGTGATTTTACTATTAACTGTGCAGAAATGAAATTTTCATGCATTTTGTATTCAAGTTTTGTGCATTTAGTGGAATAGTTACTTTAATTTTATCTTTTGAACAAAGCAGACACAGCTTGTTTTAATGAAAATGACGACTTTTACCCATGATGGCATACTGACGAGTTGGGGGTGTTGAAATATTGACGAGTTGGGAAAACCTTTTTTTTTTATAAGAAAAACTTATTTTTAAGTAAAGTTAAAAGAAAGTGATGCTCCAACATTTTTTTTTTGGTCAAAAAAATACATAAAACGCAATATATCCTATGCGCATGCGCAAAATTTTACAATGCTGGTGTGTAGCATGAAATGGTAAATTAGGATGGTTTCGAGTAATTTCTGACTTTTCTGAGGGAAGACTCTAAGGTTAAATGAAATCATTAAGTTATCCTCGATCCTAACTAGCCCCATCCTCCCCTATGCCATCATAGGAGCAGTGGTTGCCTATGATGGCATACTTGTGCTTTTTTTTACAATAAGGATAACTTATAAAAAAAATAAAACTGATGAAAACTCCCAAGGTAATTATTGTTCTAGATGTAACAAGGAATGTATCCATATCAAAACTTTTATTATTGGTCTTCAGGATACTGAATAATGAAGCTTCAAAGTTAAGTATGCCATCATAGGCGCCTTTCCCCTATATTAAAAATTTCTTATAAAACTTATATTTGAACTTCTGAAATGTTTTTCACTAATGTATTACGATTTAGTTATAAAACTTATTATGTTTTCAATAATTATATTAATTAAAGTTCTTTACCTCTTTTAACCATTTTAATATTATAACCATTCTTATTACAGTGGACTGTTTTATTACTTTGAAACAAAATTAATTTATATTTAAAAAACTCAAATAATACTATTTCTTGTGTAATTAAAGGAAAACTTTATTTTTCATAAATTAATCGATTAATAATCGATTAATCGTTTTTTTTTAAACCAATTAATCGTTAATCAAAAATTTCTCAAAATGATTAATCACAACACCCTTAGTTGTGTGTGTGTATATATATATATATATATATATATATATATATATATATATATATATATATATATATATATATATTTAAACAACTTTAAAATGTATTCTACACAATAGAGTGCTCAATGTTCTTAAAAGAACAGAGTAATTAAATATTAGCAGAAAATCACTTAACAAAAATTTTTGTCTTTTTACACTGTGTTTCATCAACAAAGATTCATCAGAAATGAATGATCAAATTATTAAAACTTCAATTTATACAAAAATGAAATTACAGGAAGTTGCAAATGTCTAAATTACTGTAAATTTTCACACATTTGTGGAACTTGCTGACACTATTATTAAAAGAATTTTTCAGAAATGATTACTTTAAAAATGTTTTTGATAGTTGATTCGATTCTGTTATCAAGGTTTATTTTTTTAGCAATACTTCATCGGTGTAAATAATATGCCATTTTAAAAAAATATCGTTCCTTTGCCAATTATGCCCCTGACATGACTGCCCCTGCCCAAGCCTTTGTAACACTAAAAGACCATAAACTAAATTTTCAAAACAAACTTCCTTGTTGGTTTTTGGTTCCCTCAAAAAGTGAGATTGGACATGTAAGCAAAATTAAATTGGACATAATTAATAATATTCTTAGAGATAAATTAAATTTGCAACAGTGGAAAAAAACCACTGATGTTATAAATTGGTTCTTCATAATCAAAAATAAAAATGACTATATTTATTCAATTTGACATTAATGATTTTTAGCCCTCAATAACTGCATTCTAGAAAAGACAATTGAATTTGCAAAAAGCCACACAGTTATTCCTGATGACACAATCCGTATAACAAAACATTGTGGAAAAACCTTACTTTATTTTAATAAAGAAACTTGGAAAAAGAAAAACATACATGACTGCTTTGATGTAACAATGGGCAGTTATGACAGAGCAGAACTTTGTGAATTTGTTGGACTATATATTTTAGATTTGTTAAGTAAAATAATCAATATAAAAGATTTAGGCCTTTATAGCGACGATGGTTTAATAGTAATGTGTAAAAAATCTGTTCCACAGCTTGATAAAATTAGAAAAGATATAAAAAATTTTTAAAAAATTGGCTTTCAAATCGAAATTAACATAAATTTAAACATTGTGAATTTTCTTGATGTCACATTTAACCTCTCTGAAAATTCATATAAGCCTTTCAAAAAACCAAACGATGAATTATTGTATGTTAATATTAACTCAAATCATCCACCCCAAATTCTAAAACAAATCCGGATTTCAAGTAATAACAGATTAAACCAAAACTCCTCTAATGAAAACGTATTCAATTCCTCTAAACGAATATTTGAAGTTGCCCTAAAAAAAAGTGGTTTTGAAAATTTTGAACTAAAATTTGACCCTGAAAAAAAGAATACAAAAAAAACGAAATAATACTAGAAATGTAATTTGGTTCAACCCCCCATATAGCAAAAATGTTTCCACTAACATAGGAAAAGTGTTTTTGAAATTAGTAGATAAGCATTTCCCGCCCTCTAATAAATTACATACAATTTTTAATCGAAATACAATTAAAGTTAGCTAAAGTTGCACAAAAATATGGAAAGAATTATAAAAGGTCACAATAATGCTTTGTTAAGCAAAAAAGAAATCCTAAATAAAAAAACTACAGAAAATTGTAATTGTAAACAAAAAAACATTTGTCCAATGACTGGAAGTTGTTTATCAAAAAATGTGGTATATAAATGTGTTGTTTCCTCTTAGAATGTACCTGATAAACAATATATTGGCATAACAGAGGGTGAATGGAAAAAACGTTTTGCCAATCATAAGCAATCTTTCAAAAATAAAAAGTATTCAAAAGATACCATGCTGTCAAAATATATATGGGAACTAAAAGAAAAAAATATCGATGATTTTATACTGAATTGTTCTTAAAACAGCGCCTGCATATAACTATATTTCCAAAAAATGCATACTATGCCTACAAGAAAAATTTGAAATAATTACACATGCAAATCAAGAATGTTTATTAAACAAAAAATCCGAATTAATTTCTAAATGTAGGCAAGAAAATAAGTTTCTCTTAAAAAACTATAAAAATAAATGAGTTCAAATAATATTTACATCAAAAACCCATTTTTAAAAAAAACATTTAAAAAAAAGCATAAGTAATCATTTCTAAAGAATTCTTTTAATAATAGTGTCAGCAAGTTCCACAAATGTGTGAAAATTTACAGTAGTTAAGACATTTATGACTTCCTGTAATTTAATTTTTGTATAAATTGAAGTTTTATTAATTTGATAATTCATTTTTTGATGAATCTTTGTTAATGAGACACAGTGTAAAATGAAAAAAATTTTTTATAAGTAATTTTCTGCTAATATATATATATATATATATATATATATATATATATATATATATATATATATATATATATATATATATATATATATATATATATATATATATATACATACACACGCATAAATATTGGAAAAATATTGAAAGAATTATTTTAAATTAAGAGTTTCTAAAATAAATTAAAAATTTACCGAAGGTCTAGATGGTGCTGTTACAACAGGTGTTGATTGGTTAGGAGGTTGGTCTTCAGTCTAATGATAAATTTAAATATAAAATTTCAGTTATATACAACTAATTAATCACATAAAAAAAAATAACTCCTTTAAACTTTTTTTTTAGTTACATTTTTCAATATAAAATTAAAATAAATGAATATATATATAGTTGTTGAGCGCTCGCTTCATAAGCGAGAGGTTCCGAGTTCGATCCTCACCACATCTCTGGTAATACCATGCTCAACTTGTTTCTCCGTGCAGTGGCCTTGTTCATCAAGGTTCATGTTTCAGAGTTATAGAGTTGAGAGAGGGTTGTAACCAAGCAGCCTCCTTGTCTGTAGTGGCCTTCACAGCCTTGGGGAGGTAAACTAACATAATATATATATATATATTTTTTTTTTCAAGTTTTTGCACAAACATCTCAAACATTTCTAGGTCGGCCGTTAGGTTGGCCATACCGAATGCCTACCCTAATTTCGATTCGAGGTTAGAAATGAGGTTTTGCCAAATCTCAAGTATCCTGATTTAAAAATGGCTTGCAAATTTACATTTTAAATCTTAATTTTGGACTAGTTTTGTTAGATTGTTAATTCCAAACAATGAAAGATTTTATTTAAAGTCAAGTCATCTTGTTTTAAAATATCTTGTTTCAAATTTATAAAGTAACCAATGAACGATTTTTTAAAAAGTACAATTGTTTTAAGAAGCCAATAAATTTTCGCTAAGTTGTTTACACACATTTAAATTTTGCAAATCTTTCTTGTATTTAAAAGTTCTTGTTTGTATTTAAAAGTTGGTTTTAAAATTAAATATAAAGTTTAAAAGTTGATTCAAAAATAAAATAGCAGTTTAAAGAAACCATTTAATATCAAAGGTAAATACTTATGAACATTATATTTAGAGTATATTTAATTATTGGTGTGAGTTGGTTGACATCAGCATTACAAAAGTTACGAAGCCCCCTACAACACAACATTTTAAAATTGAGCTAATCCAATATATGGTTGACAATAATATTAAATCTGAAATCTCACTCCTAGAGTGTTGAACAAGTGGTAAAACTTGTGAAGCATCCCAATATGTTAATGGATTCGAGAATCGACACAGCTGCATTTTAACTACACTACTAAGCAGGAAGATGCATAAACCATTTATTTCAAAAGGGCATTATTCCCATTCTTATGATGATATTTTTTAATTAAAAATGTTTTTCTAAAAAAATATGTCCCTGTTTAAAATGTTTTAAATTGTGAAAATGTTTATTTTGATATTCTTATGTAAATATAAGAATAAAAGTTTCATTATTTAAATCTTCCAATAGTTAACAAGTTGTTATAAATTTAGCTTCATTGTTAAACTTATAACTTACAATAACTTTAAATCATTCAGCAATGCAAATAATACTAAAAAACATTTAAATATCAACATATTTAAAACATCAATTTACGCATAACGCTTTTTAAAGTGTTTTTTTGCATAATCCTACAAATCTTAAAAACTAAATCCGCAAATTTTTGCCAACCTCTACTTTCCTAATTTCAAGGGTTGTGTATATATATATATACATAAAAAATACATATATATATACATACATACATACATACTAGGTATGTGTTTATTTATGTATGTATGCATGTATATGTGCAAGCATGTATGTATTTATTTATGTATAAATGTATATATTTATGTATGCATGTATGCATGTGTGTATGTATGTATGTATGTATGTATGTATGTATGTATGTCTGTATCTATGTATATATATATATATATATATACATATATATATATACATATATATATATATATATATATATAAATATATATATATATATATATATATATATATATATATATATATATATATATATATATATATATATATATATTATATTACTAACTTTTTTTTTTTTTTTAAACTTATATTAAATCACAAACCTTTATATCCTTTTTTATAACAAGATGAATAGTTGTTCCATCGTGAATTCCTAAACATTAAAAGATTTTTTTGTTAAAGAATTTTAGAGATTACGAATCTGAAAAAAAAAAAGATGTTTTGCTGAAAGGGTCAGCATTATTTTGAATGGGAAAATTACTAAAATTTGACTAATTATAGGTTATAAATATGTGTAATTATAACAATTATATGATTAATATAATTAAGAAAAGTTTTAAAAAATTATTAAAATACTTAAACTCAGTTTTATTGAAGGAAAGGTGTAGAGTTGTGTTCTATTTGAGATTATATAAAACTTTAGCTTGTTTTTCAAAGTTAGCTTTCAATCATTGATAGTTAAAAAGACAAGAAAAATGAAAAAAAAAAAACTTGCTTTACTGAATTTATTGTCACTGAAAACCAATTGAGTAACAACTCACTAAAGATGAAAAACACAGAGAGATACAATTCAATATGTTCTATTAAGAGAACAGCGTCATTAACAACAGAATGATTTTAATAAAAGATATGGCAAGAAGGTAGCAAGTTACGCTAAAAGCATAATAATAGAAATAATAATTTTAGAATTAATAATAGAGACTTAAAAAAAATTTTAAGTCTCTATTATTAATTCTAAAAAACTTATTTGAAAAAAAATTTGTAACTTTTTCTTTTAAATATATGTTACCAAAGAAAATAAAGAAGAGTTTACATTGGCTGGATATTAAATAATTTAAATTTTATATGCCTAATTTCTTATTTGATAATTTCTGAAATAAAGCAAATTGAAATTGCTTTAAGATACCTTAAGAGATAGAGTGAGTTCTAAAAGATTGCTTCTATTATCTTTCTAAGATGCAAGTGAACATAACAGACACGTTGCAGGTTGTTAAAACAATATACAATTATTCTAATGAAGAAGCTTTTAAGAGAGAAAAGAGAAATGTTAAACAAATTAAACTATTCTTAAATGACTGAAGACGATCACAGGCGACAGATTTTTTTTTAAACATTACTAAAAAGAAACAACTGAAGAAAAACATGCCAAATTAGATGTCATTGAACTAGCATTGGGCAGTAATTCAACAAAAGTCCAGTATTAAAACTTATTTAAAAGGAGATGTTATATAATTTGCTGAAACGAAACATAATAAAAGATTGAACTGCGCACTACAAACTAAACACACCAGACATCTAATATTTGAACTAAATGGAAAAATGCTTTTAAACCATAAATCAGCATGGAAACTAACGGCCGGTCAACGACCGCCAAAAATGACAAAAATTGCTATTTTAACATCCCAAATTTTCATAAAATTATCTAAATTATGAAAAAGTGTTTTAAAAAGTTTTATCGTTTTCAACAAGCTACTTTAATTCATATTGACATAAACTATTGAACTTATTTAGGTTACTTTCATTTTACTGGTAGTGAAAATTCGTTTTTCATAATTGATTGAAGTTTTAATTTTATTATAATTTTAAGAAAATAAAATACTTTTTTATTATTAAATTAATATGTTATTTTAATAATAATAATATATAATAATTGCTGTATTTAAATAAGAATATATATTAACTGTACTTATTTACATACTTTTGGTATTTTTCTTTAAATCTTTTTATTTACTTTTTGGTAAGTTTTTGGCACAAAGTGCAATGAATAAATAAGTGGTTTATAATCAAGTTAAAAATTACTATTTGCGCGCTTGCATTTTTTTCTATAATAGGATTCTTAAAAATTAATATATTTAGTAAAAATCTTGTTTTGTGTAACATTAGTAATGTAATTTAATTAGGTTCATAAAACATTATTTTTTTATTATTAAAATAATATTATTTTGATAATAATGATATATAATAATTGCTGTATTTAACTAAGAATATATATTTTTTAACTGTACTTAATTACATATTTTCGGTATTTGTCTTTAAATCTTTTTATTTACTTTTTGGTAAGTTTTTGGCGCAAAGAGCAATAAATAAATAAATGGTTTATAATCAAGTTTAAAATTACTATTTGCCACTTGCACTTTTTTCTGATAGGAATGTAATTAATTTAATAAGGTTCATAAAACGATCGTCTTCTTAATATTAAGTATTTAGTAAATATTATCAGCGCATAAAGTTAATAACATTATTATTAACTAACTAGTTGATCGGATCTGTAAAAATACGGGTCTTTATAAGTCTATTCCACACCAACCTTTTCTATACTATTTCCTTATATATCCTAGCTTTACGGACCCATAAAATGCGGGTCTTTACCAAATCTACCATTTCTAAACTTATCTATTCAACACTGGTCATTTCTATACCTACTGTTTGTTTACTTCAATGTTTTTAGGAAAAATTAATTATTTTTAAAAATTGCTTTAAGAGCACAAAAATTAACATACGCACCTTTTTCGCATACCTAGAGCTTATAAAAGATTTATAGTTAGGTTTGTTTTTCTTCTAAACCCATATCATTGATAGCTCAGTCGTGTAGTGCACTGCTGTCAATGTTGATTGTTTCATATACTGCCTGCAAACTCAACATATGCTGAAGACATTTACACTTACAGATGTTTGTATGCAATGCTATACAAACGGCAGAACTAATATCTTAGACCATTAAAAACTATAGAATATAAAATGCTGAGGGATCGTCCATAAATTATGCAATGCTAAATTTATTTAAAAAAAAAAGGAAATCTTTAGTTCTTTAAGGCGGTGATTTTCGTTGAACTAAATGAATGCAATTTAGATTTTTTATTTAACGCACAACTCTGCGAGGGAAAACTTTTGATCTTTTTTGTCTTGTTTATTTGTGAAATTTAGGGTTGCGTAGTTTTTGGACAATCCCTAATCTAAAAGTTAAGCCAAAAAATAATTGAGTATAATACTATGTTGATAGTCATCTAAATTCTGTCCTTGTTGCGCACTCGGTTTAGAATGTTTAATGTTGACATGGTAAAATAGTTGTAAAACTCTAAATTTCCTTATTATATAAATATTAAATAATTTTAACTTTCAATTATTTTAAAAAATAATAAATTTAATAAAATGGTATATTTTAAATATAAAATTAGAATTATGATCTTATTAAAAGATTTTTTAAACCCCTGACTGTTTTAAAAAAAGTTTAGGTCACCGCGTGGCAAGTTCAAATCATCAGCTTGCTTTTTTTTTTAAATTATTGTTACTTAATGTGCAAAAAAACAACAACTTTATAGTTCTATAGATTTTATATTCTATATATAAACATGTATATATACGCATTTTCCTTGCTCGAACTCAACGTAAAAAAACTTGAAATGTAAAACTAAAATAACATAAGTATCTTAATCATGACACATACACAACAAATTTCCCCCCTTTTTTTGATGTTTTTAGCATTTTAAAAATCTTTTTGTTTGTTAGAGTGTAAAAGTGTATAATATCGTTACATTTGTTTATATATAATCTCTATAAAACTATTTGTAGAGATTGTATAGAAACTATTTATACATAATATATACTATAAAAGTATTTAGTATTTTGAAAATCGAAAAAAATTAATAAAATAAATAAAATAAGAAAAGTTGCCAGCGAGTGGACTTGAACCACGGCTTTTTACTTCAGAAGCTCTGCATGCTAACCACTTGACCACGCTGGCACATTAACAAGCAAAATTTTAAAACTCTATAATAATTTTTTTTTAACAAAAACAAATATTATAGATCAAAATTAAGGAGAGGTTCATGCAATGCAATTTTCAAGTGAAAGTCAAACTGTAAAACTTGATATGTTCAAGTATGTTTTAAAATTACATAATTTGAAGTTTACGTATGTTAGATATTTCAGCACTTGTTTTAAACAAATTACGTACGCTAAGAGCGATTTACATGAAGCAACTTTGATACTTTTTTAATTTTTAAATTGCTCTGTTAAGCGGTAAGATAAAAGAAGTAATTAATTTTACAAAAAACCACTTTGACGATTACGTAAAAAAGTTTGAATGACAATTATGTTGGATATATGCGACATTTACTAATGAAAAAACTTAAGCTTTATTAAGCTTTTTTTAATCAAAATATATAGTATACTATATATTTTGATAAATAATGACTAATATAATAAAAAATCATTAATAAAATTGTTTATTGTTATTAGTAACAAAAAACAAGTTTATCCAATTTTTGCTTTGTATACAAAGTTATTAAATGAAACTTAAAAGAAAACCATAAAAAAAATATTTATAATTAAATGTTGCGACAAATTTTTTTATTTATCATTTTTTTATTTAGCAAGCCTGGGTATATTTATTCAAGTTTTTATAGCAATAAAAAGAAATTCATTAAACTTCTATTGAACAGTAAAAGCAAGTGAATAACAAAAAACAAAAAAGTTATATTTTATATTATCGCTTTTTATGTTATTTTTATTTTTATTTTGTTTTATGGTAATGATCGATTGTTTTGCTTGAAAAGCGCAAATATTGAACGCAAACACGCTTGAAGCAAACCAATACAAAATATATAATAAAAATAAGGTCTTGCAATGTCATACTTTATATAAAATATTTATTTATTCAAAATGTATTTATTTTGACCAGCATCTTTACATAATTAACAGTTTATGCGCTATTCAAAAAGTTAAGAGAAAAATCCTTAAACCTTTAAAAAATTGATTAAAAAGTTATTTAAATTATTCTTTTAACTTTTAATACGTTTAAGATATGTGTAATATTCAGACTTTCCAATAAAGTTAGCATGCAAACCAATCTTTACCTGTTTTATTTTTTAGTAGAAGATATATTTACTATTAAAGTTTTGTATTACCTCAAATATTATTAAATTTTTGGAAAATGCATTTTTTTATTCTTTTTTTTGGAAAGAAAGGATGCAGACAATTAACTGTTATTCGCAACATTTAATTGACACTCTGTTGATGATGACGATGTCTTCTACGAACGAGGCAATAAAATTGTTAAGAAAACTTATATTTAGATAAATCAAGAATAGAGTATAATTTCCACTTAACACTTTTAATGCGCAAATAAGGAAATTTCCTAATGAAGACACACATTGCAGACTCAATGAAATTTATAACAAGTCACATTTTAATGACAGTTGTTATTCTTCACTAATGACTATTTATATTTATATATAAATAAAGACAATCTAGGATATATAAAAAGTTTAATTTTCCTATTCTTTACCAAATTTTTAAAATTAAAATATGGATAGTACTTTGAAAAGTAAGAGAGTTACTTTGAAGACTTTTAATAGATGGGAGTTTGTCAAGGATTTTCAAATTGAAACCATTACAGAAAAAGAAACTACTTATTTAGTTAAAATCATATTTAAATTATGTGCTCTTCATCGAAGTACTATTTTATTAAGAACTAATGGAGCAGTAAGAGCAGCTGCCTTACGATTTATAAATGGTACAAGTAATATTAAAAAAGATGCACTAGTAGACATATATCAAGTAGGACTCACCAATATGTTATACAATTGCAAAATGAAGATTTTGACAATAATAAAGGAGCAAAAAATGTAAGGGTTTAATTTAAATTGTTGATGTTTTATTTAATAACTTCTTCTATTTTCAAGCCATTTCAATTTAAAAGCAAATAAGTTAATAGCAGGCCGCCGAGAGCGGTAACGCTCCGGGACAGCAACCCTGATTGGCGTCCTTATTTATTAAAATTTTTCTATATTATAGATAAAGGGTTGTTTTTTTTTTTTAAGGTACCTTCTTTTCATTTGGCGCCCCTTAAAAAATTGTAAAAATTAAAAGTAATTTAATTTTTACAATTTTTTTTTAATAATATTTGTTGTAACTTAGTGAATATGAATCCATAAAAAAAGATATTGTTTATTTGCGACCTTCTGATACAATTTGTTTGTTTAATTTTTTTATTTGCTTCTGAACTTTTTTTTTGATTATTAACTGTTATTTCTTTTTTTTTAAATAATACTTTAATTTTAAAATGTTTCATGCACTTGTAAATTATATGCAGTTCCTGTAGTCTTTGTAGATGGTACTTTTCATCGCTTAGTAACACGTTACTAATTGACAAAAATGACATAAAAAAAATGTTTTTAATTTATTTTAAATTGTTTTATTTTATTGAAAATTTGTGTGTAAATAATGTTTTAAATAATAAAATGCAGGTAAAATATTTTTTTGAAAAAGTATTTTATTTTTAACAATAAAATAACAATTGCATAATGTAACCTTTCTAAGGGCTGAAGAAGTCATTTTTTTAAGACCCAAATTTAATTGAAAGACAAATTTAGGCTATTTTAACAAATATTTGCCACTCCTTAGACCAAACTTATAAGATGGAATTGAATTTTCTATCAAACTAGATGTACTGGTTCTATATTAAATGCTATTTTTTATTTTTTTTTTTCTAATTATTTAATTCTTACAAATTAAATAAACGCTACAACTATTTTTATATTTCAGGGTGTGGATATTAAAAGATACTTCTTTATGCCAGAAATAAAAATGTTCAAAAGTTAGGTTACCAAACTTGGCAATTTTTACAATATATAGAAATGAAAAGATTCGAAATTCGAAATTTATATGTTCAAGTAACTTACTAACGTAACTTAACAAATCATTTTTTACTTTTAGTAACTTACTAAAAGTAAAAAACTAATTGATTATAAATTGTTCCAGCTGTTATATATTGAAGTAATTAGAAATGTCAATTTTTTTTTTTTGAAGTAATTTAGCATTTACGTTTTGCTGTTAAGCAAATTTGGCGCTGCTATTAACTTATATTCTTTTCAAAAACATAACTAGTAATCGTATTACCGCCATATTCATTATTGTTGATGATGGAGTAAGCACTTAAAAAATATTTTAAGTGAAATAGAAATGAGCGTTTTATCAATAAAAAAAGATTCGCTTCCCGCTAATTTTTTTGTACCATGAAAAAATGTCTTTGCAAGCAAAAAAATAAAATAAATTGATAATATTTGGTAATCAAATTGATATAGGTTGAACTCTGTTTAAAAATCATTTTTATATATATTAACAGGTGGATTTTAAGAATTTATCAAAAAACTTTTACTTAAATCCATCGTCAAAGAAAGAAATACTCATGATAAATTGCTACCGCAATCTGGTAAAAATTGCCTAAGAAATGGGGTGCCATCCTACAATGCTTCATTCACATTTTTCTGTTCTGGTAAGATTTAAAACTTTTCTGACATATGAGTGAAATACCATTTTTGCCATTATAACATTTTATTTAACTGTTAGTGTAGAATAAGGTATTATGAGCACCTTAAGTCAAAATTGGAATTTTTTCTAAATTAATTATGCTTAATCCAAAATTTTTTAAATAAACAATTTTTAGGGGTTACTACTTATGATCTACTTAGATATTCAGACACCCAAAATATTTTTCTTAAAAACACAGAGGTTTTAAAAAAGTACCCTAAGTGCTCATATTACCCAGACCACTTGGTAATATGAACACTTTAAATTAAGTTTAAAAAATAATATTTATTAAGTATAAAAAAATAACAACATAACAATTTGAACTAATTTGTGGAATATAATGAATCGTTATTAACAAAATTTATTATATAAATCATTAAAAAATCAAATTTTAAGCTATTTTTTATTGAAACAAAACTACTTTGTTTTATGTAACAACAACAACAACAAAAAACAAGATAGTCTGTTATTTTTTCAATTTTATTAACTCAAACCTTGAAAACGATAAAATTACACAGTTTTTGAATTTAACTTAAAGATGTTTTGTATTATTAAAATATTAAAATTTTTTGCTATATTTTGCTTTTATTCAGAAAGCAATCAATACCACTGCAATTATAGGACTTTAAACTAGGTAATTTTAATTTAAAACACTGGGTAATTTGAGCACGTTTGTTAGGGTGTCCCAAAAAACAACATTTTTGAAGAATATATGCAGAGACCCCCTTAATGTGTTCTATCTAATACCAAAACACTAGATTTAAAATTTTTTTTGAATAAAAAATATTTTAAGGGGTCCCTCAAGACCCTCGAATATTTAATGGGTCCCTAATATTTTTCAAAAAAAAATTTTTCAAAAATATGTCAACCTGGTACTCAAATGAAGCGAAATTATATAAAAATTTAAAAAATAATATAGATTTCAAATATAGAATTGTTATTTTTGGTTTTATTACACGAAAAATTACATTTTTTAAAAAAAAACAAAAAAATGAATTTTTTATGTATTTTTATGACAATTTTGATAAATAAGTTAAAATTTTTCCAAATTAAATATTATTTTTGAAATTTTTATATAATTTTGCTTCATTTGAGTACCAGGTTGACATACTTTTAAAAAACTTTTTTTTTGAAAATATTAGGGACCCATTAAATATTCGAGGGTCTTGAGGGACCCCTTAAAATATTTTTTATTCAAAAAAATTTTAAATCTAGTGTTTTTGTATTAGATAGAACACATTAAGGGGGTCTCTGCATATATTTTTCAAAAATGTTGTTTTTTGGGACACCCTAACGTTTGTATTACACAAAAATGTTTTTTTTTTAAATAAAGTCAAAACTAAATGTTTAATATAAAACTAAATGTTTAATAATGAATGATGATATTTTGCGTAATGCATAATGATAATATTTTAACAAAAAATTGAATAGCGTTTTAATTAGACAAGAGCTGCTATTTACTACATATAATATTATGCAAATTATACTGATTCTTGTTATAACCATATTGTTGTCACAGTTCCAAATTAAGTTGATTCAAAAATTATAAAGCAACTTTAGCATCACTGCTTACATCTTAGAAGTTTTTGGGTATGCTCATAATAACCAAGGTGCTCATGTTACCCTAATCTACCCTATTTGTTTTATTTTTCTACCTGTATATGTTTACAAGTTCTATTTTTTTAATGGATGCATTTAACATTTTTATTTAAGGTGAAGTGTGCAAAATTAACTGGCAAAATAAGCTTAATTAAACGAAATGAGAATAGTCATACTGAAAGAGAAATGATTAAATGTTGTGCTGACTCCGTACGTGAAAAATGTGTTGAAAACCTTAAACGGTGCAACTTTTTTTCTATTCTTAGTGACGGTAGTCAAGCAAGAAAAACAGGCAAAGAAAAAGAACTGGTTTTAGTTCAAACGGAAAGAAATAGTATACCAATCTACATGGTCACCAATCTACATGGTCAGTTGCTGGACATCTCACTCTTTAGTGGCAGTGACTCAAACTCAGTAACTAATGGTATAAACAGCATATTTGAATCAGATGCATCATTATTTAAAATAAGATCTGAACATTATACTAACAAAGTGATATGTGCAACTGCAGATGGTGCAAGTGTAAATTTTAGTGTACATAATGGTGTACTGACACAATTGCAGGAGAGTCGCCCATAGTTGATAAAAATCCATTGCATTAATCATAGGGTTGAATTGACAGTAAAAGAAGCATTTAAAGAAATCCCTGATTTTACAAAAATTGACGACTTTTATATTGCTAACTACTATCTATTAAGGAACTCTGGTAAACTAAAAGCGGAAGTTGAAGCAGCCTCAAAATGCCTTGGTATAACACTACAATTTACTAAAAATTATAGGAACAAGGTTTGTTGGACATAAGAGGAAAGGAATTTGTAGTCTGTTAGAAACATGGCCAGCTTTTATTATGGCTTACCAAAATTATGCAAGGGAGCAGACAAATATTCAAACTGTTGCGAAAGTAAAGGGGTTATTAAAATCATTTAAGTGCCATTCTTTCCTTTGCAAAGTTGGTTTGTACCTAGACAGCTTAGATGTTATAGCTCCAGTCACAAAAATATTTGAAACTAATGAGTTATTGGCTTATGAAATTCCAACAGTTATAAATCGAACTCTATTGGAGAAGACAAAATTCAAGCGATAGGAAAAGTTGATGAATTTATTGAGAGTTTTATAAACCGTTACATGGTCACTAATAAAAATGATGTAGAAGGTTCATTTGCTAAAGCTGGCGATAAATGAAGGCACGTTAAAAATCGTACATGTCAACGTAGTATTAGAAATGAATAGTTTTGTTTATGATGAATCAATTATGGAAGTTCATCAAATTAAAAAAAAGATTTTTTCAAAATTGTCTTTGTTATTGTCAAGTAGATTTCAAGACTACTAAAGAGAATTTATACTTTTTAGAAGTATGAAATTTATTGATCCAATACATTGGATATATGAAGACCCAGAATCGGGAGTGCCGGAAATCAACCTTCTAAGCAATTATTTTAAAACGCCATTAAAAAGCGTTGATTTTCAAAGAGACGCCGCATTAAGAGAATGGAAAAAAGTAAAGTGGCTAATTAAAACTGAATTTGACTGTCACCCAGTGCGCAGTTTGTGGAAAATTATTTTTCAAAAATATATTTAATTTAAAATGTATGTTGCCTTGTTTCATTAATTATGAGTATATCTGGATCGAATTCACAAGTTGAAAGGACATTTAGCACTGTCACAAATATTTTATCAGATAAAAGACTCTCTTTGAGTCACGAAGCACTTGCTGATTGTGTTGTAATTCTTGGAAACCATAGTCTTTGGTCGGTTGAAGAATATAACGAAATTATTGAGAGTTCTCCTGCAAAATATATGCAAAAGCGTAGAAAATGTCTAACTACTACATCTGATCAAGAAGTTCAGAAAAGTTTAGTAGACTTTGATCAAATAATTGAAACAAGCGATACAGATGACACAGATAGTGATATTGATAGCGAAGATAATATTTTAACAGACACTCTTCGTGAAATAATGTGTGTGTGTATATATATATAGCATATCGCGATTACTTTTCGCACCTTCGCAATTAGTTTTTTCTTAAAATTTGTTTTTTCGCAATCTTTCTTTTTTTCGTGATTATTCTTTTTTTATTTTAGAAGATTGATACTCTATTTGCGAATATTTAGTGTTCTTTTACAATATAAAACTGCAGTGACTTCTGTAACGATAAATTTTTTTTTAAAGCGGAGCATAAAGTAAAAGAAAGAAAAATAAAAGATTTAGAACATCAATTAGCAAAAATGTTCAAATGCTAGAAAAAGACAGATTGTTTAAGGAAGGAAAAATTTATAAAAAACAAACGATTAAATACCTATTTGAATCAAGAGTACAAGCTAATTATTGCAAATATTACCATGTGTATGGAAGGCTGTTTTCAATCTCTCCAAAAATCACCATTGTTTATACATTTGGTAGCTTTACTTGACATTTATAACTGGCCGTTAAATGTGAATGATGGAACTTTTGGCGATAAAGCTATCGGTGAAGTTGTTGAACATTTTTCTGAATTTTTAATTGGTGTAGGATGTGATTTGAATAATATACTTCATGAGTGGATCATTTTAAAAGCATACATGTTTCCCATCATAAGTAACAATCAAAATGAGTATTATTTGAAAATTTGGGAAATTGTTTTTCCAAATCAAATTTGGTCAAAGAATGCCGAAATATTCTTGATATTTTTGAACTATTTTTAATTTGTCCTTTTACAAATGCAAAAGTAGAATGAATGTTTTCACGTATAAATCGCGTAAAAAATGACTGGAGAAGTTGCTTTAGACAAGATCTCTTAGAATCTCTACTTCGGATAAGTGAAGAAGGTCTTGAGATTGACAAATTTGAACCTGATACTGCTATGGACGAATGGTATAATGATAAAGTTAGACGATTGTCAGCAAATTTTCATCGTTATCCGGAAAAAAAGAAAAAGAAAGTCAGGAAAAACAGACATTGATCTAGCGACAGTTACAATATCGGATTTGGAAGAAAGTGAAAGCGAGGAAGAAAATTGTGACAACTTTTAATTTTATTTTAGCGCATTGTAACCCCTTAAAAATAAAATATTAAATAATAACTTGTAATGGCGTATGATTTTTTGCTTGGTAAAAATAATTTTTTGTTAGTAAAAATCCTGAAAAATTCTAAGCATTAAACTAGTGAAATGATTACAAAACGATCAAAATATTTACGATTACAATCTAATACTTTTTCTATTAGCAATCAAAAAAAGTATTACATCGTAAAAGATTCTACTATTTAGACAAATTTTTTTCTTTCGCTTTATTTTATTGAATGAAAAAAGTGAACGCTAACGCCATGATATTTCTGTCTATTGCTTTTTCATTCAATGTATTAAAAAATACATTGAATGAAAAAGCAATAGACAGAAATATCATGGGAATTTGATAAGGTTACTTAGATAAGAAAACTTACTTAATAAGAATTTAATTATCATTCTTGTTTGTGATTGTGCGATTTTCGTGAAAATGTTAAGTTTTAACATTTTATCACGATGTTTTCGTCATTTTTAATAGTTTTTTATAACTGTTTCAAATTTATAGATTGTTTTGTTAGAGTTTTAAATAATTTTTTTTACTGTTAAAAATTTATAGAAAATTAAATATTCTAGTTGTTTTAAACAGTTTAAAATATGTAAATAAAATAGAAAATGAAATAATTAATTAAAAGATTATATCAAGTTCATTGATTTTACAAAAATACAGCCATTAGATTCAATGTAATATAATAATAGCAATAATGTAAATTATAACTAAAGCTACTTTACAACCGCTGAACATAAATGTTATGACATCTTAGGCAAAAATGAGACTTATTAAATATGTTATTATAAATAAGTTAAAATAAATAATGCCCCCTCCCTTCCGGCGGGAGTGGAGGAGGGGTTATGAGCAACAACAAAATCGCGATTAGATTTTTTTACGTTAATTCGAGCTCTGATATATATATATATATATATATATATATATATATATATATATATATATATATATATATATATATATATATATATATATATATATATATATATATATATATATATATATATATATATATAAGATTATATAGATAATAAAATAAAAGTTTATGCTCAAGTAGAACTTAACTATTAATTTTATTATAAAATATTAATAAATATTGTTCAATATTTTAATTTTACTTTTTCTTGAAAAAATAAAGAGCTCATTTTATCGCAATATTTTTTGCCATTCTGTCCTAAACTTTTTTTTTTCTTTTACTAAAAATTGTAGACGAATTCTAAGGCTGCATCAAAAATTTGCAGAATACATATGTTTTGAACATACAAAACTTGCTGTTAACAAATACAAATCACTGGTAAAGTAAATAAATAAAATGTCAATTTTTTAATTTTTTACTCCTTAACTTTTTATAAATAAAAAATTGTTTTTTAGTAGCAAAGCAGAAATTAAAAACTAAGATACAACATTTAAAAAAAAATCATATTTTAAATAATAAATTAATTTTTTAATGCATATATTAATGTTGAGAAAAAAAAAAAAGTTTGTTAAACATTTAAAAAAATTTAATATTTCATTTAATTATTTAATAATAATTTAAAAAATTTAAAGAAAATAAACATTCCAATATAACATTTCTTTATTGTTTTTTGTTAATTGAGTTATTTTTTTTATGGTCACGTTTTGCGGAAATTTATTATATTGCAGTAGTTTTGATGTCTTTAAAAAATAAAAAGATAATTTATGAATTTTATGACGCCAAACTCACATAAAGCTAATGCATTAAGCAATGGTTATTTAAAACAAGGCCTGATATTTGCATACACTTTTGTTCACATTTCCTTTTAAAACAAAGTGTTGCCACTCTTTTCGTCATTACCTCAGTTGCAATAGCTGCCAAGAGTTTTGTGTCAAACACGCTCAAAAGGACATTTCTACTGCTATTAAGTTCAGCAATATTATATAGATTAGCGTTATCAGTTTTGAAAATAATTTTAATGAGCAGATATATAAACTGAGCAATCATTTTTCTTCTTTAGCGCCATTAACTTTAAAGATTGAAGTTCTTATTTTATCATTATTTGAACAGTTGTATGTAATACTTTCTCTTCAAACTGAACTTAGTTATCTTTTTCATTCAAACTTTTTATTAATTTTTTCGTAGCTTTTTCTGACATTTTCGAAGTCATTAAAAGTAATGAATTTTTTTAAGATAAATTTAAAATGATCAATTGTGCATATGTATTTTTTTTTTCTCTATTAATCAATTAATAAAACAATCAGACAAAACAGATATTTGAAAATACATTTTGAGTAAAAACTTTGTTTTATGTAACATAATGTAATTGTAATGTTAAGTAGCATTTCATAAAGCGATTTCTTTTTTTTATTAAGTACACAGTTTCAATTTTTTTTAATATTTTGTAAAAATTGTTTTAATATTTAAAGAGACCCCAAAGTGCAAAGACAAATAGTGTTCATTTTAAAGAGAATGATTTAAAAAAATGTTTGGGCAGAATTTTTTTAAGTAAAACAAAAGAATAAATGTATACCAAGAAAAACAAACTTTTTTGTTTTACTCAAAGCTCACAGTCTCCATGTTAGCCAATCTCTCAAAGTCTTTAAAATATACGGTGCAATCTGCAGACTTTATTTAATTTATTCAAGCGCGTTTAATTCCAGAGTCTAAGTAAATGATGTCATTGTAGAATCTTTTTTTCTTTTGAATCAATTTTGAAACATAATTTGTTTTTGTTTTATTTGTTTATTTGTTTTTTAAAATAAGCGTTTATTATCAATCATATGACTTTCCATTAAATTTTATAAGAAGCTAAACTAAATAATGTTTTTTTTTAAAGCGCGAGAACAAAATTTAAGATTTTTATGTATAAGTGAAGGTTTAAAAAAGTGCCGCCTCAAGGCAGTGAGGCGCGTGCTTTTTTAAACCTTGACTATAGTTAAGTTTTGAAAAACCTTGCTAAAATCACACTCCTCACAGCCTCGAGGTGGTGCTTCTTTAAACCTTGGTTAAAATATAATAAATACAATAAATATTCAAAAAAGACGTTGATCACTCATATATTCAGAATCTTTTTACTTCTTATGTAAACAATGTGAACTTTTTTTCTAGTTTATCTAAGCCATTTATTACTATGACATTTTGTTCTCCTATCAAAATGACATTTTAAAAATACTTAAGTTTTAAACTAATAAAGAATTTTGGTAAATGACATCATTTATTAGAGATATTTGCTGAATTCTTAAATTTTTAGTTAGACAATATTTATAGAATTTACACTTAACAAACATACAGACAGCTTTTTAGTAATTAAAGCAATAATTAATGTTTTATGGCAATAATTCAAGACAGATGGTGATAAAAATTGTCAATGTGTTGCAGCGCGCATTAAAAATATATTATATTTAATATTTCCCAATTTATGTCGTATTTGAGAAGTAATTTACATTAAAACCTGTCTCTTAAATTTGCAAATCAAAAAAACTACCTAAACTGACAATAAAAAGTTTTTCATTAAACAATTTCAATTTTAAAATTAACTTGATAATGCTACACTTTTTATACAATCTTGACCAATGATTGTTCAATTTTGAAAATAAAATAAAATAAGCAATACATGTTTTACAGAATAATTTTCATTAAATATATTCTTGCATGATTAAATAAGAATTACCTGATGAAAAGTTTAGCAAATAAATGCTGTTAATTAAACCATAAGATTAACTCTTTCGCTACCAGTCATTTTAACAAAAATCAATACTCTGCGACTGTACATTTTTTTGAATAAAATTTGGATGGCATAACATTGAAAATTAATTAAAATTCGAATAGTAAATCTCTTTGAAAGCATAAAAAACTATATATCAATAGAAAGCTAAACAAATGAACTTTTTGATTAAATAAGTTTTTAACATGCATTGTTGAACAATAAGAAATGCAATGTGCTTAAAACCATCGTTTTAGAAATAGTAATTAAAACATTAAGTCCAAAACAAAACTCATTTAATGCATAAAAAGAATGTTTTTCGAGACAAAAAAAGATGTTTTTAACTACTTAGCCGAATACTTTTACACTTCTACAAGTTAAATTTTACAGTGTTAATGCTGCTTTATTTTAGAACTAAGTTTAAAGAAGTTTTTTTTAATCAAGGGTAACTCAAGATTTTTGAACTTTGTCAAGTGATAACTTTTTATAATAACAAAATATGGCTCTTATTTAATTTACATATAATTTGTTTGTTCTTAAGGTTTAATTTGTAATTAAACCTTCAGAACAAACAAATTATATGAGTCTAGAGTAAAATTTTATGTACAAAACAAGATAGATTGTGAAGCATACTCAAAAGCTGCTACCAGTGGCTTGCAGTCAAAATTTGAAAAAATCAAACGCCGATGTCAGCAGCTTGCAGTAGTGTTAATACAAAATAAGGATAATAATCATTTAATAACAATAGCTGATAACACTTTGTTAGGAGACTTTTCAGCAAGATGTCGCAAAATCCCACATATAAACACTGAGGCTGATAACTTGACCAATATAATTGATTAGAAAGATTCAGTTTAAGAGACCAATTCTTACAACTAGTCTCACAACCCATAAAGTCAAAGAAATTCTGCACAAGCCAATTTTCGTATTAAAATTCCATTAAATATTGAGTTAAGCAGATTTCATGTTTATACAATTTGAAAGAATATTTCAATATAAGAATATTTTAATTTAAGAATATACAATTTAAAAGAATAATTCAACTATAATTTCAAAATAACTACTTTGTTTACAACCTTGAAAACAGGTTACAGAGACTTGTGCAAAAATATTTTCCAACAAAAAGAGAAAAGATTATTAAAGAGCACAAATAAACTAATGAATTTTAAATAAAACTTGAAAGCTGTTATTTGTTAATTAAATATAAATTTTAATAAAACATATTTATAGTTGTTTGTTATAACAAAATTGTTTGATTTCTTTTTAGTTTTAGAGAACCAATGCTATATTAGAAATAATTTTATTTACCAACTATTATATTTTGCTACAAGCCTCTTAAAGAGTCTAAAACAAGCAAAAATGCTTAACTTAACTAAAATCAACCTTCATAAAACCTTTTCATTCTAAATATAGAACTTAATAAAAATGTAATCAAATAATTTTATTTTTTAATATAATTATTCTTTCCGATAAGTTATATTTTTCATTTTTTCTATAAAATGGCAGACTCTTCAAAAAAGATTTTTTGAGATCTCTTTTTTTTATTATTGCAGATTCAGAATCCTCATGAAAAATCTTCACAAAAATTAACACTTCCTTTTTTAATTTAATAAATGCAGGAAATAACAATGTACCTTATGGTAACATTCCCTGTCTAAAATAAGAAATTATATTTTTAAAAGGAATCTTCGCCAAAACTTTTTTTATGTGGTAATTTTTATCAGAAATCATTTAAAAAAACATTTTTTTTTTTGCAGATCCAAATAAAAATCTTTAGCAAAATTATTTAACTTCCCCTTCCATACTCATTTTTAAACCAACAACAACAAAAATAAATACAAACACCATTACTAAATAAACATTATTTCCTTGAATTTAAATAAATATAGTGAAAAAAATTTTAATGTAGGTTACTAACAACAAATATAGGTTACTAACAATAAATAGTCATCATAATAAAATGGACATCATTTTTATTATATTGGTATTTCCATTTTTTGAACAAACAAAATGCTTTGATAATTAGTAATTATTTTGTGAGATCCACAATAGTTTTTTGTTATTGTTTGAAATGGTTCTGTGTTTAGTTTAGTAGTGTGATGAGTAAAATTTAATTAATTTAACAATTTTTAATTTTTTCTATCTTTTGATAAATTAATAATCATAGCTTACAGTCAGTTGTGTGCAATGACTTATCACTTTTGATCATGCATATAATATTTTATTTTGACAACTTGGAAATGACATTTTGCAAGTTTTGATAATTTGCTAAATTTAAAAATGCACTAAAAAACCAATATAAACTAAATAGAAAATTAAAAAAAAACACAAAAAAAAACAACAACCATAAACTGAGAAACCTTAATGAATGAGAAAAAAAAAGGTAAACCTGAAAAAAGTTTTAAAATTGAAAACCATTTTACATAATAAACTTTAGAAAAAGATTAACATTTCGAAGTTATTTAATTCAAACTTAATTCTAAAGGAAGTTTATAATAATTTTATCATGGCAAGATTTCCCAGAAATAAACAGACTTGTTTGGGGTATATAGCACCTCATATTATGTTAAAAACTAATATTGTGTAATGAGTAATTTCATGTCAATTGAGCCAGGCCATGTCACCATACATCTCAGACTTTGCTGATTTTTATACAGTTGAGAGTACTTAGTAAAACAAGAAATCCTAGAAAACTTAAGCTTCTAGCTCCAAGAGGATCCTGAAATATGATCATTTTACTTTTAACTGATCTTGGCCAGGCCCCTCTTGTCCTCTCAGAATTATGACCTTTGTTTAAAGGTTCCAAGCCACATAGCTTTAAAAATATTTGATATTTTGACTTAAAAATTTGTACCTGACTATTTCCAGGGTTGAAGAATCCAATGAAAAAATCAATATTATAAAAAAATATTTTTAAGTACCTGTAATTATCAATTTAAATAAATTTAGACAATTTTTTATATACCTGATTTTGATGCTCAAGAAATCCACGTGGCCTTGATGATGTCAAAAAAAAACATTTTACACATTATTCTAAATTTTATGATTTTTCACAAAACATAAGAATTTTGATCTGCAAGTATATGGATTTCCATATATGGATAACGGGGCACAGGCCCCAGCTTTTTGTAGCAGAATCTTGAAATACATTTTCCACTACCTTTCAGACTAGCTAGAGCTATGAAAATTTCTGTATTTATAGTTTCTATAAATTAACTACTTTAAAATTAAAAAAGGGCCTAAGACAGTGAGGGAGGGAGCTGGGGGCATGTGCCCCACTTTTTTGAGCAGAATCTTGAGATAGATTTTTCACTATCTTCCAGACAAGCTGCAGCTCTGAAACTTTCAGCATTTGTGTAGTCCTCATGAACATGCGTTAAAATTGTTTCAGGTCAGACGACCAGATAGTCCATGGGGCTGGGGCACCTGGGGCCATGCCCCACTTTTTTCTCAAAAATTTTTTTTTTTCTCTTAAACTTATTTAAGATAACTTTAAAACTATTGTCTTCAAATTTTTTTTTAGATTTTCTTATTTAACAACGTTAAACATTTCTTTGATAACATTGCTTCCCAAATTTTTGGGATTTATATTTGTTCCATTTGGTTTTGATCATTCTATGTTCAATAATCTTTCTTAAAATGTTTTAAGAAACTTAATGTTTATAAGAATTTTGATTTGCATGTATAAGATTAAAAACAGTCTAAAGTAATGATTTTAACAGAATTTTATTTTGTATAATTTAAAATTGGAATTAAAAAAGATTAATATATTTTGCTAATTCTGAAATTGTAACAGCAAGTTGTTAACAGAAACAAAAAACATCCTGTCATTACACTAGTATAGAAGAAATATGTTACCTATTAAAGTCATCATTAACATTTTTAACATGAACAAATTGAGTATAATTAAACTTTGTGAACAGGAAACTTTCTTTTTGTCAAAGTAAGATGAAAGAAATCAATCACTGTTTAGTTTTATATTACCATGGTGATTGCTTAAGTTGCTTTTATTAAATTAATTACTATTGGTTTCTCATTTTTAAATCTCAAATTGTTTTTAATGTTACAGTAAGAATGGATTCATGTGATTTTGGAAAAAAGTTAAATGATACTTGTCATAAACTAAGTTATTGTAGAAAGATTGATTTAAAGAAATTTGATTGCTATAGAGAAGATGCCAGAGAAGAATTTATTTAGAGATCTGGAATAGCAGATGATAAAATTTTAACAATCTGCCTTCATCATGCAAAGATTTTTGGTACACACTTTGAGAAGAAGCACACAAAATGTTGTAATTTATTGTACAAGCATAAATCAAAAAGAAAACCAATCAAAGGTAAATATTGTTGATAAAAAATTATTGTAAAATCTTTTTTGAATAATGAAAAATATCAACTTTGTCGGAGCTGCTTTGATGCTATAATCAGTAAATTTCATGAACAAGATAATTGTGAACTTGAAGAATCTAGTTCATGTGGTATTTCTGAAAAGTCACGGGAGGCATTAAATGTTAGTTTGGAAACAATAGGTGTATCCCCCATAAAACTTCATGGCATTCCAAAGCATCAATGGTTATCTGTGCTAAAAGTAAAGTTAAAAAAACAATGTCAAAGTACGAAGAGCATATTTCAAAAGTATATAATGTTAGGGAAGAAGAACTGAAACATAAAATTCTTCATACGAAAATTATTGACAAAAGTAAATGCGATGATCTAGACAAACTAACAGCAGAAATAAAAGAAAAGTTAATTGTTTCTGACCAAAAAACTAAAATTCAGTTGTTAACATTTACACCCGAGTCTAGGTCAAGAAATTTTGCTGCAAGATATTTCAATGTCACTATATACCAAATTAAAGAAGCGCGCAAACTAAAGAAATAAGTGGGATTTTTTCAGTTCCAGGCACTACAAAAGTAAAAATATTTTCAGAATTAACATTAAATAGAGTCAACAATGTATACCATGATGACAAATTTACTAGACAAATGCCTGGTAAAAAAGATTACATAAGTATTGGTAGAAAACAACACATGCAAAAAGGCCTTATTTTATGTAATCTTAAAGAACTTTATGTTTCTTTTAAAACTAAATATCCTCAAGAAGTTATTGGATTTTCTAAGTTTTGCAGTTTAAGACCAAAATGGTGTATAACTTTTGGAGCATCAGGCACTCATTCTGTTTGTGTATGTACCCTCCATCAAAATGTAATACTCTTGACCAATGCTATACAAATAAAATGTACTTACAAAGATCTGATGACAAAAGTTGTTTGTGATGTGACAAGTAACGAGTGCATGGTTCATCGATGTCCGAACTGTCCAGGTATAGTTTCTTTAAAGAAGTTTCTGGATGCACAACTAATTGACAATGGCGAGGAGGTGTCATTCAATCAGTGGCAGAAAACAGACAGAACAACATTGATCTATCAGACAACAACAATGGAAAAATACAAATTGATGTCATCAGAGGCAATAAACAAGTTAACAGCTCATTCCTACATTGCAAAATGTCAAGCAAGATACCTAAAGCAACAAAAGGAAAATTTAGCAAAAGACTGCTGTATTGTCTTAAGTGACTTGTGATTCAAGATGAAATCCAAAGTTACCATTGGTGCTAAAGTCAATGCACATTGCACCCCATTGCCCTTTTTTTATTTATTATTTATTTATTAAACGAAAATGACCAACTTGAAGAAAAATCGTTTTGCTTTATGTCAAAAGATAATGAGCATGACGCTGGTTTTGTGTATGAAGTTCATACACAAATAGTTAACCATTTAAAAGAATATCATCCTAAAATTTCAAAGATTCTTTATTTTTCTGATGGTTGTGCTGCACAGTATAACTATCACAAAAACCTTTACAATATCTGTCTCCATAAAAATGATTTTGACATTAATGCAGAGTGGACATTTTTTGCTACAAGTCATGGTAAGTCACCATGTGATGGTATGGTGGCACTGTAAAACGATTAACTACAAATGCAAGTCTACAAAGGCCCATAAATGACCAGATATTGAACTGTAACAAAATGTTTGACTACTGTACAAACAATATTAAAGGGATTATTTTTTTCGAGATTGAAAAAGAAAGACTGAATTGCGCACCACTTTGAAAACACGTTTCGAGCTAAGTAGAACAATTCCTGGAACTAGGAGCTATCATCAATTTAAACCAGAATCTATATATACTATTAGCTTTAAACGAACAAGTGAAGATGTTCATATAACAGGCATTTTTTCTTTTTCTGGTATTCAAATGTCTCAAAATGATCAGCAAATTAACATTGATGCCTTGAAATTGAGTGAATTCATTATGTGTAAATATGATGCGTTTGATTGGATTGGTATGATCAATGAAATTGATAATATAGAGCAAGATGTTATGGTAACGTTTATGCACCTGCACAGTCCTTTTAATAAACGTTTCTGACCATCTAGAGTAGATACGTGTTGGGTGCCAATTACCAACATAACTTGTATAAATGATGCACCTGAAACAACAAATGGACGTTTTTATACTTTGACCGACAATGCATCTAAGCTAATTTTTACATTATCTTGACTTTCTTTTTTTGTATTTTATTTTGTAAATAATGAAGTAAAACAGAACAAGTATAAAGCAATAAAAATTTTTGAATACAATATTTTCAAAGTTATCTTAAATTTAAAACACATTTACGTGTTTGAAAAAAACAAAAATTTTTTTGGAGAAAAAAAGTGGGGCATGGTCCCAGGTGCCCCAGCCCCATGGACTATCTGGTCGTCTGACCTGAAACAATTTTAACGCATGTTCAACAAATGCTGAAAAAAATGCATTTTTAACGCATGTTTAACAAATGCTGAAAGTTTCAGAGCTGCAGCTTGTCTGGAAGATAGTGAAAAATCCATCTCAAGATTCTGCTCAAAAAAGTGGGGCACATGCCCCCAGCCCCCTCCCCTACTGTCTTAGGCCTTTTTTTAATTTTAAAATGCTCGTTTATAGACACTATAAATACAGAAATTTTCATAGCTCTAGCTAGTCTGAAAGATAGTGGAAAATGTATTGCAAGATTCTTATGTTTTGTGAAAAATCATAAAATTTAGAATGTGTAAAATATTTTTTTTTGATATCATCAAGGCAACATGGGTTTCTTAAGCATCCAAATCAGGCATATAAAAAATTGCCTAAATTTATTTAAATTGATAATTACAGGTACTTAAAAATATTTTTTTATAATATTGATTATTTCATTGGATTCTTCAACCCTGAAAATAGCCAGGTACAAATTTTTAAGTCAAAATATCAAATATTTTTAAAGCTATGTTACTTTGAACCTTTAAACAAAGGTCATAAATCTGAGAGGACAAGAGGGGCCTGGCCAAGATCAGTTGAAAGTAAAATGATCATATTTCAGGATCCTCTTGGAGCTAGAAGCTAAAATTTTCAAGAATTTCTTGTTTTACTAAGTACTCTCAACTGTATAAAAATCAGCAAAATCTGAGATGTATAAAGACATTTTTGAAATTTTCTGGCTCAATTGACATGGAATTACCCTAATATGAACCACAGCAATAGTTAAAAATGGTATAGAGATGTGATTCTTTTTAGATTTATCATATAACATTTTTACTATGTTTGTTTTGTTACTTTTAGGGTGCCAGTTATTTTCAGCAACAAAATAAACATACAATCCATTTAAGAATTTCATCGATTGATAGCTGCAAAAACAGCATCTTTAAATTGTCTTTTTTAAAATGTTTTACCAATATTGTACATTTTTCCCCCATACAAAAAGCAAGAAAATTTTTTTGATCTATTTGTAAAATATAAATTATATATATATATATATATATATATATATATATATATATATATATATATATATATATATATATATATATATATATATATATATATAGAGAGAGAGAGAGAGAGAGAGAGAGAGTTCTTTTCTTTTTCCAGATTATAATTTAACTTTCTCTCTAGTTTAGATTTGTTTGTTTTTTTCATATATATATATATATATATATATATATATATATATATATATATATATATATATATATATATATATATATATATATATATATATATATATATATGTATATATATATATACTTTAATGTAACAAGTTTTCAATTTAAAGAAATAAAATGTCATTAATATAATAAAGAAATCTAAAATATATGACAGCATTCACTACCATCTGCGGAACAATAGACATTGTTGCTAAACTCTACTTCTTGTTCATCTAAATCTGATAGTTCATTATAGCTAGTTAATAATAGTTTGTTTTCTGAGAAGACTTGCTAAGATAAAATTATTTTATATTTTCTTTGTAAAAAAATTTAAAATCACTTATTATAGCAAAAGTTTCGATTGAATAACTTTGAAATTTTATTCTTTTCTAAAGTCTATTAAATGAAATGGTTTAAATTCAAAAAATACCTTTTTTTTTTAGTTTTATTTTTTCTGGTTTATCTTACATTTATTTTCTAGATTGTGAAGATTTCTTTTCTTTTTTCAGTTTATAATTTAACTTTCGAGTTTAAATTTGTTGTTTTTTTTCAGCAAATTTTTAAAACATGCAAATTGTCAAAACATAAAAAGAGCTGTGGTATGCGATCACGCACATATTCTGCAAAAGACTGGATTATCTGGTTTAATTTGTAACCTTAACAACTTTTACAAGAAATTTATGTAACAGCATTCATGTCTAACATATGCATAGTGATTGCACTTGGCCAATATCTATAAAAAGTCCCCTCATGCAATGCAAGTTTTTTGTGCTACTGTTTTAAAAGGAAATAGATGCAAAATCAAATTAATTTAAATTCTTATGTCAAAAATAATTTGTGCAAGATAGTAAAAATTGGTCATATACAAAATTTAACATTCAATTTTTTCACAAAACTTATTAAAAAAAAAATGTAAACAATTTAAATCACAATATAACAAACAAAATCACTAAACAAAACAAATTGACATGCATCAAAACTCTGATAAATTGTGAATTTAAATTATTTTTATTTCCTTATCACTAGAACATAAAATAAGTGATTAAACTTAAGTTGAAATACAAATATTCGAATTTTTTAAATGTTCTGAATTATTTTTTTAATGTTTTGATTAATTTTTTACAATATTACTCACTTTGAACAGGTAGTAAGTTATAAATAACAAGCAAACATGACTTTCTTTAAAAAAATGTATAAAAAAATTCTACCTTCTGATTTAAGAGTATCTTGGTCTTTAAGTATTCTCCCAGCAAATATCAGACACAACTTTTCAATGGGCGAATTAAACTTAACATGGACTGCTTCACGCAACTATAATTATAATTACTAGCATACATGTAAACAATTTATTTAAGCTTAAGATAAATAATTAGAAGAAAAAAATGCAAATATAAATATAAATTAAGCAATTGTATATTGAGTATTAAATAGTTTAGCCAGAACTTATAAAAATATCTTACTTCAATATTGATAAAATGTTTCCAGTATTTAAAAGTTACCAGAGAAATGCAAAAATTGTTAAAAAAGATTTTGAAGTATTATAAATATATATAGAAAAAACCTTTTTAAAACAACATTTTAAAATTGATTAAAAAGTAAAAAAGAAATTTTATCTTCGAACCCATGGAATATGAGTACATATATTACCAGGCCTTGTTTTAAATAGCCTAATGTGAATTTTACATCATAAAATTATCTTTAATTTTTTAACTTTTAAAGACATTAACTTTATTAAATTACTGCAATAATATTAATTACCGCAAAACAAGTTAAATAATATTTAACTTTTTTTTGTTATTACTGTAAGGGAATGTTTCTTTTCTTGTTTTTTTTTAATATTAAATAATTAAATTCAATATTACATTTTTAAAAACGTTTGATATTAACAAATTTCTTCCTTTTCTCTAAATTTGCATAAATGAATTAAAATATGTTAAATTTTTGAATTTTTAAATGATTATATCTTAAATTTTTAATTGCAGTTTAGCAACTACAAATGATTCTTTATTTATAAAAAATTACCTTAATTTATTATTTATTAAAAGTTTATTAATTTATTAAGGATTTTGTTGTGAAAGCAAAGATTATTTTTCCAAACATATATTAAAATTAGAACGCTATATACAAGCCTTATCAGGAAGCGCATGCGGTTGCATGCCTTGTTTGTCTACACTTAAAGTAATTTTTTTAGATAACTTGACAACGCTTTTATATAGTAACCATTTTAAGAATTTGCAGCATAATAAAGCTATAAGAAACTAGAGAGAATAAAACACCAATACTCGAAGAAAGGAAACAAAGACTATACAAAATAGAAAATCTAAATATAATAAGCTTAAAAAAATTGATAAAAAAAAATGTAAAAAAAAATTTATACCTATATATTTTACTGTTTTTGTTTCCTTATTTTTAGGGTGTTTGTTATTTTGGCAAATTTTTTCAGTCAGTAAAAAAAACCAGTAAAAAGTATTAAGGAAATACTCTTTATTTTAATTTTGCGTTAGAAACATTGAAAAATTTAAAATTTGTTTTTCAAATGTTATTGCTAAACTTTTTTGTTTTTATCAATGCACAGGAAAGCGAGAAAACTAATTGCTATTTACTTGTAAAAAAGTTTTTTATTTAAAAAAAAATAAAAATTCATTAATAATAACATTTAATTATAAATATTTGGTTATTTTTACTATCCCCAATGAAATAGTCTCCACTTTGGTTGGATCATCCGAACTGTGCATATAAGCCCGATAGTTTATTTCTTGAGGAACTAGTGTTATCAACAATGCTCCAAAAGCTTGTGGGCTAGTGCTTTGTAACTTTCCTATTATATAAGTATAGAGAAATATTGTCAAATATAGCAAAAATATTTTTAAAAGCGAAAAGGCATCAAAACAAATAAACGTAAGAAAAAAAATTAACAAAATTTCTCATAGCTCTAGCATCTTTCTCTAGCGCCTTAGCAAATTAGTTTTTTAATTATATAAACTGATAAAAATCATGAATAAATTGCATATAAAAACTTTCAATTGTTGTTAAATTATTATAAATGATGTTTTTTTTATCAACTTGTATCAAATAAGTAGCTAAAAACAACAACCACCCTAAAAAAAAATAATACTAAAGTTGTACAAATATTTTTAAAAAAAATTTTTAACTTTCTTTTTTTAATTAAATTTTCAAGTTTATTTAATTAAAACTTGATATTTCGCTACAATTTTGTTTCCTATTTTAATATTATAGGAGTTCTTTTTCCTCGGCAGATAAATTTAGCTTTTTGCCGCAAATTATTAAAAAAGTTAAAAGATGATTTAACAGCCGTGGTCAGTGTGTCTAAAAAATCACTTTAAACGTGGACAAACAAGACATGCGACCGTACGTGCTTCCCAGGAAGGCTTGTGTATATATCATTTATTAATTTTATTTTTTTTTAAATAAGTAAAATTTAAATATTGAACAATATTTAGTAATAATTTTAAATAAATTTGACAGTTAAGTTAAACTCAAGCATTAAATTTAATTTCAATAAACTTAAATATATTTTTTAAATCAAAAGTAAATTATATTTTTTTTATCAGAATAAAATTAGATTTTTATTAAATTAATTTTAAATTAAATCATATATTTTTTTATCAGAATTAAATTATATTATTATAATTTTTGCTTTAAGCTTAAAGTGTTTGGATTTTTCAAGCAAAAAAATCAACCATCATAATAAAATAAAAACAAAATAAAAATTAACTTTTAATTTTATTTGAGCTTTTTCATTAGTAAATAGCGCTTATATCAAACATAATAATCATTCAGATTTTTGTAACAAATATTTTTGTTACAAAAGTTGATCAGACCTCTGAAATGAATTAGGCTAATTTTTAAAATTCATAAAACTTATCATATTTTATATTAATTTTTCATGAAATATAGCTTTGGTGACTGTAGTGGGCATGATGGCCTAGACAGAGTGAAAGTATATTAAAAAATGCTTTGAATATGTTATATAACTTTTATTTTCAGGTCAATTTTATAAAAACTGAATTTGCCAGAAATAATCAATACTTATTAACTTTAACTTCATTAAATTATCTTTAATCCACTTTGATATACATTGAAAAATTTATAATGCTGTCAAAACATTTAACAAAAATTTCACATGTACAATGCAATTACTATGGTTTAGTCATATCTTAAATGATTAAATATTTAAACATTGTGAAAAAAAGGCATGTTGTTTAATTTTTTCACAAAATAAAATTCACACTTGTAGTTCTTCATAACTTCTGCTAAGCAATAATTGAAATCAATAATTATATGGATATCTGTTTATGGAGAGGGTATTGAACAATTAAATAGTCCGTTGGTGATTCAAATCATAAACTTTAATTTTCATTTATTCAACTAGATTATTTATTTACTAGCCAAGAAGGAAACATTGTAATAGAAGAGCTGGGATTTGAACCTGCTACAGCCAATAATAATTCCAAATTTTGAGCAGTGCTCTAACAAACTGAGCTATCCCAATTTGTGTATATATCTATTTCGGCTGGTATCCTAAACCATGTACAAATCTGTGATAGGAAAAAAATGTTTGCTACAAAAAAATACTTTTATTTAAGCAAGGGTCATTATAACTCTTTTAAATGTGAAACAAAATTGTCAGTTTTTTCAATATTGAGTCATATAAAGCTGGAAAACCCATTTAAAAAGAAAAACATTTTAAACCATTATTGCAAAAACAAAGTAATAGTTTCCAATTTTTTAAATATTTGTTGGGAATACAATGTCAAACAAAGTACAAAGTATCTCCAGGTTAATAATTATACGTTAATCTGATTTGGGTCATTGAAAGTAATGAATAAAAATTGATTAAGTGAATATCTAATCTACTTTTTAGTAAAGTTTTTATATTCTAAAGTAAACAATTCTCAAGAAATTTATTAAAAATAAAAAGGCTCAGCACTCAATATAACTATTTAAAGGTGGCGGATCAACAATGATCAACAGAAATGATAAAAATTAAAAGTAAACAAAGTAATTTTATAACGATAAAAATTTACCCTAAATTTTAAATTTAACCAAATAGCGTACAGTTTAGGTGACATCAAATTCTTGTTTATCCGAATATCAATTTTAAAATCAATTGTGTAGAAAATTTAGAAAATTCTATTGATTTTGTGCGATGTTTTTAGAATACTAATTTTTTTTTAACATTTTGAAAAGATTCTAACATTCCATCTCTCATTAATGGGACTGACCTTATTACCTCTCTCAAGTATAAGGCAGACTATTTACAAAGAACTTTTCTTCTAATTCAACACCTAATTCTTACGTCCATTCTCTTCCTTCCATTCCAATTAAACAGATTAACCCATTGTAAGACATTCAAATCACTCCAGCTTCTTTTGTTAAAGTCATATTTCAATTAAACTCTTCTATGAATAGTGGTCCAGACAACATTCCTGTCATAGTCTTACAAAATTGTTTTCCGGAATTTTCTCTAAACTATTTAAGTGCTTGACTGAGTCTTGTTTTCCAGCCTGCTGGAAAATGGCATCTATTGTTCTAATTTTCAAAAACAATTTTCACAATGGAAAACATTTTGACCCCTCTAAGTACTGTCAGACTTCTTTCTGTTATTAGCAAGGTCTTTGAGCCATTGATCAACAAATTTCTAACATCCCATCTTGAGTCAAACAACTTACTATCAAACAATCAATACAGTCTTTGATCCTCTCGCTTAGAAAGAAATGATTTGATAAGATTTTATTGTGTATAAGATGGGTGCGGAGAAGATGATGCTAGGGCTATTGCTCTTGACATATCTAAAGCTTTTGACAAAGTTTGGCATGCTGATCTTCTCCATAAGCTTGCTTTATATGGTGTATCTGGGAAAGTTCTTGAGATTATCAAATCGGTTCTTTTTAACTGCTTTATTAAAGTCATTCTTGAAGGTAAACACTCTTCTTTATTTCCAGTAACTTCTGGGGTACCTTCTATCCTTTGTCCTGTTTTGTTTCATACATTAATGATCTTCCCAATAACCTTACATCTGAAGTAGCTTATTTTGCTAAAGATTCAACTTAATACTTCTGTCTTGACAATAAGTCTTCTCTTTTTGATCGCTTAGAACAGATAGCCGATCTTGAACCTGATCTCACCTCTGTAACATATTAAGGCTTGCAGTGGTTTGTAAAAATTAACTCTAACAAAACTCAGTTATTTACAGTAAACGACTATTGTAATACAGTAAACATTTCTATATTAATGAATGGCAACCCTCTCACCGAGTCCTCTTCTTGGACTATTTACTAATGACTTTTCATGGAAACCATTATACAATCAATTGCTAAATTAGCATCTACAAAGGTTGCTTCTCTTTGTTGTGCTCGCCTTTTTCTCTCTCCTGATTCCATTCTCTACCTCTACAAATCTCCTATTCCTCCCTGTATGGAATACTGGGAGGAATAATCATCAAATGGTGCTTTCTTTTCTAGACAAGTTCCAAAAACGCATTGTAAACATAGTTGGACTTGCACTATCTGCTAAGCTTGAGCCTCTTTAACATTGTCATAAAGTTGTAGCTCTTTCTTTTTTCGAAAAATACTATAATGGTTGCTACTCAAAGGAGCTATTATCTCTAGTTTCATTAACAAAAACTTATACTCGCTTGACTCGTCATTCACCTAAGTCTCATTCATTTATTCTATCTGTCCCTGCATGCTTTTAAAAACTTTTAGTTTTTTTTTTTGAAGTGCACGTAATAAAACGTCTAGTTTTATTTCCTGCACTTCAACCCTTTAGAACTCTCTCCCGTCTTCATGTTTTTCTGACCCATACAACCTACAACTTTTTAAGTGTCAAGAATTGAAATCTCCATAAGTCTCAAGAACTTCAAGTCTCCAGATTTCATTAAAGTACCCAGTTTGTTATTAATTAAAAACAAACTAAACACACTACAGTAATTAAAAAGTTGAATAAAAGTAATAAATGTATACTAATAACTAATAATGTAAAAACAACTAAAAGGGTTTAATATCATTTAATGCTGCAATTTTAGACACAATGAGGCTTGGTAAGTATAGATAAACTTTATATAATTCAGAAGCATTTAAATTAATAAGAAAGCAAATAAATCATAAAAACTAACATTAAAGAAAAAATAAAAACTTTAAGAGGTTACAAGAATAATTCAAGAGTTTCATAAACATTGATTCACTACAATTAAAGTAAGTAACATTAATCCATCTTTACATGACTATATTGCTATGAATTGAAAATGAATAATATATTAAATCAATACTTACTAAATACTCAATATTAACAGTATCAGACCATTTTTTTTAAATAGAAAACACCTTGTAAATCTTAAGGTGTTTTCCGAAAATTTAAAAGATTTTAAAAGTGTATAATAATTATTCAATATTTACTATCATAGTAAATGTTTAGCTTGAGATGTCCTATTGAAAATAAAATAAAAGTGGTGGAAAGATAGTTTTTTGGTAAGTTTTGTTATCTCAGAGATACAATTTTTTTTTTAAGATACTCACTTTTAACAAGGCTGCAAGCAACCACTATTAGAGTTAGAAGTTTAAGAAGCAAGATAACAATTAAATAACAAACAACTTAAAAAATTGCAATTCATATGAACAAGGAAAACAAGAGGGAGCAAATTCCAAAGAACTGATGTTCGAGGAAAAAAAATAGACTAATAAGAGTTTTTGAAAAACTTAGAAACAGTCATAGTAAAAGGATGACGAGTAACACAAGAATGAGTTTTAGTAGATGGCACAAAAGATGCTAGCTCTTTAGAGCAGCACCCATTATAGTATTTATAAAAAAAGAGAAAGAGTAGCAACATTATGACAATGTGAATGATTAGAGATTTATAGAGAGAAAAGAACCAAGAGTGAGAAAGAGGCAAGCAAAATAAAAAATATTAAATAGTGACTCATTTGTTAATTAGAATAAGAGTAAGAGTTCTTGCTTTTGAAGGTGTGTCCAAGTTAAGAGAATTATCTCCACTTCTAATAGCCAAAGATTCGTCATCAAAGATTAAAAAAAATTTGTACAACACATATGCTCATAGTGCAACAATTACAACTAAGTACCTAATTGAGCTTTAGAAACTAATAAATTATTGTTATAGTATCAAACAAATAATGTATATACATTTATAAGCGTGTCGAAATTTAGCAATAATAAAAAATAAACAATATAAATTCCATATAAAAGTTATCTATCCTTAATTATAAACAGTTTGGCAGTAAAGTAAAAAAAGCCGTAAAGTAAAAAAGTTATTAAGATAAACCTTTATATTACTCAACATTATGTTTTAACAATTTTAAGCAAATCAGGTTTTAAGCATTTTTATTATCAATTTTTAACACATTTTTGGTGACTTCTTAACTCTTTTGTAACCACTTCCACACATGATACAATCTTTCTTAATTCTTTCCTAACCACTTTTTTACATGATACAATCTTTCTATCTCTTGTACAGCGAACCTTACCACTTTTTCACATAACCTAATTGAACAACAGCCTATAGCAAATCAATTTTTCATTCAAAAAAAATGAAATAATGTCGTAATAATGCATGACGTAAATATTAGTACATACTTCTTCACTAATATAAAAAAAGATCATTTTTTTGAAGCGTCTTCATGATTTTCTTATAACATTCTTAATTATCAAAAATACTTTCAGGATTTTCTCTTATTCTTCGCAATGTTATCACCTCATTCAACATGACTGCCAATGCGATTGTTTTCGTCTGATGTAAGAGCAACTCAATCAATAAAGAATAAATGAAAGTTTTGAAGTCATTACTGCTAATAATTAGAAAACATTTTTATGAAATTTAATTATAAAAATTTCTTATATTAAAACGTTTATTTATCAAACGCTTTTAATTGAATAATAAACTTTTTTTATTTAATTTTGTTAAAACGTTTGAAAATAGATAGTTAAAAACATTTTGTTTGAATAATAGAATGAAAATTAAATAACACATAAAAAAAAGTTTTGTTATAAGCTCTATAATAGTAAACATTCCATTGTTATATTATTAAAAATAACTAAAAAATAATGATACATTTTTATTTTAAAGAATAACTTCAAAAAAACTTTGATTGAAAGCTATTTTATTTTTCCATTATCATTTATGCAAAGTTTAATTACAAAAAAGTTTTTTTGGTTGCAATGGGGCCATCCATAAATTATGTAGGCAGGTATGGGGAGGAGGTCACTCAAAAGTGTACCAGTGCATACAAGGAAAAGGGTAGACAATTTTTTGTTTAAATTTTTTTTATGTTTGGGAAATCAGAAAAAAAAACTTTAGTATTTTAGTTAACGCATTTGTCTATATCCGGGAAAAATATGTTACTGCAACTTTGATATTAAATAAAAACAATGAAATATAGCGATTAACTAATAGCTGACAACAAAACTTTGTTTTTTATTAGAGTTGAATTAACATGCTTGATTGCGGATATTCTAAACAAAAGAAATATTTTTAATTAAATTTAAATAAATAATAGTTAAAAATAAAAATAAAAAGATTAACAATAGATCTTTTATTTACCAAAGATGTGATAAATATTAAAAACAATAAAGCAAAAAAAATCTTAAATTTTTACACAAACTTGGGGATTAAAACTTTTGATTTTTCAAAATTCAATCAAGTTTTAATTTTTAATTTAAATTTTCTATTCTCATTGGGACAAAATGTTTTGAAAATAGTAAACATTCCATTCTATCTGTTAGCAGTAACTACTTCATAACTTTACGAGCAAATGGTTACACTCAACCGATTCGATTAAGTGGATATGATAAAGTTCAACTGGAATCTTAAAAAAAAACATCATGCTGAATTTAGGTTTCAAATAGAAAAAATAAATGATTAGCTCACTTGCACTGAGACATTTAATTCGAACTTATGCCGCATAAGTTAAAATTAAAGTAGGTCACGCATAAAATATTACAAATATAACTTCTTTATTTAATAATATGCTAACTCTACTGTTAAAACATATTTTAACTTCAGCAAAAAAATTTTACTAAAAATATTTTCTATAAAATCAACTTATAATTTTCTATTTGTCATGCCGAGAAGGCCATTTTCGACTAATTTATTATTGCTCTATTTATTTAAGAACATTGAGCACTATATTTTGCAGAATACATTTTAAAATTGTTCACACACATATATATATATATATATATATATATATATATATATATATATATATATATATATATATATATATATATATTAGGGGTATTCAAAAAAAGTGAATTTTCAAATCTAAAAAACCATACCCCCTAAATTTGGGGCAAATATATAAAAAATGAGCCTCACAAAGTTTGAGCGCTGTCCGTTCACTTTTGACCCCCCCCCCCCACAATCTAAAAAATTATGGGGAAAATTACCCAAAAGTGGTAGTTTTAGGGCAAATTGTGGGGGGGGGAATTTTTTTTTTTTTTTAATTTTTTTTTTCTGCTATATATATATAGGCCTATATTTTTGTTTAAAAATATATGGTTTTCTCCTTACTTCTCAAAAATCTGTTTGGTGATATTGAAAATCATGAAAATTGGTATTTTTTAAAATATATTTTCTGTTACGCCTAATGTTATATACATATATTTTTGTGTAAATTCTGATAGTTTAAAATTTTGAATTTTTCTAATAAATACAGATTAGTACATACAATAAACATTAAAAATGAGTGAAACAGAACTTAGGTCAATGAAAAAGGAACTTTTTATAATAAAAGAGGCAAAACCAGCTATATCAGGTATAAACATTTTTATTAATATTGGAATTATAATGAGTCATTAGTTGCTAAAAAATTTATTTTATTTATAAAATATAAATTTTTCTATTTAGATATACAACTTCCAACAGGCTTGGATATACTTCAACATTTAATATATAACCAACAATGTCGATCTGTATCAATATTAAGTATTATTGCTTGTCCCCCTAAAAAAAATTTTTTTGGATGTTCGGAGAGTTGTTGTGAATGTATTTTGTCTAAAATCAAGAGACCCTGGATTAAAGCTGGATTTGATGTGTTAACTGATTTAAGTTTAGTTAAAAAACTTTTTAAATTGCTAAGTCCTATTCCAACTTGAAAAAAAATGCAAAAAGGGGAAATAGTGGTGATTTGGCTAAACAAAACGAGTTTGAGATTGAAATAAAAAAACTTTTTTGGGCTGGTAATTCTAATCTCAAAGACACAATCAGTAAAGATAAAAAAAGATCACTAAAAGACAAGATTGAAGATCTAAAATTTCTTGAAGATCAGGAAAATGAAAGAAAGTTTGAAATATAGAAAAAAGGTATTCAATACTTTTAATTAATTACTTTAGCTCTTTCTCAAGCTCTGTTAATTCTTTTTTCCACTAATTTTAAAATTAAAAACTAAAACTACTTTTTTTCTGTTAATTAGGCAAAAGAAAGCATCAGGAAGAAAAATCGTTTACAGCCTAAGATTTTGAGAGATGATGTACCCAACATTGAACTTATAGACACAATTCTAAGCGATGATTCTTCAATTGAATCTGATTTCGAGCCAGGTGATTGGTATCATATAGAAGTCTCTGAAAACCCAGACACAGTAATAGCAAAAATTCCAAAAGATGTTTTTGCTGGAAATGTTTCACTTACTGCTACAGCCTGTGATATATCACCAAATGTTTTAAAGAAGGTAACAAATGCAATTCTATATCAATCAGGTGTTGATCTTAAAGAAGTTAAAAGCAGTCAGTCTACCGCATATAGAAAAACGAAAAAAGAAAATGAAAACATGGCAAAAATTTCAAAAGAAGATGTTAAAGCAGCCATAGACGCATCTCCATATCCATGTATAATTCATTTTGATGGGAAGACCTTGTTTGAGCTAAACAAAGGAAAAATGTTAAAGAGGGATAGAATGGCTGTTTTAGTTAACATTAATGGACAGACTTACCTACTTGGAGTACCTCCACTAGCGCCATCCACTGGTGAAGATCAGTTCTTAGGTGTAATGAACTTAATTAAGGAGTATCAACTTACGTCAAAAACTAGAGGAATATGCTTTGATACAACATCATCCAACACTGGGACGAATAAAGGATCAGTTTCCAGAATATCTCAAGAACTGGATAAGTATCTCCTCCAAAAAGCATGAAGGCATCATGTGACTGAATTAAGAATGCTTCACTTTTGGAAATTAGTGACCAATGAAGAAACTAGTGGACCTGATAATCCTCTTTTCAAAAAGCTTAAAAATATTTTTGAAGAACCTAATTTTAACTATATTTCAGTTCTACTGTTACGGTTTGATTGGAATAAGGTTGAAAGCAGTTTTTTAGAAAAGGCAGCTATGAAGTCATTAACATTTTGCAAAGCATACGTTAGTAAACCAGGTATTATAAGAGATGATTGAAGTGAGCTTGCAGAATTAGTTGTCACGTACTTATCCCCTATAACATATAAAGTAAGAAAAACTGGTGCTATTCATCATGCAAGATTTTTAGGAAAAGCAATTTATTATCTAAAGCTTCGGCTTTTATCCAATCAACTTACGTTTGTTCAGGAAAATGATAAACTGAAAATTGAAATTAAGCTTATTACAGAATTTATTGTTTGCTTTTATACAAAATGGTATCTACAATCTGAGGATGTCATCAAAGCTCCTTTTCTTGACATTACAGCCATACATCAAATGCATCTGTACAAGAAGGTATGTACAAACCCAATAGCTGTCGATGCTGTATTAGAGTCTCAGTATAAACACTGTTGGTATTTGGATTCAACAATGATACCTTTAGCTTTGCTAGATGATGAGTTAGCATTAGAGGAGAAGGCAAAAATTGCATCAGCAATTCTGTCATTTGATATGCCTAGCTCTGACTATTATAAAGCCTGAGAATAAAGTAAAGCAAGATATCAAGGAAATTTATAAAATGAATACAAAAATCGGGAAAAAACCACCATCCCTGTCTGCCTTGGTTGATGTCTTTTCTTACCTGATTTTTGACATGATTGGGTTTGATAAGCAACGAGTTCAAGACTTGCTCTCACTTACATCAAACTATTGGCATACTCAGTCATACTTCAAAAGTTTTCAAAAATATGCTAAAACTTTGATTTTTGTAAATGACCATTCAGAACGGTCAATAGGTATGATGGGGCAGTATATTCATAGATATTCTGATGAAACTGAAAAGCACAACAGATTGCTAACTGTGGACAAAGTTTGATCTGTATTCAGATCACAAGAACAAAAATCCGGTACAATTTCAAAGATTAAGTTTAATGATGGACTTGGTGTGATGCGAAAAAAGATAAAGAGTTAAACTTGATTATTATTAGATTTGTAAATTTTTTTTCTGTTATAAAACTTGAATATAAATTTATAATTTTATTTATTCTTGCTCATTTTGATTTTTCAATATAGATAAATAGTGTTTTTTTCAATATAGATAAACAACATTGCTGAGGTCACAACCAACAACTGTTCATTCTTTCTGGCAAATGAAGTTGGTTGCTCCCTTTGGTATGTCTTGAAAATAGTTGGAGAGGCCTTGTGTGTATATGTTAATACACACAAGGCTTATAAATAAAAAAATAAATATATATATATATATATATATATATATATATATATATATATATATATATATATATATATTTAAAATCTAACTTTAACTACAAAAATTCTGATTTTCATGATTTTCAATACCACAAAACATAGATTTTTGAGAAGTAGGAAAAAAACCATATATTTTTAAACAAAAATATAGGCCTATATACATATAGCAGAAAAAAAAATTTGAAAAAAAAAAAAATTACCCCTTCCTCAAGGCGCCCGAATATTACCACTTTTCGGTCAATTTTCCCCTAAATTTTTAACTTGAGGGGGGGGGGGCAAGTGATCGGACAGCGCTCAAACTTTGCGAGGCTCATTTTTTATACATCTGCCCCAAATTTAAGGGGTATGGTTTTTTAGATTTGAAAATTCACTTTTTTTGAATACCCCTAATATATATATATATATATATATATATATATATATATATATATATATATATATATATATATATATATATATATATATATATATATATATATATATATATATATATATATATATATATATATGAAGACCTCAGTGGAAAAACCGGCGTTGTCACATTTAAAAAGTATTGAGAAACTATTTATTGATCATTAATAAAAGTCTTTATTTAAAGCAAATGAAACTAAGCAATTTAAAAAAATTTATATTATAATTATTTTATTTAAAATTTATTCAAAACAAAACATTTTGTAATTTTTTAAACAAAAATTTTTTTTTCTTTGCTTTAAATAAAGACATTTATTAATGATCAACAAATACTTTCTCAATACTTTTTAAATGTGACAACGCCGGTTTTTCCACTGAGGTCTTCATATATATATATATATATATATATATATATATATATATATATATATATATATATATATATATATATATATATATATATATATATATATATATATATATATATATATATATATATAGATCTATAGTTTGTCATCTTTGGGAAGAGCGGAAGGAAAAAAGTGATTCTTACGCCAACACAGACGTCACTTTTAATTACTTTTGACTTTCGTCCAACAATTGCGTGTTGGACGAAAGTCAAAACCATTAATTTAATTACAAATAAATCGTTTTTTAAAAAAACCACGAAAACGCAAATTTAATTGACCAGAATGTTTTAAAAACATTCTGAATGTTTTTAACAATATAAACAATGCTTTTATTTTTATTTTTTTTAATAAAATGTTTTTATTTTTTATTTTTTTAATAAAATGTTTTTATTTTTTTTTTTTTTACTGTAAGTCATGCGCGGAGTGTTGCTACATCGACTATCTTATAGCCAGACTCGCAAGGGAGTGCTGCTACATCGACTGACAAATAGCCTGACTCGCAAGGGAGTGCTGCTACATCTACTATCTTTTAGCCTGACCCGCAAGGGAGTGTTGCTACATCGACTGAGGGTTTGGTTGGGGCAGGTAGTCTATCAATTAATAAAAAAAAATAATTCCGGTCTTGCATTTTAATTTTTACTTTTTGTCAACAAAATATGGAAAAAACTTTCGGACAACATCTACGGGTTGTGTATATATATATATATATATATATATATATATATATATATATAATATATATATATATATATATATATATATATATATATATATATATATATATATACTTGGGTAAATAAAAATTTAATTCTAAAAAAAATCGAGTAATGACATAACTCGAATGACAATAACTTCAATTATGAGATGTTGGAATTTTTGGGCTATATTGATTTTCTTTAAGATTACAGCTAAAGTTTGTAAAATGACTCCATAGCATCAAATCATAATAGAAAATGGAGAACCTTGCAGTTTTTGAATTACATAAATTTAACATAACTACAATAAAATAAGAAACTACTTATGAATGCAAAATAGAGCTGAGTTAACGTGGCGTTATATATGATTTGACAAGTTTTATATAAAATACCAATATTTCTTGAGATTATATTATTAATATATTTAATATCATCTTTCCAGGATAAGTTTTCACCTATTAAAATGTAAAGAAATTTGTTTGAACAAGCGCTCAATTTCGATACTGTTTACAAAAAACATCAGTAAATATGCATGAATATATTGAAACTTTTAAATAGAATTTTAAAATAGAATAAGAAGAACTTGCTTTTATCTGTGTTTAAAAACAGTCTTTGACATTAGCCTAAATTGATATTTGTTTTAGTTCCTTGTGTGCTACCTGAAATAGAGTGATGATACTGTGAGCATAAAATAGTGGTGTTGTCTGGAAACATGTGATTAGACTTGATGATTGATGCTATATTTAGGTCATTAACATAAATAAAAAATATTAGAGGATCCAATAAAGAGTCTTGCAGGACTCTACATAATATCATAAGTTAATTTGTCTGAGGACTGCCATTTAAAGATATAAAGTATTTTCTGTAAGTTAAGATTGATAATACTCATCTATCAGATAAGGTTAATGACATTACATATTAAATTAAGGTTGATGATATTCAGTGTCTGGAAAGAACAGACAAAATAATGATTAGACAGAAGCACAACTCTTAAAAATAATGTGCAATAATCTTTGATAGAGACTGGGAGTGAATCTCATTAGGTGCATCAAGCAAGTAAAGAGTTACCAGTCTCAAGAGAAAAAACTTAAGTTAGAGAAATTGTGAGACAAAAAAGCTTCAGTTATTTCAAAATCACTTTTAATCATACCATTGTTGAAATATTTTCAGTGACAGATCCAGGGAGTATAAGGGGTATGCATCCCTTTCCCACCCTACCCCCAACCCTCCACCAGAATCTAAAACTCCTAAAAAATTTCAGAAATGTGTTTTTTTTTCCTTTTATTTTAGTAGTTGCAAATGTGATACAAAATACTAAAATATTTTAACACTCCCCCCTCCCCCTTCCATTAAAAATTTCTGGATACGTCACTGGACATATTTAAATGTCTGAATCAACAACACATAAAATATTACATATAATTACATATATTCACATATTTAAATATATATGAAATCATAAAAAATTTCTATTTTATATGATTCATAATCAAGATTAAACTATCATAACCAATTATAAAAAAAAGGAGGGGGAACTGGTTGCTAATCTTAAATTCCTGACAGATAACAAGCATTATTTTCTAGTTGTAATTTAATTTTCAAGAATACAATTAGGATTTACGTAAAATCGTGATAAAAACTTATCAAGTCAAACCTGCCATGAATTCAAAATGAAATATAACTCATTGTTAACTCACCGAATATTAAAACAATACATAAAACTAAGTAAAAATGTAAATACGTAAATTATAAACGTATATAATATAATTAACAATGTATTTTTAAAAAATTGAAATTGATTATGATTCTGATGAAAAATAGTTATGATATTATTGAATGCTTTTTTAAAACATCCAACGGAAAATAATAATCTATTTGAAACTCTCTTGTTTTAAATATGAAAAGGCTGAAACTATACATACTTCTTTTATAGTAGCGATAGCAGAAATTTCAATAGTTTCTTTACTCGTAGCTGTTTTAACATTTATTTTTATTTTATTCTGCTCGAAAGTTTCCTCAACTTTCTCCGCCATCTTAAAAGATTTAGTTATTTTTTAAAGAAAAAACCAGGTTTTATCCGTAAATCGTAGCAAATTCGATTGTTTATCTCCGTCCTTATATTTAAAAGTAAATTTTACAAAATATGATATTGAATAGGAATTGAATTAAAAGTTTTGAAATTAAATGTTGTTTTAAGCGTAAATTATGTTTATTCACTGATGTATAAAATGATGATGAGATTGCATTCCCTATTTAGGAGTTGTAAATCTTTCTGCAAGGTTGCAACTAGGAAACAGAATTAAAATATCTAGCAAGGATAACCGCAGTTTTTTTTGTCTGTGTTAGATTTTAGATGTAGAGATTAGATTGGTCAACGCTTGTAAAAACATTGCGAAACTTGATCGTTATTACAATGTAAACTCAATGTTAAACCAATGTATATAACCTAACATTTATACAATGTATATGGATCAACGTTGATCCTATGTATACAGTATAACAGAATTGTTAACAAGACCATAAGTAGCAAGGCCAAGGGCACCAATTACAAGGCCAAGTCCAAGGCCAAAAGTTATAAATTTTTGCCTAACGTTAATGCCAATTATCAACTAAACTGTAAACTCGCAAGATTGTTCAAACATTTTACCAACTTATGTGTACTAGCTGGGTTGTTTTATGTTTTAGATTCAAATACTTGAATACTTGTTGTTTGCTTGAGAGATACTTTTAGATATTTCAAGACTACCCTTTCAGAGTAGTCTTGAAATATCTTAAAGTATCCACATTTTTACAAAATTTGCTCAAATTTAACGAAAATGTTGTTTTTGAAATGAAAAAGCATCAACAAACTAATTAGTTTATGTATAAAATTACTTTTTTTTAATGTGTTTGATTTATCTATATTAAAACTAAATCATTGTTCTAACTGTATTTTTCGTCTCTAAATCATTTTCAGAATATGATAAGCAACAAGCTTATTTCCTTGGAATGCCATTTAATTCATCAATTATTTTCAGATTGAGGTGTATAAAAACTTTTTATACACCTCAATCTGAAAACTTTCTTTTTTAGGTTTTTGATAGTATATAAGAACGAGTTTTATCGCACTTCGTTTCATTTTGTTACCCCAGTAATGACAAAAATTCATCACTTTTTTATCGCTTAGAACGGGTATCTAATCTGAAATCTAATCTTTTCTCTGTGGAGGTTGAGGCTTGCTGGAGCTGGTGAATTTTAACTCGAACAAAGCTGGTAATATTTATTGCAGTATTGTTAATACTCTTATATCGATGAGTTACAACACACTTACTGATTAAAAACCTTATATCTTCTCGGATTATTATTTTCTACTAAACTCTCATAGAAACCATTTAAACAACCATGATACATCTTTAGCATCTGCTAAAGATGTATCATGGTTTTTTAAATGGTTTTTTAAACAAAGTCAATGTTCTAAATGTTATTGGAAAGTGCTCTTGTTACTAAGCTTGAGTCTTTGTTGTATTGTCGTAAAAATGCGTCTTTTCTTACTTTCTAGAAATACTGTCATAGTCGCTGCTCAAGCAAGTTATTGTTACCCTACTCCATCAAACAAAGCTCAATCTTGTGTGACTTATTGTTCACTTAAGTTGCATTATTTTACTGAAAGTATTTCTATATGCTTTAAAACTTTTATTTACGTTTTTTTTCCTCAAACAATAGTGGTTGTCAAATCTCTCCGATTTTCATGTTTTCCTGATTTATATAATTTACATTTTTTTATTTTCTGTTTTTTAAGTCTCAATTGGGCTACTAGATTACAAATGTCAAGAAAATCTAATGGAAGACCACATTTTTGACAATACTGAGTCGAATCTACAATCATAGTTTCATCATAATGACTTAGCACTCTTTCGATCTTTATGTTTATTTGCATCAAGTTCTTATTTTTTTATTCTTCATTTTAATGTTCAAGGCCGTAGACAACTTTTTTTGATGTCTGAGCTAAGCATCTTTAAAACATGAAGAAAAATTTATATTTAAGTATGTTTATACATATGAGGAATGAGAATTCTATGCAAAAATTTGCGGTGATTTGAGACTGGGAGCAACAAAAACCCCAAAACGTTAGCCCCCCCCCCCTCCTTCAAGGAGGGTTATGAATCAAATTCGTTGTTTTTTTTCCAATCTTTAACCTCATTTATATTTATCAACAAATTTCAAATTTGATTCAATAATCTTTAGTTGATCGGCTTTTATGACCTTATAAAGTTTACAGCCCCCTCAATTTGAGAGGGGTGTAAAATTTTTATAAGGTCATAAAAATCGAACAACAAGAGATAATTGAACCAATTTTAAAATTCGTCGAAGAATATAAATTAAATTTAAGATTGAAAAAAACAAAAACAAATTTGACTCATTGCCCTCCTATTTGGGGCTGGGGGGGGGGGGACTAACATTTTTGGCTTTTTGTTGTTCCCAGTCTCCGATCACCGCAATTTTTTGCATAGCATTCTCATCCATTACATGTATGAACATACATAAATATGGAGTTTTCTTCATGTTTTAAAGTTGCTTAGCTCAAACATCAAAAAAAGTTGTATACGGCCTTGATGTTTCGTTTGAAATAGAACATTCTTTACCAGCATGATAGTCTTTTTTTTTCTCACATAATTACATTGTAGCTCATTCCATACTATTAGCGTTGTAGCTTTTACGATTATTTTATTGTAATTTTTTGACGTTTTTAAAATACTTTCCAAAGTAATGTTTATGAAAAATATGTTAAATTTTAAGTGAAATAAATTTGCATAAATCATAATATATAACAAAATAAAATCTTATAACACCAAATAGGTCTTATATAAAATTTTATTTTACCTAGGTGAACATATTGTTTCATACAAATAAATACACGTGTTTTTTGATTAGTCATAAGTTATAAACTTCATACATTAATGTTTAACAGCTCTTGAGCTTATATAAAAACATAAATAACTAGGCCTGATGGTTTATAATGTTATTTATAACAACTTCAATAATATAATGACATATCTTAATATTTCACATACATAGACCAACATTACCCCATCTAATTATATTTTAAATTTTAAATGAACCACGTGAATCAGTGTCTTAAAGCTATACTATCCTGATAATATAGTAATTAGGCTTTAAAAATAACCATTTTCCATATGCTTATGTCTTATTGGAATATATTTTCTCTAAAGTTTAAAAACGGAGAAAAAAATGACTGTGTTGATGTATCTAGCATTTTAACTAAAAAAAGTTCCGTTTTTAACGGTATTATATCTAACGGCTTATATTTTAAGATTAGTTTGCTTAATATATTATAACAAATTGGTAAAAACAAAAACTTTTATATTTAAAGCCATTATAAATATAACAGATAAATATGAATAAGACCCATATTACCCTTACATTACCTCACCTTACCCTAAAACTTTTTTTTCAATTCATTTTTTTACAAAACCTTGAAACTTTGTCTTTAATAAAATTCTCTTTTATACAGCTATATATAAGATATACAGCTGTATATAAAATAGTGTACATTGGGTGTTCAAAAAAAAAATTTCAGAATTTGAAAAACCAAACCGTCTAGATTTGAAGCAAATATGTTTAAACTTACTCACAAAAAATTTCAGCACCATTAAACCACTCTTTTCTTGCCCTCAAAGCACATGTTTGGAAAAAAAGGGACCCAAAAATGACTAAAAACGGATTACTTTACGTGTCTTGAGGGCAAGGCTAGCATAAATATTTATAAAACATTTTTTTTTCAGGGTTTAGATAAATATCTGTATTTTTGATTAAAAAAGTATGGATTTTTTCTTTCTTCTCAAAAAACGGTATAACTTACATTTTAAATCGGCTAAAAAACGTTTATTACCTGGTGCGGATTGTTTTTATAACCTATTCAACCATTAAATTAAATCTTTGTTATTTAGATTCACAATGTAGTTTGCAAATGTATATATTCAAACTAAGAATAGAATTAATAGAATTAATCATTTTATTTACGTTTGTTATTTGTAATATTTTAATCAGAATAAAATAAAATACTTCTTAAGTTATGACTACAATTTTTTAATTTGTCTTCAAAAACCAGACTTCGCTTTTTTTTTTAATTTTTGCAAAATTTGGAGATTTTATTGCGAAAAATGCTCCTTATGTGCAGTATCAATGATATTCTGAAAAAATCAAACATGTGCCGAAGTACCTTATATCATTAGTAAATACGCGGTTTTCAAGTGGTCTTTAAAAGTAAATCATTAACACATAAGAATTGAAAAGGTTTTTTCAAATTTACCGAAAATGTTGGTTTTGTAGTATATGTGGTTATTGCATATCACGATTCAATATTACTTATCAAATCGAAAAAAAAATATTTTAAATATCAAAAGATTCAAAAGATTTTGTAGAAGTTTTTTCTATAGTTTATCTAATTAATCTTTTTTTTGTTTTTTTGTATTTTGTTTCTTTGTTAAGGAGGAAAGACTGTTAGATCTTTTTTTGGTAAGACTAGTGGAGCTTTTTCCAGAAATCCTGAAAGCAGAGCAAACTTTGTCAACAGATATCAGTCTATTCTGCTTTTCCTCTTCGTTGATGTAACGATGGACATATTGCTGCATCATGCTGACGGCTCTTTTTGAATGGTCATTGACAACAATAAGGCCATTGGCAAAACTTTCAAAATTTTTAAACGAAGACTGTGTATGCCAGTATTGCGGTATAGTGAAAGGCAGTCTTTGGCGGATCTTTCTCAGTACTAGCATTATTTTCTATCTCTTTTCTGTTGTCTTTCTTTTCTTTCTTTTTCTTTGTTTTTATTTTTAAAGCGTTCAGTTTTAGGCATTTTAAATAAAAGAATTGCAGCTGCAATTTTTTGTTTTTCATGTCAAGGCAAATCCTCATCCAATAGAGCTAGTGGAATCATAGTTGAGTCCAAGTACCAAGTGTGCTTGTAGAGCAAATCAAGCACAGCATCAAATGCTTTTGAATTCCAAAAAATATTTTTAAATTGAAGTATCTGATGGATAGCTTTAATATTGAAGTTGGGGGCCTTTGACACAATATTCTATTCTAAACACCACTTGGCATAAAAACAGACCACAAACTCCGCGATAAGCTTGATTTCTTTTTTGAGATCGTTTTTTTTTGAACGAAGTCAAGTTGAGAAAATAAAAGTTGCATTTTCAGTAAATTGCTTTACCAAGAAAAAGGGCATCATGGGTAGTTTTCCTAATTTTATAAACAGAGGGTGA
>NC_088932.1:47042500-47085000 GCF_038396675.1 Hydra vulgaris
TTCTATTTCTGCAAGAATTGTGAGTACTTCTTCGTAAGATAATCTTGCAGTTTTCAATATTTTTCTGAAAATTCTCTTTACTGAACGTACCATACGTTCAAAGAATCCTTCCCACCACGGAGCGGCTGCAACATTGAAGTGCCATAAAATGTCTTTTGTGGATACAAATTGTTGTGTTTCATCGGCTGTAAAACACGATCCATTATCGCTAATAATTTCGTAGGGTGCGCCAAATTTGCTAATGAGTCTTCGCAACCCTCGAATACACGCCAAAGCTGAACAATCAGGAACTAAATCTAAAATAAAACGTGTAAAACGTGTACTAGCACAAGAAGCTAAAAGTATCCAACACTTAAATATTTCTCCTTCAGAATATATATTTTTCACAAACAATGGTCACAGTAATCAATTCCTGTGTAAATATAATCATCGTTTACTCTACTTAAAGGTAACGGAGGAACATCAGGATAACTATAAGTTTTGCGTTCGTACCTTCGACACAAAAAACATTTTTAAAATAATTATTGAATTAAATTTCTAAGTTTTGGAATCCAAAATTCCAATCTTAATTTGGTTTAGCGTTTCTTTTACGCCGTTGCGCTTAATCCCAAATCGCCCCCTACGTCTTATTATTCCTTCGCTATCAAAAATCCTAAATCATTTTTTAGTTGTTTATAATTCTTAGAACTATATATATTTTGTTGGATAAGTTTAATCCAAATTATTTTGGCGTTTTTTAATTCAAAATAAGAAAGTAAAAGATTGTTATTTCGTACTTGCGTATTTTTTAAGCAAGATACGAATTTTAGAAAATAAGCAGTTACTCGTATTAAACGGGAGTATGAATTAAAATTAGTTATATCAATAAATTTTAAATCTATGAACGATTCATTAGTTATTAGTAATATTTTTGTTTCCTCTCGAGGGTATATTAATTTATTTTGATCAAAGGAAGGCCAAATCTCTCGAGTATAAAGAAATTTGGGTCCATTAAACCATAACTGATTATTAGTTAAATTTTCAATACTAGCACCTCATGATATAATATCCGCAGGATTACGATCTGTTTCGACATAATCCCAAAAGGAAAAGTCAAATAAATCTCTAATTTTTTCAAGACGGTTTTGAATAAATGTTTCATAAATTTTATTAGAATTTTTTATCCAATGTAAGCAAATATAAGAATCTGAAAATAATTTAATTTTAGAAATAAGAATAATTGAAGAAAGTTCCTTAACTACTTTTGAAATAAGTGTTGCAAGCAGTAAGCAACTTTTTAATTCTAATCGAGGTATTGTACATTTACTTAGCGAGGCTATTCTAGATTATGAAGTAACAAGAGAGGAACACTGCTCGTTCTCATTAAAAGTACATCTTAAATATATGCAACACCCAAAGGCTTTTAAACTAGCATTACTAAAACCATAAAGTTCAAATCGCGAGGAATTTGCACTCGATTTCGAAAAAAAATAACATCTAGGTACCCAAATCGACAGTACAGAACCTAAATCCTTATATATACCTTGCCATACTTTTAATAAATCTTTATTAGTTTTACTATCCCATCCTATTTTAGATATACAAATTTGTTGAAATAAAATTTTTAAACGTACAATTACTGAGTTTATTAGCCCCAAGGGATCGAAAAAAACTAGCTGTAAAACTAAGCACGTCCCTTTTTGTTGGAAAAGGGACGGCAATCTTAAATAACTCAAAAAACGAAAAAATAAATAAATCTAATTTCTTGTTCCATGTTAAACCTAAAACTTTAGTAATATTTTGACTCTGAAAATTCGTTTCATTTATTAACTTACCTAACTCGACCGACTTAGATTCAAATTTTCTTAAATTAAAACCAGCTTCACCTAGCCCGGAACGACATTTTTTATAAAAATTAAAACATTCAATGACAGAATCAGAGCAAAAACTTAATCGTCAACGTGAATAGAATTTAGTAATTGACTTACAAATATTGGATCAGAACTTAAATAACGCTCGGCATGTTTAATTAAAGTTGCTGAAAGAAGAAAAGGAGTGAACTGAAAGTTGCTGAAAGAAGTGACTCCAAATAAGACACAACATAATCTATATGTTACTAATTTATGATTTTTTAAATTTTTTATATCTAAATTATTGATATTTTCATACCACAAAAATCGTGTGAAATCGCGATGTTTCTCAAATATTGAAATGTTCAAAAGGGCTTTTTCAATATCTGCAATAAATGCTATCTTATTTACACGAAAACGTATCAAAACTCCATTTAGTGGAGTTGTTAAAGAAGGACCTGAATAAAATATCAACTTCTAAATATTCATCATCTCTATGATAATCTGCTAATTTTAAGTACTTTAAATGATTATAATTTTTACTCACAGTTTCTATATACTGGCCATTTAACGGAGAACAAATTTCTTTTACAAAACATATAACTTCAATAATAACTATGTCATTACCTTGAACATAAACTTTAACTCTATCTAAAATTTCATTTGTGTTATTATTTCCAAAAGTTTTGATATTAATTTTTTTAGAATCTATTGTTTTTAAATTTAATTTTTTACATAATGCAGGCATAATGTAACTTAATTGGGAACAGTTATTAAAGAGAAGACGACAATAATTGAATCGGGACTTATATTTTTGACTTTTACCCAGGCTGTCTGGAGTAAAACACGTTGATTAATTTTAGAAGATACATCTGCAACAGCTGTTAACTTTCCTGTTTTAGAGTTATTATCAAATTTATTATTCTCTTTAAAACTATCACAAATAGATATATGGTGAGGCTTGTCACACTTAAAACATCGAAAATTTGATCTACAATTTTTACTCGAGTGACTTTCGCGTAGGCAACGAAAGCAACATCTTTTTCAATTAAAATATTTTTCCTAGCTAAAACATCAGTCACTAAGTTACAATAATGAGATTTATGATTTTTTAAACAATAAACACATGTAATTAAATTTGTAGAAAAATTTTGATAACGGAAATTATTTTGCCTTATTCTGGTTAAACTTGTTACTAAACCGATTATCTGTCCCGTTAGCGTATAAAGTATTTGCAGTTATGGGATTTCTAAAATTTTCATAATTACTACGCGTATTATCTCTGGCACTTATTTCATTTTTTAATATTTCTAAAACGTTAAATATATTCCAAGCTTGACTTCGGTTTAATTCTCTATTTATAATTAAATTTAATTCCTCTGGTAATTTTTCTAATAAGATAGGAATTAAAATTGATCCATACATATTTTAATCTACTGATAAATTTTCCAAACTCCGAATTTGTATTTCTATTGTATCAAACATTATTCTTAATTTGCTTATATTTCTAACATCCTTAATTTTTTCTAGTGATAACAATTTTTTCATATGAATTAAAATTAATAATTGCTTATTGGAAAATCTATTTTTTAATATATTTAAAGCTACTGAATAATTTTCATTAGATAATGTTAATCCTGTAATTGTAGATAAGGCTTGGCCTTTAACTAAATTTCTAAGATAAGTCATTTTTGGTATATCAGACAATTCCATATTCTTATTTATAGCGCAATCAAAGTTTTCATAAAAAGTTTGCCGATTTTCTTGTTTACCGTCAAAGATTTCTAATTTAAGAGCGGGAAGCTTAACTGTCTAGCTAATAAACTTATTTGAACTTATATTATCTACATTATTTTTATTAATAAAGTTTTCTATACTTAAAATAGATCGCTTGTAAAACATGATAAACTCTGTACTCGTAATTTCTTCTTGTTCTAACTCCTCATCCACCTCAATCAAAGATGATATATCGCAATCAAACTGTGTAGTTTTCAAATATTTATCGATGGCTGTATTTTTCAGACTCGTCGACTCATTCAAGCAATCTCCGTGCAAACGACCAACCACAAGATTGTTAGCTTGCTCGAAAAACAATATTAGTAATAAATTCAAATGAATCGTTCTTTTTATAACTTAACTTCGATTATTAATTGTGTTTAATGTAAACAACGGTGGTAAGAAATTATATAAGAAAGATCAATCATCCAAAATGCAATTTTAGCTGTGAATAAAAAGGAACGAAGAATTCGAAACGCTGTTGATACATAAGGCATTTTTAAATTTGCTCTACATTGGCATATTGCTAATAAGCCAGCTCATCAAAAATGATATCAAATATTTTCAGGATATTCTTTGTGTGATATATGTAACCCATTATATTTTTTGTTTAATTTTAGATTTAGTAGTAGTTACCAATTTAATAATATATACTAGTTTTGCCCTACTTAAATTTTAGAACAGTTTCTTAAGTTTGTTTGTTTAAGAGTATTTTATAATAAAACACATAACGTTTTTTTTCTTTTAGTTGTAATTTTGTTGTTGTGGTGTATGGGTGTATGGGCGTGTAATTTGTATGGGCATGTTACTTGTTTAAGATTTTAATGTCTGAAAAAGTTTAAATGATAAAATGCCTTAATTTTTTATCACTTTTAAAGCTTTACAATGAACGAATAACTGTTCTTTTTTTAGTCCCACTTTGCCCCACTCATTTGCAAAATGTAGAAGTTTTGCTAGTCTAGAGTTTTGTTACGTTGGTTGTCATAGCTTATTTTTAGAAATTATTTTTTGTTTTTCCGTTTTCTTATATAAATGAATTTTAGGAAATTATAAAAGTTATGATTTAACTATGATTAGTTTATCTGCAACTAACATTTGTTTTTTAAGTGTCCCTATATGCCCCGCTCTACCCTATACGGAATGACTTCAGAAAAAAAAAATTGATCAAGTTATTTTGATTTCCCATATAGAAATTTGAGTTAATTCTTGTTATTATAAAATCTGTTTTGTATGTATAAACTCTTGAAATATTTAACTTGAATTTGTATGTGTGCAATTTTGCAAGATTTCTATATGTGTTTCTTGTCAAATTTAATTTCTATGCTCTATAAAGCATGCTCGATACAAACTTTATATACTGTTGCACCAGACTACTGGTAAAGTACTTTAAGAATGCAAAGTGTAAATTTTAAGCTGAGTTAGAGGTTGTTCTAAGCTTGTTACTGCATCTTTATACCAACTTGTTAATTATAAAGAGTTAAACATTTAAGTTTTTCGAAAAAGAAAATTTTTACAGATGTTTTACAAAACTAGCTTACATGTTTCATATAAATCTACAAACTCTTAAGAAGTTGCTGTTTAACCTAATTTTTAAGAAGACTTATAAGGAGTACGTCAATATTTTATAAGCTTTATTACAAGCTAGCAAAGAGTATTGAAGTCAAAAAGTGTAACCAAATAAAGGTGAATTATGGCAATTATTGTAATAAACTTTTCAAAAAAAATTTATTAATATTACTTCAAAATAAAACATTACACATCTCTATTTTAATATTATTATACAAGAGATATTCACAGAAATTTAAAAAAAGCACACTTGTTTTTATTGGTTATACCAAAAATTACATAATGAAACTATTCATAAAATTTGGAAATATGGAATAGATTTTATTTTAGTGTTTTTTTCATTTTTCTAGAGCAGACATTTTTTTTTCAGGAGTATATAATGTAAAATAAATTTTTAGCATAATAAATTTATTTTACATTATATACTCCTGTATAAATAATGTAAAATAAAACAATTATAGAATACAATAACCAATATTTTGTCTAGGTTAAAAGCTATATATTAACAAACATGTGCTTTACATTTTAAATTGAAATAAACAACAACATAAACTTTGTATGTTTGTAATTTTTCTTTCTACCTTTTCTAACTTTTCTTACTACTCTTAGTTTTTCATAAAGGTGTGGTAAGTTGAGAGTTATTGCTTTTGGTAATCAGTTTACTTATCAAAGCACACTTGTGGACATCAGGTTAAAGATTTTTTTTATAGCTTATTATGCTACAATGCTTTGTAATCTTTTATTACTATACATTACCAAAGACAATCTAAATCTGCTCTTGCTCACAATTGCTTTTATTTTGAGAGTGTTGTAAATTATCTGGGCTAGCTATAGCAATCAATAAGCAATATTCTCAAACTTAAAATGTTTTAGTGATGTACATAATTTATATATGGGAATAATAACGGTAAAAATCTGAAACAAAATTAGGTTATTTTTAAAAATATTTTTCTTGTTATATGATAGGATTAATGGGAACTTAATTTGAAAAAACTTTTATCAAGTTAATAATATTCAATTGATATTACTAGGTGAATTTTATAACTGTTTTAAAAAATTTATCGTATGAGAATCACAGCATAGTCAAGTTTTACCATTTTTATATCTTAGAGTTATAAAAGCCATTAGGAAAACAAACTAAATTTTTTAAATCTTTATTTTTAAGAAAATATTATGAAAATCACGGATGTTTTGAGTTGTGAAGTTTGGTTAAAGTAAAAGTACTATATTGTACAAAATCGGATAGAAAAATCATACTTTCTTCGTTATTATTTGGCAATTACTTAGTTTCACTCTTATTAATCGATACTTTTAATGACATTAGTTTTGATTTTAACTTAAGCGCTAAAGCCTCTCTTTTAAAATCAGCGAATCAGATTGCGCAAATCTCTGCCTATTCTAAGACTGTACAGGGTTTCATAATATGCAAACCAGAACCGTTCAGGAGTTTGCTTCTCGGAAATAATGCAAAAAGCCTAAAATGTTTTCAAAAATCGATTTTCCACCATTAAGTACATCTAAAACTGTGACTTCTGCAACTTTAAGCAGTATTTCTGAAGCAAATATAATGTATGTTACATCTGTATCAAACAATTGTTTAACTTCTACTTGTAAATTTGAAACTTTAACAACTTCTTCCTTAAAGTCTTGTGCAGCTTCCAGTTGTGTATCTGCCAATTGTGAAACTTCTGTTGTGTCTTCCACTAAGTCTGTTAATTTATCAAATGGTCATGTTTCGATTGAAAAGAATAAACAAATTATTATGTCTTCAGAACAGAGTATGAGTAAAAATAAATCTTCTGAAATGGATCTTAGCAAATGTGAATTTACTGAACAGGGTACAAATACACTTCTTTGTTCTGACTCTTCTAGGCTGTGTAACAGTTTTCAAAAAGTACATATAGCCTACTGTAAAGTGCGAATTGCTGCTTTATTTTACTTTCACAAAGGAAAAAAATTAAAAGTTGAAGAGTTAAAATTATTTTATAAAGATATGTTTAGAGAAAATTTTTTTAAGGATAATGTTTTAAAGTACTATGTTTTAAAAGTAAATTCTGATATGCAGCTCTCAGAGCTCTTTATTCAACAATTTTGTGGTGATTTTTTAAAGTTATCTAAAAAAGCTAGTACATTAACTGTTGAAGTTATAGAAACCAAGGATGTTAGTTTTCTGTATATAACCTTAATGAATGAGTTGATAGGCTTACTTGAAAAACTGGATCTTCCTTATAATTATCCACTGCAAACAGAGTTGACTTTGCTAGGAAATATTACAAGAGATGTAGATGTTTATCGAGTTGGTGATAGGAATGGGTGCTTTTATTCTATGCTCTCTTTTGGTGTACCACATCGCAGAGTTTTGTCTGGTAGAGAAAGACCAACTTTAGATGAAATCAATCAAAAGGTCTTACAAATTCAAAATAAGATTTGCAGAAGAAATGATGTTGTCAAAGTTGCTGAAATTGTGAAAGAACTTTGTGTTTTTTATAATGTTTCCTGTGTTGCAGATTTATGTCCATTTGAAAGCAGAAAAATAAGACAAGAAACTGATATTCCTGCTATATATGATATTATTAGACTACAAGGAAAGGTACAATTAATTTTTTGACTTGTAATTTTTTTTTTCATCAAAGGAAATGAAACATGTCACTTAATAAAAAATCAGTGCTGAAAATAACTGCTGATCAAAAATTAATTATTGTCTATTTTTAGAAAAAATGATGTTTTGATCTCTTTATATCAATTCTGGCCTATCAGATTTAATTGGCAAGAATTGCAAAGTAAACTAAAAATTTGAATACATTAAAAAACAGAAAGTTGGAGTTGTTTATTTAGCAACTAAATGTTTCTGATTATTAGAATAAAAATAGTTTTAAGTATAATAAATATAGCCATCATAAGAATTTGAGCAAAATAACTAAATAAATAAAATAATATTTTCTTTTGGTTACTCTCAGATACTTAGTTACTTAATACCCTCTTGAAATGTGTTAATTAAGTACAATCAGTATAAAAAGTTTTAAAAACATTGGGAATTAGATTTAAAAATATGTGAATAATGAACTTACCATAACCTGTATTATACAGGTCATGGTAAGTCTATTCCACACTGACCATTTCTATACTTATTTTTTATATAGTTGTTTTATTTCAATAATTTTTAGCAGATGGTAGAAAATAAAAATTTGTCAAATCTTTGTTTTGAGTTAATGATTAAGGTCCACTTTATAACTTCTTATTGTAAAATAAAAAAAAATTCTATAAAAAATAAGGAACAGAACTAGTAATTTTTTTCTTTATTAAGTTCCTTTTAATGTGTGTTAAACGTGCTGACTTAATTAATTATCTAAGCACATTAATTGCTTAAGTATCTCTGTTGTGACATACGCACAAAAAATTTCTACCGCTGTTTTTGATGCTTATTGAAATTTTAAACTTTTTAAAAACTCTCTCCTTTTTGTTTGTTGTAGTACATGTTATGTAATATTACTTTTTTTTATGTTATGTATACAACATCAATAGAACTTTAAAAATCTCTTATTTTGTATTTTAGAAAGTTGAAAAAGATTAATAAAATTACTTGAGCTTTTTTTCTTGAGACTGCTAACTCTTTACATGCTTGATGCACCCTATGAGATTCACTCCCAGTGTTTATCAGAGATGATTGCACATTTTTTTTTAAGAATTCCACCTGTCTAATCATTATTTTCTCTGTTTTTTTAAGACAGTGAATATCATCAACCTTAATTTAATATATAATATCATCAGCCTTTACTTATAGATGAATATCATTAACCATCAAAAAAATTAATTTGCAAGCAACAGAATTTGAACTTTTGTGTTGTATTTTGGAAGCTCAGCAAGCTAACCACTTTGGACACTAAGGCGCACTATTCTGCCAATTTTTAACACAAATAAATAAAAGAATATTTTTATAAAATGGCAGAACTATGGCAATTCACTTCAGAAAGGCTGTAAGGTAATCATTTTAGCCACAAAGGCCCATTGTTCGAGGAATGTTTTAACACTATTTAATAAACAAAAGTCTTTATAAAACAGCAAATAAATGCTATAAATCAAAATTAAAGAGATGTTACCGCAATGCAATTTCAAGCAAAAGTAAAACTGTAAAACTTGATATATGTTAAAATATTACATAATTTAAAGTTTATATAAGTTAGATATATGCATACAGTTTAGCTCAGAGAAGTGCTGCAACTCTTTCTCGCCATTAACTAGGGTGTAATGCCGTCATGAGTTCTGTGTAAACATACACGAATGAGTAATGGCAGCAGCAAGTTCAGTATTAAAATATTGTAGGACTCATCACTGGTAAGAATGAAAACTTCAGTGTAATTAGGCTTTAAAATCTTCGACCTTTAAAAAGCCTTGTAAATTTTGATTTTTCAAAAATTCGGTTTTGCGTTTATTTCTCATTGTATAAATTTCATAAGCATATTAAATCCTATTGAAATTATAATGAAACAACTGTTAAAAAAATGCCAATTGACCATTAACTGTTACAAAAATGTCATTTGAAGCCAAACTCAAACTAAATTATTTTATTCGTATTCTATAAAAATTCCCACACACCCTTTTGTTAAGGGCCCCTCATTTATTAGATCTGGACTAAAGTAAATTGTTTAATTATCTCAAAAGACAATTTATTATTCATTTTATAATTTATAATTATAATTTTATAATTTATAATTATTATTTTATAATTATAATTTTCATTTAATAATAAAATGGTATAAATAATTATATAAAATCGAATAAATCGCGAAGAAAAAATTAAAGCTTTAGTTTTTGTTAAGAAAGATTTTTTTTTTTTATATTAATTTAAATTACTCAAAACAAGTGATAGATTTTTAACAAAAATGATATTATCATCTATTAGCTCTTTGTAATTACAATTTTTTTTCAAAAAAATAAACTGCTGGAAAAAGTAAAGTTTTAAATAAGAAATCAGTATCTAAACAAGCAGCTAAGAAAGAAAAGATTTTACTTCTTTCCTAGTGGGCGTTTTGCCTAAAAGTAAAGATTTATTTTTTTTAAGAATAATGTAAAGCTTAACTTATTTTTAAATTTATGTGAAAGTTACAAAAATTAAAATTGATCCTCTGTAAACTTCTTTATATTATGTTTTATTCCAGTCAATCAGTTTTGATTGGTAACCTTTTAAATATTATTTCCAGCACTGATAAATTAATTATTATAACCCATTTATGTTTGCTTATAGTATATCATTAACTGAGGTTTTGAGTTTATTATGTTTTCATGTTTACCTTAATCCACAAAAAGTATATATAAATATATATATATATATATATATATATATATATATATATATATATATATATATATATATATATATATATATATATATATATATATAGTTCTACAGATTGTTGCATTTGGGAAGAGCGGAAGGAAAAAAATGATTCTTATGCCAACACATACGTCACTTTTAATTACTTTTGACTTTCGTCCAACATTTGCGTGTTGTCAGAAAGTTAAAACCATTAATTTAATTACAAGTTAATCGTTTTTTGAAAAAACCACAAAAACGTAAATTTAATTGACCAGAATGTTTTTAAAAACATTCTGAATGTTTTTAACAATATAAACAATGTTTTTTTTTTTTTTTTAATAAAATGTTTTTATTTTTAATTTTTTTATTAAAATGTTTTTTATTTTTATTTTTTTACTGTAAATCATGCGTGGAGTGTTGCTACATAGACTATCTTATAGCCTGACTTGCAAGGGAGTGCTGCTACATCGACTGACAAATAGCCTGACTCGCAACGGAGTGCTGCTACATCTACTATCTTTTAGCCTGACCCGCAAGGGAGTGCTGCTACATCGACTGAGGGTTTGGTTGGGGCAGGCAGTCTATCAATTATTAAAAAAAAGTTCCGGTCCTGCATTTTAATTTTTACTTTTTGTCAACAAAATATGGAAAAAACTTATATAAAAACTTATATATATATATATATATTATGCTTCGGCCTCCCGGTTCAAAAAAATAACATTACGTGATGTTACGTGACAGCAACTTTTATCCCGATTGAACCAAGACATTACTGCACTTTTAAAAAATTTGTCTCGATTGAAACGTTATGTTCCAGGAATAACATGATGTTCTGATTGAATAACCACACTCAAAAATTTGGTGTGGTTATGAACCAAGATGAACCAAGAATAACGTGACAAACCGTGACGTTTTTGGACTTAACGTGATTCTTGGTTTATAACTTACCAAGATTAACGTGAAAAACCGTGACGTTCCGGGACAAACCATTACTTCTTGGTTTTTTAAATTTTACAGTTATTTTTATTATTACAGTTATCAATGGGCAGGTACCCGGTTGCCCGGGTACCCGTTGACAGCCTTAGTTATGATATGAACCAAAGTTAGATAAAGCGCTATGTAAAGGGGTGCGTTATCTACATTCGTTTTAAAGCATAGTTTGTTAAGCAATAATTGCCTTTAACGCGTATTTTGTGTTAAAAATGTTTTATTTAAAAAATTTATAAAATTGCATTTTTGGAAAAGTGCGGTAACGTAACGGAATGTCACGTTATGTCATGGTATTAAAAACAAAAAACTGGTGTGGTTTGATTTTGGTTTATGCAGTTTCCCAATTGGTAAATGAACCGGGATGTGCGGTTTCAACCGTTACCGCACCAACCTCGTCCTGATTGAACCAAGGTGTTTACATTCCTACCGGGGTAACGTGATTCCCGGTTCATTTTGGGAATAACGTTCCAAGATGCCGAAGCCTAATATATATATATAAAACATATATATATATATATATACATAATATATATAATTTATATATATAAAATATATATAATATCAGCATGGAAAATAACAGGCGGTCAACGGTCAAAACGAATTCTTCCTGGTCAAGGTTGACCGGTTGAAAAAAAAAAATTATATAACGTTTGACAAATTATCAGGATGTCTTTGAAAATGCATATACCAAAATTTCATAAAATGTAAATCTTTGAAAAAAGCTTCTAAAATAATTTTATCATTTGTACGCTACTTTAAATTGCTTCGTTAGTGAGTATTATAAATGATGTAAACTATTAATTTTTTTTGCTTCGCTTATCAAGACTAATTTCATTTTACTGGTGGTGAAATCCATAACTGCTTTTTTCAAAAATGATTGAAGTTCTTATTTTATTATTGTTTTAATAATAATATAATATTAACTTAGAACATTTTTTTATTTCTACATTTTATTTATAGTTTCTTTATATCATTTTATTTATTTTTCTTTTTTTTCACTTTTTTTTACCTTTTGCTTTTACATTTTACTTTTTGCTACCAATTGCAATGAAAAAATACCTTTATTTTTTATTTTTAATTTAATTTATCCGTAGTCAACAAAACTTACAAATTATCAACTAAGAGTCGCACACCAAGACCAATGATTGTAGCGTTAATTGCCGAATCCATAGAAGAGCGTTTGGAAACACAAAATACAGTTCCTGATATGTATGGAATGTTAATCCTAAACACTGGTGACTGGTTTCAAAATAACATCAATAATTCATTTGCTGATGATAACATCGAAAAATTGTATGACTTTTATAATATGACGTTACGTTATGCTGGCTTCACTGGAAGTGTAAATAATATGTTAGATGCTCGGCATAACTTAATTGATTACACTGTCAAATATTTGGCACCAGATAAAACTGAGTACCGTAAAGTATGGTATCAAATTCTTGTTGAATTGTTGTTCATATTGCCTGTTTCGAATGAAAAGGTTGAGTGTCTTTTTTCTTTTATGAATAGAATTAAAACTGACACAAGAAGTCGCTTAACTGAAAAATGGCTCAATAATTTAATTCGGGTGTGCACTAATGAAACAAATAGTGAAGAATTTGATGTGAATCCTGCCATTGAATTATGGGCCGAAGATACATTGCGAAGGCCTACACAAGAAAGTCGAAAAATTTATTCAAAAAAAGAAAAAAAAAAAAACTATTGAAACATTAATTGATTTAGAATCATCATCAGACGAGTCTTTAGATTTAAAATTGTCTTTCAATGAAACTTTGGATAATGAATCAGATGAAATGTATCTTTAAAAAAACATTTTTAAGTTACATAAAACTTTGTTTTTTGTAACTTAGGCAATTATTATAGTAGATTATATAAAACGATACTTGATTAAGTATTCAGTTAAAATTATTTTGATATAACATAAAAATGTTTATTTTTTATTTTTTTAAAAAACAGAATACAAATAAAAAAAGAATTCGAGTTCATTCATTTTAAAGTATCAAGTTATTGTTTTATTTACAATGTTTCGTCATGCAGAATAATTGCTATGATGAAGATTTAAACCAAAAAAATTAAAATTTTGACTGCCCAAAACAAATGATTGATCATCAATTTTATGTATTAGCCAGTCAGTTTGACCGCTCGCCTTTGATTTCTTATTTTCCACGCTGTTATATATATATATATATATATATATAAATATATATTATATATGTATAAAATATATATTATATATGTATATTATATATATATATATATATATTATATATATATATTATATATGTATAAAATATATATTATATATGTATATTATATATATATATATATATATATATATATATATATATATATATATATATATATATATATATATATTAAAATATAAATTATATTATTATTATTCTTAAATTTATTATTGCTCTGTTCTTTAAGAACATTGAGCATTCTATTTGTTGAATATACTAACATAATATAAACAATATATATATATATATATATATATATATATATATATATATATATATATATATATATATATATATATATATATATATATATATATATATATATATGTAAGTATAATGTATCAGGGGTTATTCTAGGAAAAAATTTTGGGCGGTTGTACTCCCCTGTACCCTCTGGAGAAATTTAGCTGAAATATTGCCTAATATTGGAGTTTTTCCACGAAAAAAACAATTTTTGCCCTAAAAAATGTAAAAAAAAAAAAAAATAAAAAAGTCCTTTATTTTTTATTTTTGACAGCGTCAACCATATATGGTTGACGCTGTCAAAAATGGTCTAGAATAGCCCCTGTGTATGATATATAAGGTTGCAGAAATTGTAAAAAAATTGTTAAAAAATGAGTTATGTTTATAATCTCTTATTTTTTAAATAGGGGATTATAAACGTCTATAGTAAAAATAATAACCAAGGTGGTGAGTGAGGGGAGGAGATGCAGATATTTTTTAAGAGAATATCACTGTTAGATAAAGAGTTAATTTTTAAATCAAGAGTCGCTAAAAAGCAAAGAACAATATTTTTAGTATGTTAATACAATTAATGTAAATTTTTAGTTATGGTTCTAAAATTATTAAACAAATTTTTTTGTTTGTTAAAATATCTTTCAAAATTAGTTTCGCCAAGAAGGCTCAGAGGTTGAAGATCATTAGGAATTTTATTACAGTTACTAGTGCAAAAATACTCACAAAATCCTTGGACTGCTGTACTTTCACAAATATTGAAAGTTTTAGGTAACTTTTTGTTACTGTTTCCAAAGCATGGATCTTGTTCCACAAGCCATTTTGTTTTATCAAAAATTAGCAAATTTTTTATCAAACTGTCATATTTTTATTTGTTTGGATATTTTTCCTGTAACAATTTATGTGCAGCACTAGTTGTAAACATTTTAGAATCAAGATTTTCACTTAGTTTACTAAAAACTTCTGTTTGATTAATTTTTGAGACTTTATGTATCTTCAATTTAATGCCTTTAAATTCAATTTTTTCTGCTGCAAGCTGTGTTTTCAAATAATTTTTGCAGGAATTATTTTGAGCAAAAGAAAAATTGTATAATAAAAAATTATTGTCAAAACCTAGACAATGTAAAGCACTTATAAAAAAGTTTTTATAGAAGAGGCTTCTGTGTTTATTAATTCAGTTAGGTCAAAAAATATACTTTTCAATGATATTTGTTTCTGGAATGTTCACTCACATGCATATTGACAAAGCAAATTTTTTGCAAATCATTGTAGGTTTATCAATCATAAATCTGATTTTACTATTGTTATAGAGTTAGCAAGCTTTGTATGGGTTTCATTAGAAATATGATGGATAATATCAGCACATGCATGATCCAATTGTAAAATACAAACCATGCTCAAGCCATTTTCCACCTGAAATGATCAAGTAAAACTAATGCATCCTATATTTCACTCCTCAAAAAAATATATACATAATAAGAAAAGAATGTCAAAAAAAGTCTTTTAATTTTGCTGTAATTAGTAACTTTTGTTTTGAAATACGAAAGAAAAGACACATTGTTTTGTAATTTTGAATTTTTTATTGAACTTTATGTTTATGCAATTTTTGAAGTATGACGCTACTAATAGTTAAAACGTTGTTTCATTTGCTCAAAACTGCAATTTTACTGAACTTTTTTATTAGTAGTAAAAAAATCTAAAGAAGATTTTTATAACTCTATTAGGTACTGGTAAGATCCTGCCAAAGGTAAGGAAATGGTTTTTAAACTTTAAAAAGTAAAGGAATGGTATCCCACCTCACTTTGAGCACTGTATATATTTATGTATGTATATATATATATATATATATATATATATATATATATATATATATATATATATATATATATATATATATATATATATATATATATATATATATATATATATGTTCTATTTTGCAAGATAAGTTTTTATAGAATATAAAATGCATATTTTAAGGCCAGTTTGATAAAAATTAGGATTATTAAATGAAAAAAAAAGCAATTTTGATGTTATAAATGGGAATGCAAGTTTCGACAAAAATAAAATATCAGAATTCGGAATTAGAAATTGAATTTTTTCGGAGTCGAATTCCGAAAATATTTTAAATTTTTAAATGTCTATAAAAATAATAAAAATAACTTATTTGAAATAATTCATTGTTATTTATTGCATGAAAAATACTTTCTTTAAAAGTAAAAATGGAACAAAAAATTATGCCAAATTCAAACAGTACAGAAACATTCTTCTTCTTTCGGCATTTCCCGTTTAGGGGTCGCCACAGCGGATCAAACTCCTCCATCTAGCCCTATCACCACCACTCTCATATCCTCCTCCACTGCATCCATAAACCTCCTCTTAGGTCTACCTCTCCTCCTCTTGCCTGTAAGTTCCATCCCCAAAACCTTCCTGCCAATATAGCTCTCCTGTCTCCTCTGTACATGTCCAAACCATCTCAATCTTGATTCTCTAACTTAATCTCCAAAACATACTACATGTGCTGATCCTCTAATAAGCTCATTTCTAATCCTATCCTTCTTTGTCACTCCAAATTAGAATCTTAACATCTTCATCTCAGACACCTCCATCTCCCTCACTTGTCTCTTTGTCAGTGCCACTGTCTCCAGTCCATACAACATAGCAGGTCTCACTACTGTCCTATAGATCTTACCCTTCATTCTAGCTGACACCCTTCTATCACAGATCACACCAGACACTTTGTGCCATCCACACCACCCTGCCTGCACTCTCTTCTTTACCTCTCTTTCACTTCCTCCATTACTCTGTAACCTCGACCCTAAGTAGGTAAACTCGTCAACCTTCACCAAATCAACTCCTTGTAACTGGACCTGTCCACCGTCTGCCCTCTCATTCACACACGTGTACTCTGGTTTACTCCTGCTCACTTTCATTCCCCTGCTTTCCAAAGCATACCTCCATCTTTCCAAGTTTACCTCCACTTGCTCCCTACTCTCACTACAGATCACAATGTCATCAGCAAACATCATAGTCCAAGGGGACTCCTGTCTAACTTCGTCCGTCAGTCTGTTCATGACAGTTGTGAACAGGAAGGGACTCAGGGCTGATCCCTGATATAGTCCTACTTCCACTTTAAACCTGTCTGTCATTCCTACTGCACATCTCACTGCTGTCACACTGTTCTCATACATATCCTGCACCACCCTCACTTACCTTTCCGCTACTCCTGACCTCCTCATACAATACCAAAGCTCCTGTCTCAGAACTCTATCTTAAGCTTTCTCTAAGTCCACAAACACACAATGTAACTCCTGTCCTTCCCTATACTTCTCCATTAACACTCTCAGAGCAAACATAGCATCTGTGGTGCACTTAGCTGGCATGAAACCATACTGCTGCTCACAGATCTCTACTTTCCTCTAAGCCGAGCTTTCACTACTCTTTCCCAGATTTTCAGGCTGTGACTGATCAACTTTGTTCCCCTGTAATTACTACAGCTCTGAACGTCGCCCTTATTCTTGAAAATTGGCACCATTATGTTATGTCTCCACTCCTCAGGCATCTTCTGACCTTCCAAGATTCTGTCAAATAACCCTGTCAAAAACTCCACTGCTATCTCTCCCAAACATTTCCATGCCTCCACTGGAATATCGTCCGGTCCAACTGCCTTACTGCACTTCATTCTCCGAATTGCAGCCTAAAAACATTCTAATATAGTATATCATTTAATAATAAAAAAAATAAAATTGTTTTATTTGCCTAAAATGTGCCTTGAGTAAGCAGAGATCACTTAAAGCTGCGTCTCCGAGTCTCGTTCGAACTTTTGTACAAAAGTTACCAGCAATAGAGAAGGCTCGCTCAGACTCCACACTCAATGGTGGAATCAAAATCAAATGTGAGTAGACACACTCTAATATTTTGGCATGAATGCCGTTCTTTTCAAAGAATTATATTTCAGATTTAATTTTTGAAATTAGGCTCCTATTTTTTATTTGTTGAGTTGAGTTGGACGTTATGTTGGGCAATAAATTCAATTGAATTTTGTTCTCCAACTTTTGCCTTAATGTTAAGAGTTTAGTTTGTTTTTCCAACATCACTTCTATCACATTGTCAGCTTCTGACTGCTTGTCTGAGGAAGTTTCCATGTAAGTGTTAAATATCAATCTTTGTGCAAAGTTTTCAATAACTTTGGGTATTGTTTTTTTCAATGGTTTAGTGAAAGATGCGTGAATCTCACTATTTCTGTCATTGTGTAAATACTGTATAGTTCCAGACACATTAGTTTGGCTTATTCGGTCTTCTAATTTCTTTAATTTTGATAAAAGTTCATCAGATCTGAAATTCTCAAGCATAAAAAAAAATGCCGCATCAGCAGAAAGCAGATTTGCACAACAGCCATGTTCGTTGAGGTTCGTGTTTTGGAGTTATAGTATTGATAGAGGGTTGAAAAGTAGCCTCCTAGACTGTAGTGGCCTTCTCAGTTTTAGGAAGGTGAATAATTAAAAAACAAACAGTTCTTCTGCACATTACTTTACACCAATACTAATTACAATATTTGTAATATTCTTATCAATTATTGCTCTGTTTTTTTTCAGTTTTGTCAGGCAATCTGCAATCTGTAAATGTGTTTTATCTGACATTCAGGGCATTATAAGTTATAATCCTCCTTTTGCTTTGTAAGTTGCAGCAGCAAAATAAGCAATGATCCCAGCCCATTTCTTGTCTAATTTTGTTAATCTTAAATACAGAGATGAAGTTTTAACAGATATAGAAACAATATATATATATATATATATATATATATATATATATATATATATATATATATATATATAATATATATATATATATATATATATATATATATATATATATATATATATATATTAGGGCTGTTCATGTTGAACACAGGAAAAAAAAATTTTTCTCGGATTTGAATGCATAGTTGTTTATTTTGTGCCATTTGACATAGTAATTGACTGTGGAAAAAATCTTTCCAATCAGATAATGTTTAGGGGGTGCTCAATGACCATAAAGTTTTACGAAAAACGTCAAAAACGTGTAAAAAGTTCCAAAGTTCCAAAAATTTCTAGAACCTGGTTAGTTAGATTTTTTCCACTGAAATATTGTCTGATTGCGTGCTATATAGATTAATTAAAGTGCAGCAGATTAACTGTCATCAGGGCACCAGACTAAAAAATGTCTGCTAGTGTTTAAAACAGCTGTGTTTATATCATTTTGTTAAAATTTGTATTCATAATTTTAATACTATTATTTAACTCAATTTAGAATTTGTTCAAACAGAATAAAAAGGTTTACAAGTATAAATATTATTTTTATTTGGAATTTCAGTTTGACAACAAATGTATTAATATTTTGATAGTACCTAACCTTAGTAACCTATTACAGAAAACTAGCATGGTAGTCTGGTAGTGTATTGTTTGTTATTAAGTGCAGATAATAATAATTTCTAATTTGAAAATATTTAATTAATTTCTTTAGTAATAATTATTATAATATATTGCTGCAGCTGCATAAACCAACAACTGAATGATAAGTTTGTATAATATGGTATTGAGTTTTGATTTTCTCATAATATTTCAGTTATCATTGAAATGGCAGCATCATCTCGTGTTGCTATCTCTACACGACTTCAAACCAAAATCTTTTTAATTGGACAACCAGTGCCAAATCTTCCAGATAAAGTTCTTCCCTTAACATCTGATGTTTTAAAAACATTTTTTTATCATCTTAATTCAACCAAAAAGTCAGTGCCTGAAAGTCTTAAAACAACTGTTGATGAACTGATTATTATTTGGAATAAAGCCCGTATTCCGACAGCATTTCATCCGAATGTAGTCTTAAAGTTGAAAACTTTAGTCCAGGAATTTAAATTAATAAAAAAAAAAAATCCAGATTGTCAGATTCTCAGAAATCGAGAGAGAAATCATTTACAGACACCATTGGCCTACTTTTTGACATTGCCCACAAGGATGCTGAAACCATGATCAGAATTGAAGAAGATAAAGAATTTTTATTGGATCAGAGATGTCAGAGAAAAATGGTGATGTTTGGAGAGGACAAAGAACTTTCAAAATTAGAAGAAAGAAATGAAGCAAGGAAACAAGCAGAGAGAGAACGAAAGCTAAAAGAAGAGCAAAGACAATCTGGTGCGAGTGCAATAGTTCCTGTTATTGAACCTTTACATGACGAAAGTTATAGTGATGACAACGATAACGATGCTGTTGATAATGACAAAATGGTTGATAGAGATTTTGAGATAGAAATCCCTGTTTATTACAGACAACAAGTCAGTAAAGCAAGTTCTTCAGGGTCAGCTGAATCAAGTTTAGCAAGTACTCCAAAACGACAATGTATCTTAGATACAATTCTTGACTCGCCTGATGTTTCATCAACATTAGACAGAATTAATCTATCTGACACAAAATTTACTATACTAGCAGCAGCAATTGCAAGGGCTGGTGGACAGAACCTCGATGATGGATCATTGTCACGTTCTACAGTCCGTAGAAAACGAACCTATCATCGATCAAATATTGAAGCCACTGTTCGAACTGAATTCTGCGATTTGGACAAACCACCATTAATTGTCCACTGGGATGGCAAACTGATGATAGATCGTACAAATTCTGCAGCCCCTAAAGCAAATGTTGACCGGCTATCTGTAGGTGTGACAGGTCACAATGTTGACAAAATACTTGGAATAGCAAAACTATCAGCTGGAACTGGAGAAGCCCAAGCAAAAGCAGTTATTCATCTGCTTAATTTCTGGGACATAATTGGTGATGTTATTGGAATGAGTTTTGATACTACAGCCTCTAACACTGGCTCCAAAAATGGTGCATGTGTAGTTCTAGAGTAACATATAGGTAGAAATTTGTTATATTTCGCTTGCAGACACCATGTTCATGAGATCATAGTAGCAGGAGTGTTTGGATCACTATTTGGACCATCATCTGGTCCCAACATACCTCTTTTCCAGAGATTTCAGCAATATTGGCCCAAAGTTAATCAAGGAAATTTTAAACCTCTGGATGACATTCGAATGAAAATACCCCTGGTGCAAGAACTACAAAATGAAGTGATTGCATTCCTCAAAGAAAACCTGCATGTTAAAATGCCAAGGGATGACTACAAAGAAATCATGGATCTCTGTCTGTTAATACTTGGAAAACTGCCTGATCAAGAAGAGAAAAATTATCATTTCAAGATCCCTGGTGCTTATCACATGGCTCGCTGGATGGCCAAGGTTATTTATTGTTTTAAGATTTATTTATTTCGTGAAGAGTTCAAGTTGACCACAAAAGAGGAAAAAAATCTCTGTGAATTTTGCTTATTTGCTAGTCTGGTTTATGTAAAATCTTGGATATCATGCACAAATGCCAGCGATGCTCCAGTTAATGACTTGTTTCTGTTTCAGCAACTTAAGCAGTTTGCAGTTGTGAATAAAACGATTTCCGAAGCAGCAGTCAAGAACTTTCAAAACCATTTGTGGTACCTTTCACCAGAATTGGTCCCACTAGCTTTGTTTTCAAACAAACTTCAAACGGAAGAGAAGCGAAAAATGATTTCCAACATGAAGTTTCACGGTGAGAACTGGTCTGAAAGGTTGATCAAATTAAAGAACATTGAAAGTCTAGAGAAGAAATCTCTGGACATGCTGGTGACATCAGTTTCAGCAAGTGCGTTGCGGTCAATGAAGGTTGATATTGATTTTCTGTTCAACAACGATCCAGCTACCTGGAATGATTCCCCAGAATAACAAGAAGGAAAAAATTTAGTATATTCATTGAAAGTAGTAAATGATGCTGCCGAACGATCTGTGGCTTTAATGTCGATGTTTAATGAATCGATTACAAGGAATGAATCTGAAATGCAGAGGTTAATTCAGGTGGTTGAGGATCACAGAAAGCGAGTGCCAGATGCCAGAAAGTGTACTCTGAAGAGTTATAGTCCTCGCTAGCATTAACATTGCACGAACTATAACATTACGATAATTAAATGTTAATTGCTCATATGTTTTTTTGTTTATAATTCGTATTTTAATCAATGACAAAGAGTCAAAAATCCTAGTGTTTTATTTTGGAAAAATTCTGATATAACAAAAACCGCAGAACTTTAGTCGTATTGCAGTATTTTATTTCATTAATTTCTCTGCTAATAAACCAGTCTAAAGTGGATGTGGATTGTAATTTGTATTCAGAATTTAATATTTAGAGATAATTAAAACTGATCAAATCTGAAAAATCTAATTAACCGGGTTTTAGAAATTTGTGGAACTTTGTTACTTTTTCCATGTTTTTCACATTTTTCGTAAAACTTTATGGTCATTGAGCACCCCCTAAACATTATCTGATTGGAAAGATTTTTTGCACAGTTAATTACTATGTCAAATGGCACAAAATAAACAACTATGCAATCAAATCTGAAAAAAAAAATTTTTTTGGACAGCCCTACAATATATATATATATATATATATATATATATATATATATATATATATATATATATATATATATATATATATATATATATATATATATATATATATATATACATATATATATATATATATATATATATACATATATATATATATATATATATATATATATATATATATATATATATATATATATATATATATATATATATATATATATATGTATGTATGTATGTATGTATGTATATAATATATATATATATATGTATAAATTGATTTTAATAAAAAAGGCAGCGTATAACTATTTTTTAAATATATTTTAATATAATAATATATTAACAATATTTCGCTGACCTATTGTGGTCAGTGTCATCAGGTAATAAAAAAAATGTTAAAAAATAACATAAAACCAACTGTTTAAAAAAGAAGACAATTGAAAGCGTAAAATATAAAAACCAATCAAATAATACAAAAGTGGCGTCAGTTAAATTTTTTTCAAAATTGATCCCAAAGTTTTTGTTTTCACATTATCCCCGTCATCTCTATTCAGAACAGTTTGCCAAATACCTATCTGGTGTCGAATTCTTGCTTTATTTATCTCCAGGGATTTTCTAACTTTTCTTATCCTTTATTCTGAAATGACTGCCAAGGTTTTAGGATTCAGCCAATCAAATGTACCACGGCATGTTCTAGAATGTTCCGTGGCTCCTGAACTCGACCATTTTTGATTTTTACAAGCTCTTTGATGTTCCATACTTCTTGAAATGATTTTCTTTTTGGTCTCACCAATATATATACTTCTGCATGAGCATTTAAGCTCGTAGACACCCGGATTCGAGTTCAGTGGTAGTTTTGTTTTGTTGTTGCATAGTATGTTATTTAAATTGGGAGGTGAAGTAAATATAACTCTGATGCTTTGTTTTCTAAAATCTCTTTGGAATTTAGGGCCAATAATTCAAGGTAGTTTAACAAACTGCTTATCTAATTGTTTAGATGTAGTATTTTTTGAAACGTGGTCTAAATAGTATTTAGTTATTTTAATAAGATTACTTTGTTATAGCCGTTTTCTAAAAATGTAACTATGAGGAAATCAATTTCTTGTGAGAGGTGCTTTTAGGAGCAGATTTGTTTTGCTCTACATAGAAATTCTTTAAAGATGCCAGTGATTATGCTTGGGTTGATGTTAGAGTTTGGTTTTATTAGAACATTGGTTATCGCATCCTTACGGTGTATTTGAAATTCATGGAATCCGTTCATTGTATTTGTAATAGATATATCTAATAAGTTAACTTGTTTTCCATTTTCAAGTTCAACAGTATATTTTATGGAGGTATATTTTATATATTTTATTTTAACAGTATATTTTATATATTTTATTTTATATTTATTTCCGTTTTCAAGTTCAACAGTATATTTTATGGAGGAGTTTTGTTCATTTAAAGTTTTAAGAAACAGTTCTTGTTTTTCTTTCGAATCGAAGTGAGCATGGGTATTGTCTACATACCTTTTGTAAGTTATTGGTTGGAATGAATTAACAAAGGTTATATTAAGGACTCTTTTTTCTATGTTTTGCAAAAATGCTTCAGCTATGACTACCATCGAGGATAAACCAATTGGACCTGAATTAGGTAAAACTCGGATTTTATCTTCATATAAAAAGTAACACTTGCTTAATGCAAGTTCAATTAGCTGATGTATACATAAAAGAGTTGATTTAGTCCTAGTTTTTGAATCCTCCAAATCATCGTTCAATATGCTAACAATAACCGGTATTGCTTTATCAATCAGTACAGATATACTGTATAATTTAATACATAAAATGAAACTTGAATTTCATTAGGGTCTATCTTCCATTCTTTAGCATCGTTGTCAAAACTACTTAAATTAATTAGTCGAGTTGTATTTTTATTTAATGTTGGTTGAATAATTTTAACCAGATACTCTGATGTTCCATAAGATGGTGTGTTAATAGTGGAAACAACAGTACGCATTGGGTAGTTTTTCTCTCTCTCTCTATATATATATATAGATATTTAATTTTTTTTATAATTCACCTCCCCAAGGCTGAGGATGAGGAGGCTACTTGTGGTTATAACCCTCTCTCAACTCTATAACTCCAAAGCATGAACCTTGACGAACAAGGCCGCTGCGTGGAGAAACAAGTTGAGCACAGTGCTACCAGGGTCGTGGTGGCGATCAAACTCGGAACCTTCCAAGTTTGATTCCCACCATGTCGACTCCTCCACTACCACATATATATATATATATACATATATATATATATATATATATGTATATATATATATGTATATATATATATATATATATATATATATATATATATATATGTATATATATATATATATGTATATATATATATATATATATATATATATATATATATATATATATATATATATATATATATGTATATGTATATATATGTATATATTAATATTTTGATATTTCAAATTGGGACTCATTTGTGAAGCACACCTGAGAACATTTAAAAATATTAATATAAAAACTCATATAAACAGGCCCGTAGCCAGAATTTTTGAAGGGGAGAACACATAAAGCTCCATTCTTCTTGGATGTAGTTTAATAAATAACTTTGCAATTTCTGTTTTTTCTAATGCTTTGACCTTATCACAATGCACATGCATTAGTGTAAGTGCTCCTAACTGCTCCTCTTTCATGGATGCTCTGATATAATTTAACAATCTGCAAAGCGCAGATGCACATCTCTCGCATTCACAAGACATTACTGGAAGTGTACAGCCAATGCATGAGAGTGTATGTACATTTGGAAGAGCTTGTTTATCGCATTTCAACAATGAAGCTTGTAAATTTTTTGGTTTTGGGTCTTCCATTTTATCACAAAGGTTCTTCCAGTGAATAATTTCTTCCTCGAGCAATCCTGGCAGAGGTAGATTGTTATTATAGATTTTGACAACATATTTGAGACTTTCGATTATGTCACATATTGAAGCTTGAGGTGTCATACAGGATGTACAATAGTTTTATAGCTTGACAAGATTGTTAACTAAACATTAATTGGAGGTCCGATATAATGTAATCCAAATAAGGAATCAAAAAGTTACCCTTGCAAACCTCATTTGGAGTATCAGCTGGAGTGTTTTGGTGATGACTTTGCTGTTGAACTGGCCTAGATGTTACCACATCATTGCCCAAATGATCTGCTGTTCTTACAACATGTGTGAAGATAGAATTAAATAGTTGTTCAAGCTGAGCATCACATCTGTATTTTAATTCTAATACAACTTCCTCTCTAAGAGCCATTTCTTTGTTAAATAATATAAAGCACGAACTGTAATTTTGTTAGCTAGAATAACATCAAGAACTTCTTCTCGAATAATATTTTTAAGTCAACAAACCGAATTGAAATCACCTCCTTTTTTTTTTTTTTTGTGTTAGGGTACATCATCTATCAGAAGAGTATAAAATTTGGCTTTTCTTATTACTAAGAGAAGATGAGCTTGAATCAAATGATAACCAAGAATGTCAATAAGTTCACATTTGCTGTTCCAGAAAGATATGTAGCATTCTTTAGTCTTGGTGAATTACGATGCTGTAGTAATTCTGAATTATTTTTTGCAAGAAGCTGAAGCAATTCAATAAAGTTTCCATGGTTGACACTTGTATTAATATTAGATATCTTTTCTTAGATCCACGAAATGCCAGACCTTGTTTCCCAAAAAAAGAACTGCTTCTATAATGCATTCTTCAAGGATGTGTTTTCTAAAAGCGGTAAGTTTGTTAATGCGTTTGTTAAAGCGGTAAGTTTGTTAATGCGTTTGTTAATGCGGTAGTGGTAGAGCGCTCGCTTCATAAGTAAGAGGTTCCGAGTTCGATTCCCACCACGTCCTTGGTAGTACCGCGCTCAACTTATTTCTCTGCGCAGCAGCCTTGTTTGTCAAGGTTCGTGTTTTGGAGTTATAGAGTTGAGAGAGGGTTATAACCACATGTAGCCTCCTCATCTGTAGTGGTCTTTTTGGCCTTGGGGAGGTGAATTATAAAAAAAAAAAGAATTCTTTCTTGTAATGTTGTATCAAGCTTTATGTGTATTTGTGTATTGGGATTGTTGCACATTCTCTTTGGACCATCCAAATACTCCAATGCATACAAATGGTATTTGTTTGAAACATGTTTGGCAATATGTTTTGCTAAATTTTTCCAGTCATCAGCTGGAGTCAAAACAAATTGCCCTATACCTTCCTTTATACCAGCTGGCAAAAAAAAAAAAAAAATACAAGCAACACAGTATAAGCCATTTTTTTCTTTACTGTACCTCAAGCAAGGATATTTATCAATTTAATGGGAAAATGTCACCTGATAAAGAAAGTGGTGTTCACACAGGCCGGTGATGTTTATCATGCAAATTGAGTTTTTCAGTGTAGGGTAACAACAGTAGTATTTCAAGGTTTAACACTCCAATATCATAACAAAGATGAGCACAAGTATTGTCCTGTTGTACTGCATTATCATCATTGCCAGATTGTTGAGCTATATTACCATCAATGTCAGATAGTTGAGCTGTATCAACATCAATGCCAGATTGTTGAGCTGTATCATCATCACTGCCAGATTTTTATGCTACATTATCTTCACTTTCAGCTGGTTGTGTTATGTCAAAAGTGTTTGGAGTAGATCTCAGTTTTCTAAAGAAATTTGTAATTTTAAGTAAGTGATTTGGCTGCTTCCTTCGTAACCTTTTGCTTTTTGGCATGCTTGAATTCTGAATCTGATTTTTTTCTTTTAGTTGATTGTGACATTTCTAAAAATATAATTTTTAAATAATTAACACATAAAATAATATAATTACCATTTTTTGTATTGTATTAAATATTGTTTTTTTAAAATATTTTGTTTAAACTGGCCTTTTGCTCAGTGATGTTTTGCTGAGTTTACAGTTGTAAACAAAAAAACTTTTATATCGAAAAACACAATTATAAATAACTTTTGCAATTTTTTTTAATCGCTACACATTTTTTACAGCTGGCGTGTTAGCATTTATAATAAATTTTTAAAACCAATACGTAAAAATAAACAAGAAATCAATTCACCTATCAGCTAATCAATTAACGACTTAATATGTCAACCCAATAAACTGTATTTCAAGTAGAAAAAATATAATTTTGAAATAAAACAACAAATAAATTAGGAAACTAAATCAGGTATAAAAACAAAATTTTAGCTCGCACCACATTTATTTATTTTGTTATAATTTTTTATTAACTAAGTGCAGTAGCACAGGAAAAACAACCAATAGCACCCAAACTAAATGTTTTTAGATGCTAAATAGACAATTAAATAAACTTATTTTTTAAGAAAGCAGTGACCTATTTATCCCGCCTGTGTTGTATTTACTAAATAAAATTTAAAAATTGAAATTGATGTAAAAAATTGAGTCACAAAAACACTAAATAGTTGACAAAAATTTTATTTATTACACATGCATTATTGCGCAAATAATAATTTTGCAAAGAATATGCAAAAAAGACATATTTCGCAGGTTTTTGCATATTCTGGCTTATTAATGCTAAAAATTGCCACAATTATTTATAAATTACAACTTCATAAAAAAAATGTAAAAAACTATTATTGATAATAAATCTTTAAGAATGTAAGAATAGAAGCAAATTTTTTCATTTAAAATATATATTAGCATCTGCTAAAGTTGCATATCTTTATTGTGCTTGAAACTTTCTTACTAAGGTTTCTATTCTTTATCTCTATAAATCTCAAATCTGTCCTTGTATGGAATACTGTTGCCATATCTGAGGCCGATCTTCTAATGATGCCCTTTTTCTTTTAGACAAGGTGCAAAAACGTATTGTAAACATTGTTGGACCTTCTCTTGCAGCCTACCTCCAACCATTATTACATTGTTGTAATGTTGCTTCTCTTTCTCTTTTTACAAATACTATAATGGGGACTGCTCTAAAGAGCTATCGTCTATTCTGCCATCAACTAAAATCCATTCTCGTGTTACTTGTCATTTAACTAAGTCTCATCCTTTCTCTGTAACTGTTCCTAAGTGCTCCAAAAACTCTTACTTGTCTAGTTTTTTTCCTCGAACATCAGTTCTTTGGAATTCGCTTCCTTCACCTTGTTTTCCTGATTCATATAATTTGCAATCTTTTAAGTCGTTTGTCAATCGTTATCTTCCTGTACAAACTTTGTCCTTTCTCTTCCAGTAACTTCTAACTCTAATAGTGGTTGTTTGCAGCCTTGTTGGAAGCAAAAATGTTTTAAAAAAAACAAAAACTTAATTGTAGTTTTTGTGAATTAAAATCTGAAAATAATAATTTGGCCGCCCCCTGCAGATATACATATATATATACATACATATATATATACATACATATATATATATATATATATATATATATTTATATATATATATATATATATATATATATTATATATATATATATATATATATATATATATTTATATATATGTAAATATATATATATATATTTATATATATGTAAATATATATATATATATATATATATATATATTTATATATATATACATAAATATATATATATATATATATATATATATATATATATATATATATATATATATATATATATATATATTTATATAAGGGTTATGACATTTTGGCTTTTAAAAAAAATATAATTTCCAGTCTCATAAATTGATGTACTTTTATTAGAAAACATTGAAAACATGTTTAATTCCTCTAGGATGTAAAAAAAAGTCACTCCGCAAATAAAATTAGGAATCGTCATTTATTTAATCTTGTTACTGCTACTACTAATGTGTGTGGCTTTGCTGAAAATCATTTAAAACTTGTATAGATTAAAAGTGTTTAGAACTTTAGAACATTTTGTAAAATTCCAGAATATTTTACATGGCTTTAGAACATTCTGGAACAGTTTAGAACTTTCTGGAACAGTTAAGAATATTCTAGAACAATTTAGAATATTCTAGAACAATTTAGAATATTCTAGAACAATTTCGAAAATTCTAAAACAATTTAGACTGTGTATATATAGCTTATCTAATTTTATAGTTATTATAGAAGTAACACATGGCGGCATACAAGCCTAGCGATAGTAGCATTCAGAAGAACAAGGATGTCTGGACCAATTATCTGGTAAAATGGACTCTCATAAAAGAAAAAGAATGGTCCCTTTGGAAGAATATTTACTGGAAGAAAAGTGCAGAATGCCTCTCCAAAAGCAAATTATCTGACACTACCATTTCCTTGGACCAAAAATCAAAGAAAGAAAGGAGCGAATAGCGGAAATTTCCAAAGAAGTCACCAAATTGTGGAAGAATAAATGGAATTTCCCTCATGTATTTGATCAAGTTATACGAGCAAAGCTTGGTAAAATACTAAAATGTTATGGTAAATGTGTCAAGCGGGGAAGCTACGAACCCCTTGATGAAATATTTGATATTACTAAAGTGGATGAAATATGGTTATCTTCCAATGACAAGCAATTGCACCATCTCCAAGTGGAAAGCAAAGGAGTAGTGGGATACTCTACAGGCCAAGCGTCCAGTAAAGAAGCGGATCCACCCCTCTAAAGGACATGAACATAATAATAGGTCATCCAACTCATCATCTTACTATCCTGGTTTTAGTGATTCTGACTAAGGCTGATGAAAGTGAATATGAAAACAATGAAGAAGAAGAAAGATAAGACTACTCTTATGCCAAGCAGAAAACATCATAAAACAAAATTGCAGTCAAGTTCGTGACTTACACAAGAGTGTCAACAAACAAAGTTGCTAACATATGCAAGCAATTGGCTCGTGAAGGCATTGGCATACCAACTCCATGTCAATCAGCTATTTACAAGTCAACAAACAAAGAGGCAATCAAGCTGAAAATTGAAATAATTGAAAAGTTGCATATGGAAAGTTGGTCTTTACACTTTGATGGCGAGCACATCACTGGAAATGATTATTGAGTGGTCATCCTTAAAATTGAAAGAAGAGAAATCAAATTGGATGTCCTTGATGAATTTCACCTATGGAATTCAATACAGATGATTGTTGCAGATACCACCAGCATTAACACTGGAATAAAGAATGGTGTTGTTGTAATATTGCAACAAATGTTTGCAGAGAAACATATTAACAAACCTCAGTTTATCAGTTGTCAATGCCATGTATTAGATAGAATCCTCTGTTTGGTGATGGATGAAGAACTTGGAAGTAAAACACAATCGCCGAACATTGAATATCCATTTGTATCTCAACTGTTGAAGGAGTATGAACCACTGAAAACACAGTTTGATAACCGAATAATAGTAATTCTTGAAACATCAGGTTGGAGAGATGATATGAAATTTTTATTTCATCTAACTTGAGTGTTCTGATTTTTTGATGAAAAGGGACGTTTTTTATTGATCAAGTTTCAGAAATTACCCAACATCAGCAATGCGAAGTGGGATTCCCTTCATTTTAATTCCTTCAACAAGGACTGATCTGCAAAGAATATGTCGATTTATATCGTATGGCGGGCAGACCACTGATTTACAGACCAAATATACAACGAAAACAACTTTAATAATGTGCTTAAAGTGCTGAAGAATACAAAAAAGCTTTAAGCTCTTTGAAAAATTACTGGAAGCGAGAGCCATTCATACTAAAGATCCCCAGAAGTAATCAATGAGCAGAGCTCACAATCAAAGAAATAAAGGAAATGTATTCGTCATTCAAAAATAAAGATATACTATAAATATATATATATATATATATATACATACATATATATATATGTATATATATATACACACACACACATATATATACACACACATATATATATATACACATATATATATACATATATATATATATATATATATATATATATATATATATATATATATATATATATATATATATATATATATGCATGGTTAAGTTAACGTACTGCATTAATCTTCAGAGCCTTTCATTAGAACGTTACAAAAGTTACACAGAACCTTCCTAATTGATCATTTCATCATTCACTATAGTTTTGTCAGGATTTGCGCATGCGCATAGGAAATGTTAGGATTTATTTATTTTTTAGACAAAAATGTAACTTTTGGAACATTGCTTCCTTACTACTTCACAAAGAAAATAGTTTGTTGTTTGAAAAAAAAATTATTGTGAAAGTCCCAGTCACAATTGGTTTACCATATCCAGTTAGACCTATCCCCATGGTGGGGTAAGTTGGTGCATTTTTTTTTTTTTTTTTTCGAGGGCCTGGGAAGGCCCCAAAGCTTTTTTCTTGTAAATGAATGCAACTTTTACAAGTTACCAAAATTCATAATCTTTGAGACTACACTTTAGTATTTTCAAAAAAATGTGCTGTTAGGGCTACAGAGCTCTTAGACTTAAAACTGTGCCAACTAGCCCTGGTCTCCCCTTTTATATATATATATATATATATATATATATATATATATATATATATATATATATATATATATATATATATATATATATATATATATATATATATATATATATATATATATATATATATATAAATATGTATATATATATATATATAATTAGTAAAAAACACTTATCTAACTTTTATCTTCGACTTGAAGTTTCACCATTGCTGGATCATCAGGAAGAGTTCTGGATCATCAGATAAGTGTTTTTACTAATCAGATAAGTGTTTTTACTAGAACTCTTCCTGATGATCCAGCATTGTTGAAAATTCAAGTCGAAGATAAAAGGTAGATAAGTGTTTTTTACTAATTAATTATTGCTCTGTTCTTTAAGAACATTGAGCACTCTATTTGTAAAATACACTAACATAATTTACATATATATATATATATATATATATATATATATATATATATATATATATATATATATATATATATATATATATATATATATATATATATATATATATATATATATATATATATATATATATATATATATATATATATATATATATATATATATATATGTATATATATATAAGTATATTTATATATATTTTAGCTTTAGTTAAGTTTTTTTTATATTTTCTTTTTTGTTAAGAAAATGCGCTTGAAAATTTTTTTTCAAGCGCATTTTCAAATTTTGAAAACATGTTAAAAGCCATGGTCAAATCTTTTTTTTTTTATTTTTTTTTTTTAAACATCTTCGCTTCCAACAAGGCTGCAAGCAGCCATGTGGAAGATGTGATAATGGTTGAAGGTTGGCTGCAAGAGCAGGTCCAACTATGTTTACAATGCGTTTTTGCACCTTGTCTAAAAGAGAAAGGGCATCATTAGAAGATCCGCCCCAGATATGGCAACAGTATTCCATACAAGGCCGGATTTGAGATTTATAGAGGTAGAGAATAGAATCCAGAGTAAGAAAGTGGCGAGCTCGATAAAGAGATGCAACCTTAGCAGATGCTAATTTTGCAACCGATTTGATATATGGTTTCCAAGAAAGATTGGAAGTAAGAGTTAATCCTAGAAGATGAAGAGTAGGTGACTCATCGAGTACATCACCGTTCATAAATATAGGAAGATCTAAATTATTGCGATAACGATTGGCTGAAAAAAATTGAGTTTTATCTGAATTAAATTAATTATGAATTAAATTAATTGAGTTTTATCTGAATTAAATCGTCAAAACAAAGTATTTTTTGTGTGATCATATAAAAGCGTACAATTGCACATCTTCCTGTGAAACAGTGAATATCCAGAACTGTGCAAAGCTTCGGACAGATGCAAATTGGTAACTGAGATGCTTGTCTTGTAGTAAGCACAGTGCTAAAAGATATGAAGCTTTAGTCAGCAGAATCTGCAAAACTTAGACGCTCTAGAAACCTTTGGCATCAGAAACAAGTTTCTAAGCATGCTGCCGAGATGCAAGAATTATTTTTATCGGATTTGATGGGAAATAAGACATAAGCTTTGTTCAGAGGTCTGGTGTCGCAGTAGCATAAAGGAAGAACATTATGTTATTGTATCATTTCGAATCAATAACTACATTAGTCATGTAGTGCCAGAAACAGGTAAAGTAGCTGATGTGGAAAATGAAATATTATCAGTAATTGCAAATACAAATTCAGCAAGTATGCTACAATTAGTTGCTTGTGACAGCACAGTAAACTATACAGGCCAAAGAAACTGTGTGATTTGAAAATTAAAGGATGGCATGGCAAGACCACTGTAGTGGCTGTTTCATGCTAATGAACTACCATATCAGAAATACAATTCTGCTATGGATGGATGATGTACAAAAGGTCCTATTAGTTATAGTGGTGCAGTTATTAGTACACTAGACTTAGGTTCCTAAGGTTTTACCAATTGCAAAGTTTAAAGCTATGCTAGGAAAGGTGGTCAAGGAAAATTATAAGGTTAAGAATGATCTAATTATTGTTAAGTATTAGATATATCTTCTTATAGCATGCTTAGCAGTGCAGCAAGGTTATTCAGATAATGACAAAATTAAGTCTTCACCGAACACAATGCTAGAAAATTTAAATAGAAAATAAGTCTTCACAGAACACAATGCTAGGAAATTTAAGCCATGATAGCTGGCTGACAAATGAAAACAGAATTTTGAAATTGTATATGTTAAAAGAGATCTGTTCCCTATCACTTTACAAAATTGTATGTTTTAATTGTAAATGTTTTTGCTTCTTCATTGTTCAACATCAAGAGTCATTCTTTTTGTGCTGATAGTGCAAAGAACTTTTTTTACTTGCTGAAGCAGTGTCATGAGCTTGGAGCAGCAAATTAGAAAGTTTTGAAACCTGTGTTCCAGAGCAGCAGAAACTTTCCCACTCCCAAAGAATTCTTATTTATGGTGTTTGTGACAATGTTGTTCAAAAAAATACTCTAGTTTATTATAGTAATTTTTAACCATTTCATGCTTTAATGAGTTAGTCAAGTTAAAAAATTTTTAAAAAGACATAAAAAAAATAGTTTCAAACAAATTATTAAATTTAAGTTTATCATAAAAAACATGCCTACATAATTTATATATACATTTAAAAAAATAAATACATAAAATATATACATAAAATTATACAAAAGAGATATACATAATTTACATAAGATATATACATATATACATAAGGTATATAAGATACAATAATGATTCTGTGCGACATTTTGGTTGTGATGAAATAATTCATTTAAGTAATTTGTGTACATGTTTTTGATAAGTCTAGCATCAAGCTTAATGGTGACCCTTTGACTTATATTGATATGATTGACTGTACTACAGCTGACTTCTCACAGCCACTATTAATAGCAGCTATTGAGAATGGAAAATCTTCAACACCGTTAGTTTGATTTCGCTTTTGGTATACTCTGTGACTCTCAAGCAGTTAAGCGTGGTAATAAAGATATCTCTGCAGCAAGCTCAACCAATTTTGAACGTAAATTGCAACATAGGATGATTTTACAGTATACTGCATCCAGAACAGACCTACCTCGTGTTAGCTGTATATCAGAAGTTTTGTCTTTCATTATATTGTTTCATTGAACTATCAATATCTAGAACTTTAATATTTATGTTCAAATTCTCTGCCTGGTAGAAATATATATATTTTTTTAAATCCAATTTTGAGTTACAAAAAAAAATTATTTAAGCAAGAAACAGTTGTTAAAACTTTTCAAAATTTTCTTATACATATACATACACAATCTTTACATAAACCTTTCAGAAACTCAACTAGTTATGCAGACATATTTACATTTCTGTATATAAATTTCTTGTTTTTTTATATAAAAAAAAAGTTATAAAAATCTTTCTCAACTTATTTTTTTTTTAGTGGATGGCATAGTAGCAGCATTAAGTTCTTTATCTTTATTGTATAGACAGGCTTGGTTGGGAAGTGGGAGCGATCTCTTTCGATTACTGACCACGGAAATAATATTTAGTTGCGAAAAACTATCCAGGTTTTGTAGATGTTTTGAGAACATTTATGTTTATGTATGTCTGTAAAACAAAAAAATTTTGTTTTATGGACATACAAGGAAACATACATAAACTTGTTCTCAAAATGTTCTTAAAACATATTGGTGCGGAAGAATAAAAAGAATATTGGCAAACACTAAAAACCCAACAAACTAATTCTATTATAAAAAATACGCTGTCTAAGCAAAATAAAGTTCTAGAGTTTTCAGTTGAATTGATTAAAAAATTTTTAAACAAAAAGACTTTCAATAGTAATTGCGTTTTCAATGAAATTATTAATATTCATCAAAGTTAATAAAACTAATTATGAAATAAACATACAAGGAGTTTCTGGTTACTAAACATAAACATGAATACAAGTAACTCGCGGATGAACAAGCACCGCGTCTGTGGTCATGATAGAACACAAAGATATATACATATATATATATATATATATATACATATATATGTATATATGTATATATGTATATATATATATATATATATATATATATATATATATATATATATATATATATATATATATATATATATATATATATATATATATATATATATATATATATATATATGTAAATTATGTCAGTGTATTTTACAAATAGAGTGCTCAATGTTCTTAAAGAACAGAACAATAATAAATTAGTAAAAAACACTTATCTAACTTTTTTCTTCTATTTGAAGTTTCACTATTGCTGGATCATCAGGAAGAGTTACTAAATCTCAGAAAAAAATTCAATTTATAGAAAAAAATATTTACAGCAAGTTATAAATTATTATAAAAAAATTTTAATTACTATATTTTTTTGGTTAACGGGATGTTGCAGAAAGTAATAGTTAAATAAATTCTTTAGTTAAATAGTTAAATAAATTTCTTTGGAATGGGGATAGTTTAATTTGGTCATTTGTTTTTATAATTTTTGAAGAAGTATTTATTTTCGTGCCTACATTTAGAAATTAATTCAGATTTTTTGTTTAATAAATTTTCCTGATTTAAATGAGCAATTATTTCAAATTTTTCTTGCAAACATAGCAAACATTTTTTGGAAATGTTATTATAGGCAGGGGCAGATTTTAGAATAGAAGAGATATATATACAGGGTCAGATTTTAGAGTAGAAGAGATATATATACAGGGGCAGATTTTAGAATAGAATATATATATATATATATATATATATATATATATATATATATATATATATATATATATATATATATATATATATATATATATATAGAAAAATTTTTCAAGTTCTTAGATATTGGTTTACTAGCTCTAAATATTTTCGCTTCAGTTGCCATTCTTACAAACCCGTTATACTTTTTTCTGTTTTAAATACTAATTAAAATTAAAAAGCCCACTCACTGAACGTCATCAGCAATATTATGAAGCATTTCTGCTTCCTCTTCATAAAGTTTTTTTAACCTATTTAATTGATTTCTATCTAGGTAATTTACTTTTTGCAGTGACTCAATGATTTAATTATTTCATTTCTTCATCTTACTAAGAAGAATTTTTTCAGATATGTTAAAATTTTTAAACTACTTGAAACATAAAATTGTTATAAATTTAACTTTTATTTATAAAATAATTTAGCTTAAAGCTAGCGTTAGTTTTATTAGAATCTTGTTAGACTTTTTGGGGCCAGGGGATATTTTTATTTTGGAGGCCTTTTCATGTGCCACAGCGTACATTTCTTCATGACTATTTGGGGCCCCTAACATTGTGGGGCCCGCTGCTATAGCCCCCTTTAACCCCAACCCTCCTTAATCCAGCACCAGAAATAAGACACGAGTATATAAATAAAAATTAAATTAAACGCTTTAATAAATAAAAGAACATTTGTTCCTTTATTAAGCAATCGTAAGATGTTACTTTACATAAAATATGTCGCCTAATTTTATAAAAAATCATAAAAGAGCAATGTTTCAAAATATTTGTTCTAAACATAATTTATTTTGCTTTAAGTTTTTTCGCGTTAAAAGTTATTTTCTGTTACAAGTTTATTTTTTTTTGTGATAGTCTCTCATCAGTCCAATTAATCCTTTTTGCGTTTTTTGTTGTTATTTTTTTTGAAATGTTTTCAAAATGACAAAAAATCTGGCCAGTTTTTTGCAACTAAATATTATTTCCGTGGTCAGTTATCTAGAGCGATCGCTCCTGCTTCCCGACCAAACCTGTATAGATTAATAAGTGGAAATATTAATTATTATTAATATTATTATTATTATTATTATTATTATTATTAATTAGTTATTTTTAATTTATTATAGATTAATGAGCAGAAATAAAATTTCCAAAATTAAAAAAAAAAAAATTGCAATACTATAAAAAAATAACAAATTTATTTACCTGAGATTATAGTTGAAGTAAACTAAAAAGGTTTGCTTATAAACTGTACTAGGAATAGCATCGTAGAAACTGTTGCCAACAATTTAGAATTGTTGCCAACTTGATATATCTAAATTAAAAATTTTATATGCCTTTAAAAAGTATAATTTTTAAATCATTTAGATAAATGCTTTCATCCTATCTTTTGTGACTTTTCGAAACATTTGTACATTATTTGAACTTAATGAAGAGATTTGCAAAATGGAGTCAAAAAGTTCTTTTTTGGATCTCAAACTTGGTCCGCTGCAGAAACAACTTTTGATTAATGATAACTTTAAATTCCCACCAAATCAAAATGACATTCCTCATATAACAACATCTGATGTTTTTAAACTTATATGGAAAATGTATGATAAAAAAAAGCAATGTGCAGATGAAGAACTATCAGAAAACTCTAGCACAGGATTAAAATCAAGGAAACATGAACCAAGAGAAAGAGAAAAGTTTTTATTTTCATTACCCGAGTTTATGGAGTTTCTTATTAAGCAGCATGGATTTACAGAACCATATGAAAGCGGAGTCAAAATATCAAGCATTGCACTAGCAGTTTCTGTAAGTTTTTATTTATTTATAATTTATATATTTTATTATCTATTTATTTTATTATAATTATATTGCGTTAAATGGATTTTAAAAGTTTATAAAAATGGTTTTGAAATTATATTTAACTTTTACTTTGAGGTGTGCTAAGTGTGAGTTTTAACAATGTTAAAACCAAAGTTGAGTTAAGTATTAAATTTATGGTATTAAATTTACGATAATTTATGATTTATGTGCTTTTCTCTTATACATCAAAGTTTTGCAACAATGTCTGTTTAAATCATACTTAAAATTTTTATTATAAAGAACCCTAAATGATTGATGATAATCTATGTTGATGCTTATTGTAAAAGTCCCACAATTTAAATCTAAGTAGAAAATTTGATTTCAATTTTAATTTAAATTATGTATTTTTAAGGTTTTGAATTATTCACAATATTTTTTTTTAACACAAAGTAAAACTGTGAATTTATAAAACTCAAAACATTTATTCACATATTTTGATGAGTTGGGTTTGAAGAGTTATTTAGAATTAAAAATATTCATTACTTTAAAAATGTTTTGAAGAATTTTTTAGTTTTATAATTTTTTATCAAGCACCAAATTAATTATGCCAATATCTAAGTACACAATATCATAATATATAGTGTGCACTTTAATTCTTAAAATGGGTTCTTCAATATTTCAAAAAAGAAGAAAAACAAAGATTGATGAAAAAAATGATTGCTGGACCAACCCAAACCCTCAGTCAATGTAAATACATATATATGTAAATATATATATATATATATATATATATATATATATATATATATATATATATATATATATATATATATATATATATACATATATACACATACATATATATATATATATATATTTTTATATATATATATATATTTTTTAAACATCTTCGCTTCCAACAAGGCTGCAAGCAGCCACTAATTAAAGTTGGAAGTTACTGAAAGAGAAAAGATGAAGATTGTGGAGCAAGATAACGAATGACAGATGTCTTAAAGGATTGCAAATTATATGAATCAGGAAAACAAGATGAAGGAAGCGAATTCCAAAGAGCTGATGTTCGAGGAAAAAAACTAGACGAGTAAGCGTTTTTGGAGCACTTAGGAACAGTCACAGAAAAAGGATGAGACTTAATTGAATGGCGAGTAACACGAGAATGAATTTTAGTAGACGGCACAAGAGATGCTAGCTCTATAGAGCAGTGCCCATTATAGTATTTGTAGAAAAGAGAAAGAGAAGCAACATTATGGCGATGTGATAATGGTTGGAGGTTGGCTGCAAGAGCAGGTCCAACTATGTTTACAATGTGTTTTTGCACCTTGTCTAAAAGAGAAAGGGCATTGTTAGAAGATCCGCCCCAGATATGGCAACAGTATTCCATACAAGGCCGGATTTGAGATTTATAGAGATAAAGAATAGAATCCGAAGTAAGAAAGTGACGAGCTTGATAAAGAGATGCAACCTCAGCAGATGTTAATTTTGCAACTGATTTGATATATGGTTTCCAAGAAAGATTGGAAGTAAGTGTTAATCCTAGAAGATTAAGAGTAGATGACTCATCGAGTACATCACCATTTATAAATAAAGAAAGATCTAAATTATTGCGATAACGATTGGCTGAAAAAAATTGAATTTTACCTGTATTGAAGTTCACCAGCCACTGTGAGCCCCATGCTGTAGCAGAAGTGAGATCCTTTTCAAGCTCAAATGCCCCCTCCAAGCAATCAGAGAGTGTTGGTTTCTTATCACTACAAAAATAAATGGTAGTATCATCAGCAAACAATGCCACCTTAGATGTGAGAATATCTGGAAGATCGTTAATGTAAATTAAAAAGAGTATTGGGCCAAGGATAGAACCTTGAGGAACCCCTGAAGTTACTGAATAAGAAGAAGAGTGCTGTCCATCGAGGACAACTTTTATGCTACGATTAGAAAGGAAAGATTCAATAATCTTAAAGATGTTACCAGATACACCATAAGAAGAAAGCTTATGGAGAAGACCAGTATGCCAAACTTTATTAAAAGCTTTTGAAATGTCAAGAGCGATGGCCTTAACCTCTCCACCTTTATCTAATGCACAATAAAACCAATCAGTTATTACTGTTAGCAAATCAGCTGTTGAACGAAAAGATCGAAAACCATATTGATGGTCAAAAAGTTATTAGATTCAAGATTAGAGATTAAGTGTTTGTTAATTAAAGATTCAAAAACCTTGCTTATGATAGGAAGAAGACTAATGGTGTTAGATGGTAGTTAGATGAATCAGTAAATTATGTAAATTATGTTAGTGTATTTTACAAATAGAGTGCTCAATGTTCTTAAAGAACAGAGCAATAATTAATTAGTAAAAAACACTTATCTAACTTTTATCTTCGACTCGGAGTTTCACCATCGCTGGATCATCAGGAAGAGAACTCTTCCTGATGATCCAGCGATGGTGAAACTCCGAGTCGAAGATAAAAGTTAGATAAGTGTTTTTTACTAATTAATTATATATATATATATATATATATATATATATATATATATATATATATATATATATATATATATATATATATATATATATATACATATATATATATATATATATATATATATATATATATATATATATATTTAATTAAAAGAGTGATGTAGCCATATATGTAGTACATGTTATTTCAAGCCATATATGTACTACATATGATTTTAATGTATATAGAGTATATAGATATGCTTGAATGAGTCTTGTTTTCCTGCCTGCTAGATAATGGTATCTGTTGTTCCGATTTTCAATAACTCTGGAAAATGTTTTGACCCCTCCAATTATCAGTCAATTGCTAGTTGTCAGTCTTCTTCCTGTTATTAGCAAGGTCTTAAAGTCTTTGATCAACAAGTTTCTTACATTCCATTTTGAGTCAAATAATTTACTGTCAGACGATCAGCACGGTTTTTGATCCTGTCGCTCTACGGCTGACTTGATAACTGCTGTGACCGAAAGAATTATTCATGCATTAAATGGAGGCAGAGAGACTAGGGCTGTTGCCCTTTATATATCTAAAGCTTTCGACAAAGTTTGGCATGTTGGTCTTCTCCATAAGCTTGTTATATATGGTGTATTTGGGAAAGTTTTTGAGATTACCAAACGTTTTCTTTTTAACCGCTTTGTTAAAGTAATTGTCAAAAGCCAACACTGTTCTAAATTTCCAGTAACTCCAGGGGTACCTCAAGGTTCTATCCTTGTTCCTGTTTTGTTTATTACGTACATTAATGATCTTCCTGACAACCTCACATCTACGGTAGCTCTTTTTGCTGATGACTCAGCATTATACTCCTGTCTTGATAAAAAGTCTTCTCTATTTGATCACTTAGAATCTTGAATCTAATCTCACTTCTGTAACAGATTGGGGCTCACAGTGGCTTGTAAATTTTAACTCCAACAAAACTCAGTTATTAAACATCACTTAGAGTTGCATATCTATAAGACTAATCGCTCTTGATTTGTCCTTGGAAATTGACTAAAATTACCTTGTACACCATAAAAAAGAGATACCCATGGCATGAAATATAACATGGGTATCTCTATGTTTTCTTGATTAAACCCCTTTACAGAGTCAACATGGAATTGTTTAATGTTTGATAAACAACCTGTAATGTACTTCAAGGTTTGGTTTATGGGCTATTAGTCTTAATTTTTCTCTTAATTTCTTAATCTTATATTTAAATTAAAACTCTTAGTTTTTAATTTTTCTATTTTCTTAATTTTTCTACATTCTTAATCTTATGTTTAAATTAAAACTCTTAGTTTTTAAAAATCAATTTAGAAAACGGTAATTACTTGAAAGACATTAATTTTGCAGACAATACAGTCATACACTATGACTCATACACTATACACTACACACAATACAGTCATACTCTAAGACTCTATTCACTACACACTATACTCTATACGCTATATCTATATATATCTATATATATATATATATATATATATATATATATATATCTATACACTATATACACTACACACTATACACTATACACAATACTGTCATACACTATGGAAAAAAATATGTAGGATGAATTGACATTTTGTTATATTTTTTTAAATTATATCATTTAGTATTAAACCTTATATAAGTTGTAAATAACAATCTATGTTATTTGACACCCCAAA